>NC_084757.1:12152299-12169799 GCF_033978785.1 Entelurus aequoreus | reverse complement strand
CAATAATTCTGAAGTTATTGAGGGAAGACTCTTAGTTAATGGCTTACTGGTTGTATATTAAGGCCATGCAGAATAAGGCATTGATAAGTACTTAATAATGACTAAGAGCCAATATGTTGCATGTTAATAAGCAACTAATTAATGGTGAATATGTTCCCCATACTATAGTGTTAATATATATGTATGTATATATATATGTATATATGTATATATATATATATACAAATATATATATATATATGTATATATATATATATACAAATATATATATATATATATATTTACACATATATATACACACATATATATAAAAATATATATATATATATACACATATATATATACACATATATATATACACAGAAATATATATACATACATACACAAATATATACGTACATATACATACATATAAATATATATGTGTGTGTGTGTGTGTGCGTGTATGTATATATATATATATATATATATATATATATATATATATATATATATATATATATATATATATTCAGTGTTCCTCTCGGAATCAACAGAAGTTTATGAATTAAATTATGGTTTTTAAAATGCCCACATGTCTCTCATGTCTCTCTCTTGGTCAGGTTCTTATCTCAGAACCCTGCAGAAGAAAATAATTTTTGGTGGAACTATACCTTCATATCACGGATGTTGACTGCATGCCCAGGTGTTTGGTGCTTGACCGGATTCTTGGTTTTGTTCTCATGCATTGTGGCCAGCATCTGCACCATCACCTCCAATCTCGAGATGGCCCAGAGTCAACTGAGCGGCAACAAAGATTTAATGCGACGTGCCAATGAAATCATTGATGAGCGTCAGCATGACATTTGTCAAAATATTAGCAGTTTTCCCCAAGGGATAATGAACTGGACCCAGTACGCAGGAGACCTGGTTGAAGTCCCGCTTGAGGATCAGCGGACGAACACATCTGAACACGTGAACACAACACTTTAAAAGGGGAACTGCACTTTTTTTCGTTCTCAATCATTGAGGGACAAGACAAGTTGTTTTGCTTTTTTTTCTCGGATAAGCGAAAGAAAATGGATGGACTATTGACAAAATATGTGACTTTATTTGGAAGAACAACATTTATTATATTAAGAAATCTGTTCTAATGAACAATAACAGTAAGGATGGTCTACATTTTCTGGATTTTACTACACTGAACAACACCTTCAAGATTAATTGGTAAGACACTATTTAAAAGATCCTACCTCAAATTGGAACTTGAAGGCCTACTGAAATGAAATTGTTTTTTTTTTTAATCGGGGATAGCAGATCCATTCTATGTGTCATACTTGATCATTTCGCGATATTGCCATATTTTTGCTGAAAGGATTTAGTAGAGAACATCGACGATAAAGTTCGCAACTTTTGGTCGCTGATAAAAAAAGCCTTGCCTGTACCGGAAGTAGCGTGACGTCACAGGTTGAAAGGCTCCTCACATTTCCCCATTGTTCACACCAGCAGCGAGAGCGATTCGGACAGAGAAAGTGACGACTACCCCATTAATTTGAGCGAGGATGGAAGATTTGTGGATGAGGAACGTGAGAGTGAAGGACTAGAGTGCAGTGCAGGACGTATCTTTTTTCGCTCTGACCATAACTTAGGTAAAAGGGCTCATTGGATTCCACACTTTCTCCTTTTTCTATTGTGGATCACGGATTTGTATTTTAAACCACCTCGGATACTATATCCTCTTGAAAATGAGAGTCGAGAACGCGAAATGGACATTCACAGTGACTTTTATCTCCATGACAATACATCGGTGAAGCACTTTAGCTACAGAGCTAACGTGATAGCATCGTACTTAAATGCAGATAGAAACAAAAGAAATAAGCCCCTGACTGGAAGGACAGACAGAAGACCAACAATACTACTATCAGGAGACACCGAACCAAACACTGGACCTGTAACCACATGGTTAATGCTGTGCCGCCTGTCGAAGCCTAGCAATGCTGTTGCTAACGATGCCATTGAAGCTAACTTAGCTACAGGACCTCGTCAGAGCTATGATAAAAACATTAACGCTCCACCTACGCCAGCCCTCATCTGCTCATCAACACCCGTTCTCACCTGCGTTCCAGCGATCGACGGCGCGACGAAGGACTTCACCCGATCATCGATGCGGTCGGCGGCTAGCGTCGGATAGCGCGTCTGCTATCCAGCTCAAAGTCCTCCTGGTTGTGTTGCTGCAGCCAGCCGCCAATACCCGGATCCCACCTACAGCTTTCTTCTTTGCAGTCTCCATTGTTCATTAAACAAATTGCAAAATATTCACCAACACAGATGTCCAGAATACTGTGGAATTTTGCGATGAAAACAGCTGTTTGTATTGTGATACAATGTGTCCGAATACTTCCGTTTCAACCATTGACGTCACGCGCATACGTCATCATACATAGACGTTTTCAGCCGGAAGTTTCGCGGGAAATTTAAAATTGCACTTTATAAGTTAACCCGGCCGTATTGGCATGTGTTGCAATGTTAAGATTTCATCATTGATATATAAACTATCAGACTGCATGGTCGGTAGTAGTGGCTTTCAGTAGGCCTTTAATTTCTCATGTATTTTCCAATCTCGAGGTCTTAAAATGTTTGCTATTGTTATTCTCAATCCTTTTTAAAAAATGATGCGGGGAGCCACTAGGGCGGCACTAAAGAGCCGCGGGTTGCTGACCCCCGTCCTAGAGCTAGAAAAAAGCTAGCAAGCTTGGTGGTGTGTGTATACCATGAATTCATTAACGTGGACCCTGACTTAAACAAGTTGAAAAACTTATTCGGGTTAGTGGTCAATTGTATGGAATATGTACTGTACTATCTACTAATAAAAGTTTCAATCAATCAATCAAAAGTCCTACTATTTCTGAGAATAATCCTAACAAAAGGTGTTTGCGGCTGAGCGCCGTTTAATAATTTTAGCAGTAATGATGAGAAAAACGTAAACAATTTGAAAAACTACCATCAAATGCCGCTCAGCTCCTTGTGAATGCACATTGAAGTCCACCGCCGCCTTTTTAGCCTCAGGGCGATCACAGACTGCTTGAAGGTGCGGTGGATGTGGAGTCGTGAGGCCCCTCTGTCGAGGCACCTGAACACAGGTGGTAGCTCTCCCTTCACCAGCCTTTTGGCCTCGGTTGTCCAGAAGGCAAACTGCTTACCATGACTGAAAAACAAGAAAATCATTCATCCAAATTATGATATTTAACCAAGTTAAAAAAGTGGCGCACTATAGACATGTACCGTATTTTTCGGACCATAGGGCACACCGCCGACGAGCGGGTCTATTCAGGTCTTTTTTCATACATAGGTCGCACCGAATTATAAGGCGCATTAAAGGGGTCTGTGGAGGTTGCCCCCAAGTGGGTTCTTCTGACCACCAATCACTGACATGAGAGCCCAGTTCAGGGTTACAATACAGTTTATTGTGTGATAATGCCCTCAGGTTGCTTTTCAGCAGTTGTCTGTTGGTCTCTTTTTCTATCCGTCCGTGCTCTCGCTCGTGCTCTTACTCCAGATTCCACCATGTCTCTCCTCCCGGTTGCTGCCTATACAGAGCGACAGGTGATTAGATAACAAGGCCCAGGTGAGACATCTATGCACCTATCGCTGACTTCAAGGCCGGTCCTGGCACACTCCGTTCTGCTGCAGGCCCGTGGGCCACGCCCCCCTCCACAGGGTCATATTATGATTTTTTTCTAAATGTAAAAGACTTCCTTGTGGTGTACATCAGTGGTCCCCAACCAATTTTTTTTTTTATATTATTAAATCAACATAAAAAACACAAGATACACTTACAATTAGAGCACCAACCCAAAAAACCTCCCTACCCCATTTACACTCATTCGCACAAAAGGGTTGTTTCTTTCTGTTATTAATATTTCTGGTTCCTACATTACATATCAATATAGATTAATAGAGTCTGCAGGGATACAGTCCGTAAGCACACATGATTGTATTTTTTTATGACCAAAAAAAACATACCCACCCCCCCAGTCCGTGGGACAAATTTTCAAGCGTTGACCGGTCCGCAGTTACAAATAGGTTGGGGACCTCTGGTCTACATAACATGTAATGGTGGTTCTTTGGTCAAAATGTTGCATAGATTATAGATTTCTGACAGTCGCTTCAGGATGCGCCGTTTTGTGGGCGGTCTTATTTGCGCGGCTCACCTTCGCCATCTTTGTTGTAGCGGTGTAGCGTGCAAGGACGGGAGTCAAAGAAGTGTCAAAAATTGTAGCTAACTTTTTTAATGACATTCAGACTTTACTTCAATCAATAACGGAGCAGCATCTCCTCATCCGTGGCTCACTAGTGCAACAACAACGCCGGAAATGTGTCCCGTGAAAAACCGTCCGACGGGAAGCCTCTAATAAATAAAGTTCCTTGGGTGAATAATGTAAACCAACTACAGTTTTTAGCGCTTTGATAGCTAGTCTACTGACAGATATAAGTAAGAACTTTACACTACTTTATATTAGAAATGGTAACAGCAGAGGATGAATGTCACATAAGGTAGCGAAAAAGAAGAAGCTCATCGACTACGGTGTCGGCACGGACTACAATGGCAGAAGCGTGCACATTTTCAGGACTTATGCAGATCCCAAATACACATCAGCAGGTATCAGAAGGTAAGAAAAGTTGGTGTTGCATAATATTGCGAAACAAAACGCCAGGTAACATGTCTGCTAATAGGTGCCATTTTGCGGTCCTTATACACACACCATAATAATACTCGTACGTTTAATGCGCCGACAATCCATCAAGCGGTGCGGCTTCATAGCTTACCGAAGTCGTGCTAAACACATTTTGACATATTTTTGAGCGCTGTGTGTAATGTTCTATATTCTCAATGGTATTTTTTAATTTTTGGTGTTGTTTCCTGCCATCATATTGCAGTCTACACGTATCTCTTATGTATGACTGCCATCCACTGGTCACACTTATCATTACACCATGCACCATGGTGTCCCCCAGGGATCTATTTTAGGCCCCATCCTGTTTTCCTTGTACATTCTCCCTCTTGGAGAGATTTTTAAGAAACATGGAGTGTCTTATCACTTTTATGCAGATGACTGCCAAATTCATATGCCAATTTCAAAAGGCCACGGCCTGACAACCCCTCTCAACTGTCTATGCGACGTCAAGGCTTGGTTAGCCCAGAATGTTTCAATAATGAATGAGGGAAAAACGGAAATTTCAGTTTTTGGTCCGGCCCTCACTGACTTGGGACCATTGCAAAATTATGTGCGTCCCAAAGTCACCAGCCTTGGCGTCACTATAGACAGCGATTTTAAACTTCACAAACAAGTCAATGGCATTTTAAAATAGTGTTTTTATCATCTTCGTCTTTTAGTAAAGGTAAAACCGTTTTTATCTTTTAACCTTTTTGAACAAGTCGTGCATGCTTTTATTTCAAGTGGCCTGGACTACTGCAATGCACTTTATGCTGGCATTAGCCAAAAAGGCTAATGCCTGTTCATTTTAGAATTGATTTTAAAACCTTGCTGTTTGTTTTTAAAGCTTTACATGGACTGGCACCTCAGTATATCTCGGACCTCATCCAAATTTACACTCCTGCGCGCGCTCTGAGGTCCGAGAGCCAGCTCCTGCTCGTGGTGCCCAAGACAAGACTTAAAACCAGGGGAGACAGGGCCTTCTCTGTGGTCGGCCCTAAGCTCTGGAACACTCTGCCCCTCCATGTTCAAACTGCTCCCACAGTGGAGTGTTTTAAGTCTCGTCTTAAGACCCACTTTTATTCTTTGGCTTTTAACACTACGTGAGTTGTGTGGTCTTCTGTCCTGTTGTTTTTTTTATAAATTTTGATTTCTATTTACTGTTTTAATTGGTTTTACCCTTTAAAATCGTTTTTAATCATATTTATTTTTATGTTTTTATATGTATTTATTTTTTTCTTTTTATTCAGTAATTGGTGGAGCATAATATTATTTTTAATATTGTTTTTAACATGGCTGTGCAGCACTTTGGAAATGTTCTTGTTGTTTAAATGTGTTATATAAATAAAGTGGATTGGATTGGATTGTACCAGAAAAAATAGCTTGGAGGTCAGTAAACGCAACCAGAATTATTCCGTATTATTCCGGCTCGGAGACACCGAAAGTAACAAGCGGTAGAAAAAGGATTAGAAAGGACTTTTTTTTTTAAATAATAATTTTTAAAAATATATAGATTTTTTTTTTTAACTTGGAACTTCCGGATTTTGGACGCTGGCGGGCCCTAGTTTGGGGACCCCTGTTTTAAACTGGAAATATGTGATGCATTACATTTTATCGTATGCATGTTGGAAATAAACTGAAACTGAATTTACGTTTAACCTAATACACACCCACACACATATATATATATATATATATATATATATATATATATATATATATATATATATATATATATATATATATATATATATATATATATATATATATATATATATATATATATATATATATATATATATATATATATATAATGTGTGTGGGTGTGTATTAGGTTAAATGATCTCAGTTTCATTCACTTAAAAACAAAATGTGCCTGCTAAGCTAGCTCCCAAAAAAAGGGCGAAGCTAGCTTAGCATGAACATCATATTAGATACTATATTTGACTATCGTAGTAATTGTAAACGTATTATAATGTAACGTTTGTTACGCTGTAGAAAGCAGTTTCGACAAAAACCGTGGTAAAAGTTCAACAAACAAATGTGATTGACGTTCGATACTTACGTGCCGACCGCCGCCATCTTCCGTGTTCATGAACACTCGACGTGCAGCCGCCACTAAACAGGCGGCAAAAAGCCAAGGGGTCCACAAGTGCGGGTCTGCAGACACATGCTTCTCGAACGTTGTCTTGTGAACAACGAGCTTACGTTCAAACATGTATTCCTCCCTCCATGACTGCGTGTCTGTCACACATGTATTCTTCCTAACGTTTACCTGAACGCCATTACTTTAGCACCATCTGCTGGTCACATCGTGTATCGCAGTCAGTCCAGCTGCATATCATGAAACCGTGCACATTTGAACCATTGGAATCATTTCTTTAGAGCAGTGGTTCTTAACCTTGTTGGAGGTACTGAACCCCGCCAGTTTCATACGCGCATTCACCGAACCCTTCTTTAGTGAAAAATACAATGTTTTTTTTCTTAATTTATAAATATTAATCATGAAATGATTAATATTATATTAAAGAAATACTAATACAGATATATGTTACAAACAGAAAGTTACAGGAATGTACACATGATCCCGTGTTTACATCTCATTGTGCAACATGTGAATGTTTTAGTGGGAACTTAATGCGATATCGGAAAGGGGTACGAATTACTACCAAAGCAGGCCAAAACACTTATAATCCCATGGAAATGACTGCTGTCATTTGATTATAATAATAAAACATCCATCCATTTTCTACCGCTTGTCCCTTTTGGGGTCTTTAACTTGTTATTTAGTCAGGTTTGGGACAGGTGTGCTTGTTGTAGCCACAGTATGCACATCTAAGTTAAAGTACCAATGATTGTCACACACTAGGTGTGGTGAAATTTGTCCTCTGCATTTGACCCATCCCCTTGTTCACCCCCTGGGAAGTGAGGGGAGCAGTGGGCAGCAGCGGTGCCGCGCCCGGGATTCATTTTTGGTGATTTAACCCCCAATTCCAACCTTTGATGCTGAGTGCCAAGCAGGGAGTTAATGGGTCCCATTTTTATAGTTTTTGGTATGACTCGGCCATGCACACTAGGAAAATTAGAGAATACTGTTTGGGGGTATCCATAATACGCCGGAGAAGTTTTTATGTACACGATGAGTCGGGTGTGTCTTGACCTCCGCGGCGGAGGCTCCGCCGAACCCCTAGGGTTTGATCGAACCCAGGTTAATAACCACTGCTTTAGAGATATCTTTAAAAATCATTCTTCGTTATTACCCTGTAAAGACTGTGATGGTTAGATACAAGGACATTAATGTTACCTGCACCTTATGTAACATGCATCCAGAGACTGTTTACCACCTGTTTTTGGACTTGTGAAAGCACTCCATCACTATCTGTCGCTTCATCCTGGAAAATATTCATGACAAATGTGTGCTTTGTTTTAAAGATGTGCTATTTGGATTTACACTGTATGAAAAAACATTTGAAAAGGAATTTTACCTTTGCAACCTCATTCTACTATTGGCTAAATGTTATATTCATAAATGTACGTGTCTCAATACCCGACCTGTTATTTGTGCCTTTAAAAAAGAACTACAACTCTAAGTTAAAACACTCTCTACTAGGGGTGTGGGGAAAAATCGATTTGAATTCAAATCGCCATTCTCACGTTGTACGATTCAGTATCGATTCTCATTTTTCAAAAATCTATTTTTTTTTTAAATTAATCAATCCAACAAAACAATACACAGCAATACCATAACAATGCAATCCAGTTCCAGAACCAAACCCGACCCAGCAACACTCAGAACTGCAATAAACAGAGCAATTGAGAGGAGACACAAACACGACACAAAACAATCCAAAAGTAGTGAAACAAAAATGAATATTATCAACAACAGTATCAATATTAGTTACAATTTCAACATAGCAGTGATTAAAAATCCCTCATTGACATTATCATTAGACATTTATAAAAAAAATAAAAAATAAAAAAGCACAATAGTGTCACAGTGACTTACACTTGCATCGCATCTCATAAGCTTGACAACACACTGTGTCCAATATTTTCACAAAGATAACATAAGTCATATTTTTGGTTCATTTAATAGTTAAAACAAATTTACATGATTGCAATCAGTTGATAAAACATTGTCCTTTACAATTATAAAAGCTTTTTACAAAAATCTACTACTCTGCTTGCATGTCAGCAGACTGGGGTAGATCCTGCTGAAATCTATGTATTGAATGAATAGAGAATTGTTGTGAATCGGAAAAATATTGTTTTTGAATCGAGAATCGCGTTGAACCTTTATTTGTCGTTATTTATTCTTTCTGAATAAATTATGTGATAATGTTCATCAGTCAACTCATTGGTGTTAATTTTCAATCCATCAACATAAAAAAAATAATATCAAAATCCAATTACAGAATGTTATTTATGCAGTTTGCTCATTTTCCTTGACTGGTGCACTAACATCGTGTGGTTTATTTTTATTTTTTTTACATATGTAGCATCATCTAGAAAGATACAAATAATTGCTATTGTGACATCTAGTGGACACATTTAGAACAGCTGTTTCTTTCATTCAAAAATGTTGGCTCATTTTTATACTTAGCAAACTCATCCCGCGGGCCGGGTAAAACCCGTTCACGGGCCTGATCCGGCCTGTACGTTTGACACCCCTGCTATAGAGTCAACGCATATCTTGGGAAAAGAAACTTCAGATCTTAGAAGGACTTGCAAAAGGATCTAGGGTTACCTGAACTGATCAGTTTTGAGGAATTTCAGTCCATTTTTAAAGGATTGAGTTTGTGTTAAATTGTTTTTACTGAACCATTTTTTTTAACCCATCATGGGTTTTTATGTTAATGTTGTAAGTAGGGTTGTCCCGATACCAATATTTTGGTACAGGTACCAGCTTTTCGATACTTTTCTAAATAAAGGAGACGACAAAAATGGCATTATGGGCTTTATTTTAACAATATAGTGTGTGACTGCTGTTTTTCTTGTTATGTATTTCTGTAACTGTTTCGGTCACTTTTGGAAAAGCGATTTTAATCTCAATGAGATTTTTAAAAAATAATATTGTAAACATCCCATAAAATGGTACCATATCCCATATCCTTTCCCATATGCACTGACAAAGAGATCACTATTTTTTGAAAACAAAATAAAAATGAATGACAAAAAAAATGAATGGATCAAGTACACACAATATACAACTGACACATCAAAAACAATGTCTGACAAAATGTGAATGCGCAATTGCACGACTCTTACCTGGCGTTTACGCCTGAACTACTTTACAACATGCCTGAGCAATGTCTATCAAAAATGACTTGCAAACAAACGGCTCGCGAGTGCGAATCGTTCGGTTGAAAGAGCCGTTCAAATGAGTCGACTCGTTTGCGAACGCCACATCGCTGGTGTGCCGTTTGAACGTCTTTTCGCTGAGTGACTGATGTCGTACAAACATTTGACACGTCAAAGACAGCGTTTTTTTGTCAAAGGCGTCACGAAATAACGTCATGGCGAACATTACTGAGCGTGGCCAAGGCAAGTCTCATGTATTTATTTCATATTTTAGTGGAGGACGTAATGGACGACGTACATAGCCAGGAATGGGACAGAGAAGCGGAAACTAAGGCGAATAGTTGAGCAATAGTTTTTGACATAACAATAAATACATGTTTATAGTAATATTTAGAGTCTTTCCGCTATAGTATTTTGTATTTTTTTGTACATTTCGCGCTGTTTGATACTTCCGGGTGTACGTCATGACGTCACGCAACGTTGTGATTGCATGTGAAGACGGTGCTGCAATGTAAAAAAAAACCACAACATTTCTATACAATATGATACATCATATATATATATATATATATATATATATATATATATATATATATATATATATATATATATATATATATGATTAAGTTTACCATGGAATTTCTACTGAAATCCACATGATGCTGTTTTTTTCTCAATTTCAGGATGAAGACAAACGAGCAGCCTAGCAATGCTGACAGCATTGGAACAAAGTAAGACTAAAAACACTTTATTGTCTCAAATGTCCCTTTTTAAAAAAACAACTCAAAATCCACAGGCTGCACCGTTTTTTATCACTGAATAGAATAGAATGTTGAATAGACTGCAAAGAAAACTTTATTTTTTGCAAATATTAGCTCATTTGGAATTTGATGCCTGCAACGTGTTTAGAAAAAGCTGGCACAAGTGGCAAAAAAGACTGAGAAAGTTGAGGAATGCTCATCAAACACTCATTTGGAACATCCAACAGGTGAACAGGCTGATTGGGAACAGGTGGGTGCTTTGATTGGGTATAAAAGCAGCTTCCATGAAATGCTCAGTCATTCACAAACAAGGACGGGGCGAGGGTCACCACTTTGTCAACAAATGCGTGAGCAAATTGTTGAACAGTTTAAGAACAAACATTTGTCAACGAGCTATTGTGATTTTGTGACACTTGGAAAAAATCTAGATTTTGTGACACGTGGAAAAAATCCAGACTTTGTGACACGTGGAAAAAATCCCGATTTTTTGACACCTGGAAAAAATCCCGATTTTTTGACACCTGGAAAAAATCCAGATTTTTTGACACATGGAAAAAATCCAGACTTTTTGACACTTGGAAAAAATCCAGACTTTTTGACACTTGGAAAAAATCCAGATTTTTTGACACTTGGAAAAAATCCAGACTTTGTGACACTCTGAAAAAATCTAGACTTTTTGACACTTGGAAAAAATCCAGACTTTTTGACACTTGGAAAAAATCTAGATTTTGTGACACGTGGAAACAATCCAGACTTTGTGACACTTGGAAAAAATCTAGACTTTTTGACGCTTGGAAAAAATCCAGACTTTGACACTTGGAAAAAATCCAGATTTTTTGACACTTGGAAAAAATCCAGACTTTGTGACACTTGAAAAAAATCTAGACTTTTTGAAGCTTGGAAAAAATCCAGACTTTTTGACACTTGGAAAAAATCCAGACTTTTTGACACTTGGAAAAAATCCAGATTTTTTTGACACTTGGAAAAAATCCAGACTTTGTGACACTTGGAAAAAATCTAGACTTTTTGACACTTGGAAAAATCCAGACTTTTTGACACTTGGAAAACATCTAGATTTTGTGACACGTGGAAAAAAGCCAGACTTTGTGACACGTGGAAAAAATCCAGACTTTTTGACACGTGGAAAAAATCCCGACTTTGTGACACTTGGAAAAAATCCAGATTTTTTGACACTTGGAAAAAATCCAGATTTTTTGACAATTGGAAAAAAAATCCAGATTTTTCGACACTTGGGAAAAACAAACAATTTTGTGACACTTGGGAAAAATCTAGACCTTTTGACACTTGAAAAAAATCCTGACTTTTGGACACTTGGAAAAAATCCAGACTTTGTGACACTTGGAAAAAATCCAGACTTTGTGACACTTGGAAAAAATCCAGACTTTTTGACACTTGGAAAAAATCCAGATTTTTTGACACTTGGAAAAAATCCAGACTTTGTGACACTTGGAAAAAATCTAGACCTTTTGACACTTGGAAAAAATCCAGACTTTTTGACACTTGGAAAAAATCTAGATTTTGTGACACGTGGAAAAAATCCAGACTTTGTGACACGTGGAAAAAATCCCGACTTTTTGACACGTTGAAAAAAATCCCAATTTTTTGACACGGGGAAAAATCCTGATTTTTTTGACACCTGGAAAAAAATCCCGACTTTTTGACACATGGAAAAAATCCCGACTTTTTGACACCCGGAAAAAAATCCAGATTTTTCGACACTTGGGAAAAAGAAACGACTGTGACACTTGGAAAAAATATAGACCTTTTGACACTTGAAAAAAATCCCAATTTTTTGACACTTGGAAAAAATCTAGACCTTTTGACACTTGAAAAAAATCCAGACTTTTTGACACTTGGAAAAAATCCAAACCTTTTGACACTTAGAAAAAATCCAGATTTTTCGACACTTGGAAAAAAAAACGACTTTGTGACACTTGAAAAAAATTCCGACTTTTTGACACTTGGAAAAAATCCAGACTTTGTGACACTTGAAAAAAATCCAGACTTTTTGACACTTAAAAAAAATCCAGAATTTTTGACACTTGGGAAAAATCCAGACTTTTTTGACACTTAAAAAAAATCCCGATTTTTTGACACTTGGAAAAAAATCCTGATTTTTTGACACTTGGAAAAAAATCCTGATTTTTTTGACACTTGGAAAAAAATCCCGACTTTTTGACACTTGCAAAAAATCCACATTTTTGACACTTGCAAAAAATCAACATTTTTTGACACTTGGAAAAAATCCAGACTTTTTGACACTTGGAAAAAATCCAGACTTTTTGACACTTACAAAAAATCCTGGCGACTGAGAAAAAACTTTTTTTTTCCACTGTAAAATATAGGTTACATTTTTTTTGCAGTGTACTGCGGCTTTTAATTTGTATTCATGTACCCTCTATGACAGGTTTCTTTTTAAGGCGCACCGTCGAGTTTTGAGGAAAATATAGTCTTTAAAATACAGTAGTAAAATAAATTAAGTATTTTATCAACACACATTTTTCTCAGGCTTTCGCAGGCCACATACAATGACGTGCCGGGCCTTGAGTTTGACACCTGTGCTCTATGACAATTTACATAGCCCTCTTTGGGAACCTAAGATGGAGAGGCTTTGGAGCAAACCTGGAAGAAATAAAATCCCTAAACTTTCACCATTTGAGGACTGGAACGATACACTGGAGTCACGAGAGAATGGAATGGTGGTTTTGAAAACCAAAGGTGTAAAATGCCCTCATTTGTCTTGTCTCTCTATTGGTCAGTTTGAGATCTCGGACCCCTGCAGAGAAAGGAAATCCTCTTCTGTGCAGCTGGATATCGTCGTTCATGTCGGCCGCGTCTAAGCGTGTTGGCTGCCTGACCGGACTCCTGGTTACAGATCTGATTTTGCTCCTCTGTGTCGTCGTTGGCATCTTTAAGATCAACTGGAAGCTGGACCAGGTCCAGAACCAACTGGTCGCCAACGACGATTTCGTGCAACACATCAGTTTTTTCCTGAGTGAGCGCCAGCGTTTCCTGTGTGCGCACCAGGACTTTGTGCGGCAGTACAAGCAGTTCGAGCCCGCGCTGAAATTGCCGGAGAACATGCAAGAAGACGAGCCGCAGAACCGCATGCCGGTGGAGCGGCGGATGGATGCCAGTCTGAACGCCATGCAGCTCTTCTTAAAAGCTCATCTTTTGGAGTTATCGCAACAAGAGCGGCGGTTGGACGCCATTCTCCGCGCCATACTACTCGAGCAGCAGCAGGTAATCGCCACCCTCAACTCTGACGAAGAACACACCCAAACAGTGTTGAGTCAACGTCTGACGGCCGCAGAAAAAAACACTCGGAGAAAAACTCGGGTCTCTGAGCAGGAAGACATTAAAGGGCTCCAAGATAATTCTGTCGTACTGAGCAGCAGTCTGAGCGCCCTGCTTCACCGCACGGAAAACACCCAGGAGGAAATAGGTCACCTGCGTCAGGATTACGACAACGCGGGTGAGTGCGTGTTCACCTGCAGGGGCTTGCTCGATGCAGTCCAAAAGGTGCTGGGGTTGCAAAGACAACTCGGACAGCAGATGACGCAAATATCGGCCGACACGACAAAGCAAGGCGACCAGCTCAGCAGCCTCAACGACACTTCGGATAAATCCAAACAACAGCCGTGTGACTGCTGCGCCGACGGTTGGGAGCCCCACTCTATAAATTGCTACAAAATTGTTAATAACTCGTTACCGATGTTGAAAGCTAAGCAGGACTGCGAGGCCCAGGGTGCCCAGCTCCCCCAAGTCGAAGACCGAGCCGAGCAGAAGTTCATCTCGCGATTCATTTACAATGCAAAACTAATAACTGAAGAAGTTGAAAAGAATTTGGATGACCGCCAGAAAACGAAAGGTATTTCCGCTTGGATCGGCTTAGGCGACGACAAGAACGAAGGACATTTCAAATGGCTTGACGGCCAAAATTTGACTGAGCCCATTTTTTGGAGGATCGGGGAACCCAATAACTTCAAGAACAAATATGGCAAGGATCAAGACTGCGTGGTTATTTTACCCCCGGACGATATGGTAACGGACGAGTTTGAGAAATGGAAGGACACACAGTTTAACACGTGGGACGATCTCGCTTGCAAAAACAAACGATACTATCTGTGCAAGAGGATAAGGGCAAAAGATACCTAAACTTTTGTAACTCAAATGATCCCCGCCCATTGGAAATGAATGGAAATCGATTCAGTCTGTGCTGAGCCCTCCTAAAACCGCCGTTTTAGTTCAAGTTAAAGTATCAATGATTGTCACACACACACACTAGGTGTGGTGAAATTTGTCCTCTGCATTTGACCCATCCCCTTGTTCACCCCCTGAGCTCATACTCCCAACAAGCTCTTTCAGCTTCGTTCCCACAGTGTTGGATTCAAGAACTCCTTCATTCTGCACTCCATCCAGCTGTATAATCACTCGCCATACAGCAATAGATGATATCTGTCTATTACCACACCGCTTCTATGTTAGCGACCTCTCTTTGTTTATAATGTATAATTTCTGCTGGATCTACTCTATTTTATGCTGCCCTTTTTTTTTCTTCTGCAGCTGTTACATATACTGTAATATTGTTCATGGTAATTGTTATATATTGTATACATTATATAATATCAGTATATATTTTATACTGTATATATAATATGTAAATATTACATATATGTTATATTTTATATTGCTACTATGGTAAAAGCTGCCTTTTTTTTTACCATAAAAACAGCAGTACTGTTTTTCCATTTACAGTAATATACACTACATCAGGGGTCACCAACCTTTTTGAAACCAAGAGCTACTTCTTGGGTACTGATTAATGCAAAGGGCTACCAGTTTGATACACACTTAGATAAATTGCCAGAAATAGCCAATTTGCTCAATTTACCTTTAACTCTATGTTATTATTAATAATTAGTGATATTTACACTTAATTGAATGGTTTAAAAGAGGAGAAAACACGGAAAAAATGACAATTACATTTTGAAACATAGTTTATCTTCAATTTCGACTCTTTAAAATTCAAAATTTAACCGAAAAAAAGAAGAGAAAAACTAGCTAATTCGAATCTTTTTGAAAAAATTAAAAAAAGAATTTATGGAACATCATTAGTAATTTTTCCTGATTAAGATTCATTTTAGAATTTTGATGACATGTTTTAAATAGGTTAAAATCCAATCTGCACTTTGTTAGAATATATAACAAATTGGACCAAGCTATATTTCTAACAAAGACAAATCATTATTTCTTCTAGATTTTCCAGAACAAAATTTTTTAAATAAATTCAAAAGACTTTGAAATAAGATTTAAATTTGATTCTACCGATTTTCCAGATTTGCCCGAATAATTTTTTTTAATTTTAATAATAATAAGTTTGAAGAAATATTTCACAAATATTCTTTGTCGAAAAAACAGAAGCTAAAATGAAGAATTAAATTAAAATGTATTTATTATTCTTTACAATAGAAAAATTAAATTTACTTGAACATTGATTTAAATTGCCAGGAAAGAAGAGGAAGGAATTTAAAAGGTAAAAAGGATAAAAAGGTATATGTGTTTAAAAATCCAAAAATCATTTTTAAGGTTGTATTTTTTCTCTAAAACTGTCTTTCTGAAAGTTATAAGAAGCAAAGTAAAACAATTAATGAATTTATTTAAACAAGTGAAGACCAAGTCTTTAAAATATTTCCTTGGATTTTCAAATTCTATTTGAGTTTTGTCTCTTAGAATTAAAAATGTCGGGCAAAGCGAGACCAGCTTGCTAGTAAATAAATACAATTTAAAAAATAGAGGCAGCTCACTGGTAAGTGCTGCTATTTGAGCTATTTTTAGAACAGGCCAGCGGGCACCGCGTTGGTGACCCCTGCACTACATTTTTATGTGAAATTATTCCAACTTAACATGTTTTTTTTACATTTTACATATTATTTTTTTTAAAATCTACTAATAAAATGCATAGAAAATTGTGTAATAATAGTATTCACTGTTAGAGAATGGTCGCCATAATCATCGACCCCTAAGTCGATGTGGCCCTAAACCATGTAGAGCAGGCTTCCTCAACTGGCGGCCCAAAGCTTTTCATTTGGCCTGCCAAACATCACCCAAATAGGCTTGATAAACCCATCAAAACGCGGGTTGCTCGTGGATGCAGTTCTCCTGCCACCCCACAGGGGGAAACAGCGAGGCATATGTGTCACAATAAAGCAGCAGTGGGGTGCGTAGAAGAAGACTGCTCATTCAACCCTTAAAAAATATCCAAAATAAATGGCGAAAAATCTGACTTTTAACGGCAAAATATGAATGTCCTGAACCAAGCAAGTGCTCCAGTCATTGTTTCCTGTTGGACCTTTTAAGCGACGGACACACTGTTCCAGGCCAGCAACAACAGTAGATGTAAGTAGATAAATATATTAACTTTTTGTTTGGAAATTTCTTACTTTGTCATGTCTTTTGTATTGTAACTGAACTGAACTAGTGCAAAAAAAAAAAAAAAAAAGCTTGTTGAATACATGTAGTGCTTAATTTGACCAGTAGAGTGCGATAACGCTACAGCTTAGGTATAATTGGGATGAGTCACATTCATTGTGTGCAATGTTTGGTGTGTAATTGTTATTTATTTTCTATATGGGTAAACATCTGTAGTTTATTGTGTGAATGTATTAAGACTAAACTTTTTAATCCGCAGCCTCCGTAGCAGAACCTCCAGGTTCTGTAACA
>NC_084757.1:11987299-12147299 GCF_033978785.1 Entelurus aequoreus | reverse complement strand
TATATATATATATATATATATATATATATATATATATATATACACACACACACACATTTATATATATATATATATACAAACACACACATATATATAGAGACAAAGAGAGAGCGAGAGAGATATCAAGCGTATGTAAAGTTACCTTACAGTAGTAACACTGTCCTACCTTCAATTCTTTCTCGCCCTCGTTGAAAGTTCCACCAAGCAGACCAATGACCTCACCTCTGGACACGTGAGCATGCTCAGGATCAATAAAGAAGGATTGATTATTTTGACACACTTCATATTTTCATTGTTTGTTTAGTGCAGAACTCTGATGTTTTTATTTTTAAATCCAAATATTTCTTATTTTATCATAGCATGTTTTCCTCTTAAAATTACAAATAACTGCTTTAAATTAGGAATTTTGTCTTTTTTGTTTTACAATTACATTATCCTGTACAAGTACAATGTTACAGTTGTACATGTATTACTGTGCTCTATTTGTCTTAATAGTACCACTTGTTCATCTAAAATAAATAGAAAAATTCTTACAACATTGTTCTAGTAGAATTATCTTTATAAAAAGGCATTTTGCTTGTATTACAATTACAACGTTACAGTGTTAAAAATATGTTTTAGTTTCTCACGTTCTTAATAGTACAACTTGATTAATTACCGGTATTATTTTTTTAATGACTTTGTTCTCGTAAATTATGAATTTAGTCTCAAATTAATGTTTTTTTGTTGTACTTTTAGTGTGTTTTTAGCCTTTAATGATACAACTTTTATACTGCAAGATAATTGTTTGTTAGGACTCTAATCTTGTAGATTTATTTTCATGAAATTACTCTTTTTTTATTGTTTAAAAAATGTTTTTGTCAAGTAATACTACTTTACTGCTGTAAAATTATGCAAAAACTCTGGTTATGTTGTGATTGTATTTTTGTATACAAAGTTTTCCCCTCATTATATTATAAAGTAATTCAGCTAAAATACATTTTTTTGTATTATGATTTTAATTTGCTAATACTATTAGTTAATCTCATAAAATAGCAAAATATTATTTATGTAAAATTATGTTTTTTTCTTGCGATATTACAAATAGATTTTTGTAAAATTATGATTTTTTTTTTGGCAACTTTACACAAGTAAAGTTACTGGTTTTATGTAATTGTATTACGGCCTTATATGCTACTTTTTTCTTGTAATAATACAACTTTCTTTATTCTCGTAAAATTACAACTTCACTCTTTTTTCACAGCTCACTTAAAAAAAAGGAGCACATTTGTCTTGTAATATTTTGAGTTTATTTCTGTAATATACTTTGTTTGCAGCTTTTGTGTGTGTTTACCATGTCCATAATGAGAAGCGTCTCAGCACACACAATGACGCGGAATGGCTCCTGCAGAATAAAAAGAAGCATTTTAATGCAATATTTCATACAATATGACGTTTAATGTACATGACTGACCTGCACGTCTTCTCCAAATGACCTGCATGGAACGAGCTGGAAAGGATCAAAAGACCCTTTGTGTCGAGACATCTTGCAGGCTTTAGGCTGCATCGCCAGCCGCTCTCTACGCAAAGCTAGCTCCTCTGTGCTCAGATGCTAACAATAACAAGCATAACCATGTGTACCAGTGTAGTTGCACGCTGCATGCATTCCTAGGATGGGTGTGTACTAACCTCATAGGTCTGTCCTTCCATGTGTTTGGCGTCGCACCAGTTTCCACACATGTCCCGCACTCGCCGCTTCCTGGTCCGCTACAACACACACTAGTTAGCTTGAAAGATGACATACAGTCACGATGACTTGTAAAGAACATAATGTCATGGCTGTCTTGAGTTTACAATACTTTCTACAACTCTTATTCTTTTGTGATAAGAGTGATTGGAGCACATACTTGTTGGTCACAAAAAACATTCATGAAGTTTGGTTCTTTTATGAATTTATTATGGGTCTACTGAAAATGTGAGCAAATGTGCTGGGTCAAAAGTATACATACAGCAATGTTAATATTTGCTTACATGTCCCTTGGCAAGTTTCACTGCAATAAATCGCTTTTGGTAGCCATCCACAAGCTAGTGGCCAAACAGCTCAATTTTTGTTTCGTCTGACATCACATGGACAAAGATAAGACCTTCTGGAGGAAAGTTCTGTGGTCAGGTGAAACAAATATTGTGCTATTTGTCCACAATACCCAGCAGTATGTTTGGAGGAGAAAAAGTGAGGCCTTTAATCCCATGAACACCAGGCCTACCGTCAAGCATGGTGGTGGTAGTATTATGCTCTGGGCCTGTTTTGCTGCCAATGGAACTGGTGCTTTAAATGGGACAATGAGCCCGGAGGTTGGGTCTTGGGCGCAGTTGGGTGTTCCAACAGGACAATGACCCCAAATACACGTCAAAAGTGGTAAAGGAATGGCTAAATCAGGCTAGAACAGTGGTTCTTAACCTGGGTTCGATCAAATCCTAGGGGTTCGGCGAGTCGGCCTCAGGGGTTCGGTGGAGCCTCAGCCGCGGAGGTCAAGACACACCCAACTCATCGTGTAAATAAAAACTTCTCCCTATCGGCGTATTATGGATATCCCCAAACAATGTTCCCTCTAATTTTCCATCTGATTTGCAGGTGTGTAATTTCTTGTGAGTTCATGTGTTGGCTTTGTTCTTTGAACAAGGTGATGTTCATGCACGGTTCATTTTATGCACCAATAAAAAAAACATAACTTCGTCTTGAATTTGAATTTTTTTTTTTTTTTTAAATGTTTCACTAAAGAAGGGTTCGGTGAATGAGCATATGAAATGGGTTGGGTTCGGTACCACCAATAAGGTTAAGAACCACTGGGCTAGAATGAAGGTTTTAGAATGGCCTTCCCAAAGTCCTGCCTTAAACGTGTGGACAATGCTGAAGAAACAAGTCCTTGTCAGAAAACTGAACTGCACCAATTTTGTCAAGATGAGTGGTCAAAAATTCTACCAGAAGCTTGTGGATGGCTACCAAAAGCGCCTTATTGCAGTGAAACTTGCCAAGGGACATGTAAGCAAATATTAACATTGCTGTATGTATACTTTTGACCCAGCACATTTGCTCACATTTTCAGTAGACCCATAATAAATTCATAAAAGAACCAAACTTCATGAATCTTTTTTGTGACCAACAAGTATGTGCTCCAATCACTACCACAAAAAAATAAGAGTTGTAGAAATTGGAAACTCAAGACAGCCATGACATTATGTACTTTACAAGTGTATGTAAACTTTTATATATATATATATATAAAG
Organism: Entelurus aequoreus; assembly: GCF_033978785.1. Lineage (NCBI taxonomy): Eukaryota > Metazoa > Chordata > Actinopteri > Syngnathiformes > Syngnathidae > Entelurus > Entelurus aequoreus. Next base: position 12,144,035 of record NC_084757.1, on the reverse strand, counting down.
TATATATATATATATATATGAGGTAGATCACCTCGACTGGTCATTTAAAAAGTAGCTCGCCTGCTGAAAAAGTGTGGGCACCCCTGCTCTAAACTAAACAAAATTGATGCAAATCCGCCTTTTTGTTCCTTTTTTTCCTAAATAAGAAGCGATAAGAGAACGGATAAAGAACCGAATCGTTAAGCGCCATCGAAACAGGAAAAATGATTCTTCATCCAGCGCGTGTGACGGTTGCAGAAGAAAAATGTCTACCTACCATACTCTGCAGTCTTTGTGCGAGCTGGTAGGCCTCCAGCACATCTTTACCCTCCTTGTGCTTGCAGCGATCTACCACTCTCGGTCGATTATACACCGCTTGTTCTGAAAAAGGTCACAGTAAAAAAAGGTTTCAAAACAGAATCCAGGTAGAGAAGGAGAAAATGAGAAAGACGTGCAGGTTTACCACAGTTGAAATTTATGGCCCCGATGAGTTCTAGGTAGGTGTGTATCCTCCCAATGCAGTTGACGTCGCCACAGTTCTTTAGGCCGGGCCGAACTGACGTCTTGTTCAAGTACTTTGGCTTGCTCTTCAGCCTGCGACACAACAAGGATGTTAAACCTTGTGGCGTCGGTGCCACTTTAAAATACATTTAAAAAGTGTAGTCTGGTGTACCACTGATCCAAAATGTAGTTTCTGATCTTCAGATATCTTTCCGGGGTCTTGGAAGGACGTCCCTCAAAGAACTCAGGAATGGCTTGTTTCTCGTCCTCGCTGATGATCTCCGTGTCCAACACGACTTCCTGCTCAGGGGCCTTAAGCTCCTCATCGTCGTCGTCGTCATCATCATCATTCTCCCCTTCCACAGCTTCATCACCTTTGACCTCCTCTTGCTCGTTCACCTCCTCCTCCACTCGCTTGCAGTCTGCTTTGTCCTCCTCATCTCGCTCATCATCTTCCAGCTCCTCTGGGAGGTGACACGGAGGAGGTGCTGGTGGTGGACTGCTCGGACTGTTGACCTGACGCTCAGACTCTTCCTCGTTGCCGTCGTCATCGGTGATGTCCACCTCCTCATCCTCATCTCCAACCAGTCTCTCAATGCGCACCGTGTTTGCCAAGGCGGCAGTACAGCTGGAGGTGGGCTGAGCAGGCTGAAAGGACGACGTAGGGCCTGCCGAGGGAGCCGCAACACCGGGTGCTAATTTAGCCTGCAAAAAAAAAGACAAAACACATTTATTCCAATAAAAATATATAAATAATGAACAAACATGATCATTTTTCACCTAGTTTTGAATGAATAAAAAATACTTGAGTATTACTGGGCCGTAGGCGCAAATTGGCAGCTACGCTTCCGTCAGTCTTCCCCAGGGCAGCTGTGGCTACGAAAGTAGCTTACCACCACCAGGTGTGAATGAATGATGGGTTTTTAACATGTAAAGCGACTTTGAGTACTTAGAAAAGCGCTATATAAATCCCAGGTATTATTATTATTATTACTCGGGTTGACTTCATGAAATAAGTACATTAACTAACAGTAAAGCACAAAACTGCAAAACTAAAAAAATTGGCGCTTAAATTTTGTACAAAGAAATATGAAATAAAATATAAAAAATTGTATTTAGAAAATTATTTTTGAAATCAAATTTTCTAGAATATATATATACAGTACTGTGTGTAAATATATATATTCAAATTTGGTATGTAGTCATGTTTAATGCATACTGTAAAACACAGGTGCCCACACTTTCAGCAGGCAAGCTACGAATCAAATGACAAGGTGATCTATATATATATATATATATATATATATATATATACACACACGCACACACACACATATATATATATACACACACATATATATACATACATATATACATACACACACATATGTATGTATATACATATACTGTATATATATACATATAGTGTATATATATACATATATATATATATACATACATATACTGTATATATATACATATATATATATATATATACATACATATACTGTATATATATACCAGTATATATATATATATATATATATATATAATTAAGGCTGCAACTAACGATTACTTTGATAATCGATTAATCTGTCGATTATTACTTCGATTAATCGATTAATAATCTGATAAAAGAGACCAACTACATTTCTATCCTATCCAGTATTTTATTGGAAAAAAAACAGCTTACTGGCACCATACTTATTTCGATTATTGTTTCTCATCTGTTTGTAAATGTTGCAGTTTTATAAATAAAGGTTTAGTAAAAAAATATATATATAAAAAAAAAAATTAAAACAAAAAACAAAACAAAAACTGCGCATGCGCATAGCATAGATCCAACAAAATCGATGACTAAATTAATCGGCAACTATTTTAATAATCGATTTTAATCGATTAGTTGTTGCTGCCCTAATATACATATACACAAATATATATATACTGTATATATATATATATACACACATATACATATTTATATATATATATTTTCACACACACACACACACACAGTACAGGCCAAAAGTTTGGACACACTCTTGGCATTCTCTCGATGAGGTAGTCATCTGAAATGGTTTTCACTTCACAGGTGTCCTTGAAAAATGTTGTACAAATATAAGTATTAAACAAAAAATGTGCCGTGTATAAAAAAATCACAAGAATAGTAAAAATACTGAACTTTTCCCTGCAGAATCTCATATCAAACAAACTGTTTTAGAGATTTTAATAATGGTTAAGAATACTTTTTTCTGTGTGTTTATTCTAACATAAAAGGTCTTTGTTAACATCATAAAACATTTATATTCTATTTCTGAATGATTCAAATTGTGACAGCAGAACAACCCAGACATTGACAGCGAAACAAACTCACCTTGTGTTTAAAATATTGCCTGGCGTAGCTTTTGACTTGAAGGACGGTGCGACTCCTCACCAGCCTGGCGATCTTTGTCCATCTTCGTCCAAATTGAGCCTACGGCGACAAACACAACGACACGTTTAGGCTTGATTTTATCTAAGTGACGCTACATTTCTTTTAAAACTCCCAACAAAAAAAAACACACCAGTCCCTCTTCAAATAAATCTTTCTCCTGTTTGGACCATCGAGAAGAGGAGAAGCTTGCCGTCTTGGCTGGAGACCTAAACAGCAAAAATGTCATTAAAACGTGTTTTCTAATACGTTGTTAAAATAATACATTAATTTGGCACTAATTAGTCTTCTAATGGCAGGAATTTGAAAATATTCATGAGTTTAATATGACATTTCAAATCATGTATGTATGACTAGTATAAAGGACTTACTTCTTCAAGTTGGGCTTGCTGTTGGCATCACTCGACCAAATATCACCGGGTATCTCCTGGCCTTTCAAATAGTATCTACACGGAGTTTAGGTCCACTTTGTTCAGCCTTGCCAAAACTGGAATGCAGCAATAAATAAAAAGGGACTGCAAAAAGGCATTCCGTATAAACCAGGGGTGTCAAACTCATTTTAGATTGGGGCCACATGGAGAAAATCTACTCCCAAATGGGCCGGACTTGTAAAATCACGGCACGATAACTTAAAAATAAAGACAACTTCAGATTGTTTTCTTTGTTTAAAATTAGAACAAGCACATTCTGAAAATGTACAAATCATAATGTTGTTGGTTTTTGTACACTTGCATGTTGCGGTTAATAGTATTCTATCTTTATTTGTCCATATTTATACTTTCTAAATAAATGATGTGATAATGTTCATCAGTCAACTCATTGGTGAAACTGTAACTGAGGGTGCAGCCCAATACGTCTCTCCTCATGAGTAAAATTCAACTCCGTTTCTGCTTGATTCCTTCTTCTTGTCTTGTGTAATCGATAGTTCGGTGTTTGAACCTGACAGTAATGTGTTCTGAGTTCATGCACTGTGTTGGTTTTGTTCTTGGAACAAGGTGATGTTCATGCACCAGTAAGAAAACATATAACTTTGTCTTGAATTTAAAAATATATATATATAATATTTTTCACTAAAGAAGGGTTCGGTGAATGCGCATTTGAAACTGGTGGGGTTCGGTACCTCCAACAAGGTTAAGAACCACTGATCTACAAACATACAAATAATTGCTATTGCGACATCTAGTGGACGCATTTAGAACAGCAGTTTCTTTCATTCAAAAATGTTGGCACATTTTTATACTTAGCAAACTCTTACGTTTGACACCCCTGGTATAAACACAGAGAGGCGTGGTAAGTTCACGGGCCATGGGAAGAAAGGATACTGCTCCTCCAGTAGCATCCTCTGTATCGCCTCTCGGTTTTCATCACTGATGGTATTGTCCAACTCCCAGGGCTACAAAACAAATACAACATGGTGACAAATTAAACACATTCAAAAGTGATTTACAGCATAAACACTGCTGTTGTTTGTTTGTTTTTTTACTTACAAGAATTCCCGCGTCGCTACTCCAGGCAGACTGCAGGAGCTGCTCCTGTACTAAACCCGCTCCACCGTGCTCACTGGTACACATAACATAGAATAAAGTAAACCACGTTTTCAAATCATAAATACATAAATTAGTACACAAACTGAAGGTGACATTGATTTGTTCAATTGAGGTGTAACTAAATAATGTACCGGGCGGCTAACATTGGAGACAGCTAAACTTTAGTTAAGCAACCAAAAAGCCCGGAAATAAAAGCAGAACAGGGAAAATACCCACTACGAGCCAACAAAATAATAATTATAAAAAAATAAAAAGACCTTTACCTTTTATTAGTATCAAACTCGTCGCCCTCGATGTCAACTTCCAACTCGTCCTCCATCTTGAAGAAACAAAGTAAACAACCGGAAGTGACAGCGACATCGTGTGGTTGGAGACACAAACATCTTATAAGTAGACGCAGCATCGAGCGCTACTGCCTACTGGCGCAGACGAGACGCGGGGCCGCCATCTTGGAGTGGTGATCCGCGTCACTCAGTGCAATTCATTTGGCAGGAGCAATGAACTGTCAGCGCATTTAATTAATCTTACCTCACTGAATACCACTGATTTTCACGCGTTTTTTGTCATACGTGTAGCTATGATAAAGGACACATGTTTTATTATTCATAGTTTGCTTAACAGTAATAGAATATTCTTATATGCTATAAGTGACCAGACGTCCGAGATCAAAACTGGGAATATAATCCCAGAGAAGGGGGAAAAAAACGGTCAGCTATTTTTAAATTCAAGAAAAAATATGATTAGGTTATATATACATGCGTATATCCTATGTAGGATTACATTAGATATCTATATATCTTAGGGACCTATAGACTGTATTATTCTGTCTAGACACTTTGTATTGATATTTTGTATTACATTCTTCCCTTAAATGATCATGTTTACAGTGATTGTTTTATATGTATTTTTTATGCACCGTATTTTTCGGAGTATAAATCGCTCCGGAGTATAAGTCGCACCGGCCGAAAATGCATAATAAAGAAGGAAAAAAACATAGATAAGTCGCAATGGAGTAGAAATCGCATTTTTTGGGGAAATTTATTTGATAAAACCCAACACCAAGAATAGACATTTGAAAGGCAATTTAAAGTAAATAAAGAATAATGAACAACAGGTTGAATAAGTGTACATTATATGAGGCATAAATAACCAACTGAGAACGTGCCTGGTATGTTAACGTAACATATTATGGTAAGAGTCATTCAAATATCTATAACATATAGAACATGCTATACGTTTACCAAACAATCTGTCACTCCTAATCGCTAAATCCCATGAAATCTTATACGTCTAGTCTCTTACGTGAATGAACTAAATAATATTATTTGATATTTTACGGTAATGTGTTAATAATTTCACAGATTAGTTGCTCCTGAGTATAAGTCGCACCCCCGGCCAAACTATGAAAAAAACTGCGACTTATAGTCTGAAAAATACGGTATGTCGCTTTGGATAAAAGCGTCTGCCAAACACTTAAACATAAACATAACTTTTACCCCTGTTGGCTTTTACAATCTTTATCTTCATCATTTATTTCAACTTTATGTTATTCAAGTATGAAATTTTTAAATGTAATTAATTTCATAGACAAGCACTTCTATTATGGTCATACTATTGTTTGCTGGCGGCTACGATTTAGTAGATCTTTGCTCCTTCTCAAACTCTGTGGTAATATTCTTTTCACAAAATACAACTATTTGTTTAATGTTAAATCTTACTTGTGAAAAGTAATCCCCCGATTCCTATTTTCAACAGTCCGCTCATTTGAGCAGGAAAACGCTGAACACCAGCCCGGCATCTTTGTTTTCTACCTGTCAACTGTCAGTTTAGGCTGCTCTTCTGCTCCTCATCACCACTTCAAGATGGCGGCCCAATTTCTCGCGTCACAGCAGCCAATGCTGCGTCTACTTATAGGATGTGTATGCCTCTTCCAAGTTCCCACCTACTCATGGGCGGAGCCTAGCAGCGAAAACTGCTGTCATTTCTGAACTTTAGCTGATCAGAGACCGGCGATACTAAACTGATGATAGATTTTATTTCATTTTTATTTTATTTTATTTTATTAACTTTCTTCCTACCGATCTTCTTGAAATGTTTGATGGTGGGTCGAAGTGTGTGACGCAACTGCATGACTATTGCGGCTCCTTTATCGCCCTCTTGTGGTTTAAAAGTATAACAATATACATGCTACGAGCTTCCTGAATTTTTTTGGCGGTGGGTTGAATTTTCTTTCCATAAATGGAGATTAAAAAGCTAAAAAAAATGACTGGTTTATTTTAATTTTGTTTCAAAAAACAAAACAAGAAGGTTCTTCTTCTTTGGTGTTGAAAAGCAATAACTAAATATAAAAAAGTTTATATGTTAATTTTATATATCATAAAAGTAAAATGAAAATCCCCAGTAAACGGAAACGGAAAAAACAGTCCAACACGGGAAGTTTTTTCAAAGTAAAAGCGGGGATCCTACAGTACCCGTGTGCTAAAATGTATTTGGAGCCTTACACCCAAATTATTATGCGAGGACTGATCTCTATATATGCATACGATCATATCACGCGAAAGGGGATGAAAATAGATTTGATAACTATAGTATAGATTTTCTTACACGTCTGTCCGATTTCTCTAAAATCACTATTTCCGGTTTGGTGTTTTTCATTTTCTGTTGGTATGTGCATATAGATTTCTGTATACGTCAGTCTTCCTTGTGCCATGTCTAAAATAATTTCGGTGTATGGCTCCAAATACATTTTAGCCAAGAGTCACAGGCACACGGGTACCAAAGTAATTATCCCTCGTTTTACTTTGAAAACAAAACTTCCGGTGTATGAAAAAAACAATCCATTAATATCGGTCTCTTTTTCAGTTCTGTTTACTAGGGATTTTAATTTTTGTTAAATAAAATGTAAATTATTTTTTTAAACATGTAGTTATTGCTCTCCGACACGAAAAAGTTTTGTAATTTAATTTTTTGCATTTTAAAATGAAAATCAAATCAATGTTTTTTTTTATATGTATTTATTTTTTATTTTCAGTCATGAAAATAAAATTCAATGACCAAAATATACACCGACCCTTCAGTTTCTTTATGGAGACAATTTTAAATACTTGCTGGGAGTAATGAAGTTGTATAATGTTTTAGCTTATAGGTTCAAATATGCTTCAAAATCTTTAAAATCTGTCTTTAAAATCGCTACTTCCGGTTTGGTGTTTTTAATTTTCTATTGATATGTGCATGAAGATTTCTGTATATGTTGTGCCATGTCTAAAACCATTTAGGTGTAGAGCTCCAAATACATTTTAGCCAGAGTCACAGGCACACGAGTTTTACTTTGAAAAAAAATAAAATTAACTTCCGGTGTCTGGAAATGGGAAGAAAAAAAAACATGCTTTTCTGTCTGTTGATTGAAATGTTATTTCTGTTGAATGAATTTTTTTTTTTTTTAGATGTAGTTATGGTTTTTCGACACGAAAAAGGCGTTTTGTCACTTTATTTTTTGCATATTATAATTAAAGTCAAATCAATGAGTTTTGTTTTTCAACTTCAATTCATGAAAATAAAATAAATGACCACAACATACACTGACTCTTCAGTTTCTTTATAGAGCCAATTTTAAATAATTGTGGGAGGTAATTAAGTTTTATAATATTTAGCGTATTTGTTCAAATGTGCCTTTTACAGTTTTCGTAAGCCAATAAAAACATATTGAATAATGTTTCAATATCATTAAAACCTCCACCAGGACGTTTCATTTTCACGTGATCCGATAAAAGACGACAAAGGTGAAAGACAACAAAAAATTTTATTTATAAATTCACAGTTTCTAGATGGCACTACATTGTTGTAGTAACTCACTCCTGCTAAGAGAAAAAAACACTTTGCAGCTTTTCAGAGAATAATAGAGGCAACAAAAGCGAGAGAAAGACCGAAATATAGCACTTGACATTTAAAAAGGCAGAAAAGAAACAAGAGAAGAAAAAAAAAGGCATGAGGAGTCATTTCAAAAAGTGCACATGGCGCTCGTAGAACCCCTCCAGGGTGGGAGTTATCTCTGGGGCGTGGGGGGGGGGGACACAAATCTCATTACATGATCACACACAAGCATGTCATACACATTCAAAAAGGGTTAAAAACAAAGTGAATAGGAGAAAAGATGAATGATAAGTGTTTCCAAACAACCATTTTTGCTGCGTTCCCTTTTAAAAAATTTTTTTTTTTTAAACAATGACCAGGGACACACAGAAAGACCACCAGCTAAAAATTACTTCTTCACAGTTGGGAAAAATCGTGCAAAGTGGGCCGGAGCGGACCCCGGTTAGTGTAAAGAAAAGAAAGTAGACCCTGTAATGAGTAGTGATGTGTAGTTCCCAGCCTCGGTCAGAATAAACCACACTCAGCCCTTCAGAAAATGCACACAGTACAAAATGCAGAGACTATGCAAATGGCGCACTAATGCTGAATAGGCACAAAAAAAACAAAAAAAAAGAAGTTTACGTGAGGAAAAGGACTACTGAGAGCTTCTGAAAGCAGCAGCAGCAGCGTGAAGATTGAAAGGAGTACCAGTGTGTGCAGGCTTTCCTTTAAGTTGGTGCTGCAGGATGCGGAGACTGGCCAGCCAGTGGGAGGAAATTACTGGAGACGTAAATAAATAGATAAATAAAACTGGTCTTGCAGATTCGTGTGCCTTAGTAAACATGAGCGAGGATGGCCTCCAAGGCTGCTGCTGCTGCTGCTGTACTTGATTAAAATGTTTAAAATGGAACCTCGCTAAAAAAGGTTTGTGTTTTCTTCATTCAGCTAGTCGGGAGTAGACTGACAGAGGCGGGAGGGAAACAAAAGCCAAAGAAAAAGTGGTCCCCAAAGTCATGAAGTTTGTAACGCTCCTCTCACATGCGTGAATACTTTGTGGATGCCATGGTGGGAACAACTACACCATGTGTGCTCTTCTACGACAGACACACATGTTGTCCTCACAAGCCTTTAAAAAAAAAAAAAAAAAGGTCATAAAGGCACGTAACCGTTAAAAGGTCTTTGAGGGAGTGGACGCCGACAGGAGGTTCTTTGGGACGCCAAGTCTTTGTGCAAGCGTGCTCAGACGTGTCCGCTGACGGCGCTCACCCTGATGGTGCCCACGCCCATCCCCCGGCTGCCCTTCATCAGCTGCTGCAGGCTGGGCAGCGACGCCACGCGGGCCTCCGGCATGGGCGGGAAGGTCAGCTCCGTCTGCCGCGACTTCCGCCGTTTGGTGGAGCGCCTCTCCTGGCGGGACTTGACGGGCGGCGGCGGCGGCCGGTGGCCGTTGCACAGGCCCGAGGAGGAGAAGACGGGCGAGGGAGGCGCCAGGCGGGTGGCGAAGGACTCCTCGGAGTGGGTGGAGGAGCTGCAGCTACTGGTCTCTGAGGGGAGCTCCGTGGGGGCGCGGGGGGGCAATGAGGGCATATCCGGCAGAGGAGGCGGCGGCGGCGGCGGCGGCGGAGGAGGCAGTGGCGGTGGGGAAGGAGGATGCTGAGGAAGGGCGGGGAGTGGAAGGGATGCGTGGAAACCGTTGCATTTAATTTCACCGTTGAAGAGGGCAGCCGGAGGGTCCGACGCCTTCAGAGTTTCCACTTTGTCCAAAGACTTTGATTTGCAGCGTTTCTTCTGCAAGAGAAGAGGAGAGAGCCTTTAACATTTTACAACACACCACTTCTTAGAATATAGAATAGAATATATCTTTATTGTCATTGTACAACCAAATTGTAAGCAAAACTAATTGAGTGCAAATTCATAAAAACATAGATCAAAATACCAAGCACATAGCTCACATGCACAGTCATTCTTGTCTTGTGTTCAGCGACACTATTGCTCTCGGGTAAAAAGTGTTCTTAAATCTGTTTATTGTCCTGTAACTCTAATTTTGTTGTGATGCCCCGCTGGATGCATTAAACAACGTAACAAGGTTTTCCAAAATAAATCAACTCAAGTTATGGGAAAAAAAATGCCAACATGGCACTGCCATATTTATTATTGAAGTCACAAAGTGCTTTTTTTTTTTTTTTAACATGCCTCAAAACAGCAGCTTGGAATTTGAGACATGCTCTCCCTGAGAGAGCATGAGGAGGTTGAGGTGGGGGGGGGAGGTAGAGGGTAGCAGGGGGTGTATATTGTCCCGGAAGAGTCAGTGCTGCAAGGGGTTCTGGGTATTTGTTCTGTTGTGTTACGGTGCGGATGTTCTCCCGAAATGTGTTTGTCATTCTTGTTTGGTGCGGGTTCACAGTGTGGCGCATATTTGTAACAGTGTTAAAGTTGTTTATACGTACCCTCAGTGTGACCTGTATGGCTGTTGACCAAGTATGCCTTGCATTCACTTGTGTGTGTGAAAAGCCGTAGATATTATGTGATTGGGCCGGCACGCATAGGCAGTGCCTTTAAGGTTTATTGGCGCTCTGTACTTCTCCCTACGCCCGTGTACACAGCGGCGTTTTAAAAAGTCATACATTTTACTTTTTGAAACAGATACCGATAATTTCCGACATTACATTTTAAAGTATTTATCGGCCGATATTATCGGACATCCCTACTTTGTATAGTTCAAGACTTACGGTCATTTTAAAACATCCCTGCACATCATAATGGCAGCTACACTTTCCATCTTAAAGATCTAAAAAAAATGATTTGGGAATGTCCGCCGGGCCAGATTGAAAAGCCTAACGTGCGGGCCTTAATTTGCCCAGGTCTGCTTTATACCATTATAGCACATCAGTGCTTCAATAGAGTGAAGTATCACATGTACAATGATGTGTACATTATATTTAAAATCATAGCACACTTACACTACCGTTCAAAAGTTTGGGGTCACCCAAACAATTTTGTGGAATAGCCTTCATTTCTAAGAAGAAGAATAGACTGTCGAGTTTCAGATGAAAGTTCTCTTTTTCTGGCCATTTTGAGCATTTAATTGACCCCACAAATGTGATGCTCCAGAAACTCAATCTGCTCAAAGGAAGGTCAGTTTTGTAGCTTCTGTAACGAGCTAAACTGTTTTCAGATGTGTGAACATGATTGCACAAGGGTTTTCTAATCACCAATTAGCCTTCTGAGCCAATGAGCAAACACATTGTACCATTAGAACACTGGAGTGATAGTTGCTGGAAATGGGCCTCTATACACCTATGTAGATATTGCACCAAAAACCAGACATTTGCAGCTAGAATAGTCATTTACCACATAAGCAATGTATAGAGTGTATTTCTTTAAAGTTAAGACTAGTTTAAAGTTATCTTCATTGAAAAGTACAGTGCTTTTCCTTCAAAAATAAGGACATTTCAAAGCGACCCCAAACTTTTGAACGGTAGTGTACATGGCAGCAAATCTTGTTTTAACTGCCCGCGCACCTCTAAGTCACACAAAATTAAACTGAATCACGGAAGTAGATTAGTTCATGTTCGATGGTTCCATTGGGTTTAAGAAATTGCACGTGGACCGTGATTGACGGTCTGGAAAGCGAATCAAGGCCATCATTTCCTCCCATCGGTTTCACAAAAATAACCATGTACTTGTTGCATCTGTTCTTAAACCACTATTGTTTACATGTGCTAGCACTGCGAGTGATAGGTCTGTTTAAGGAAGACGTTCAACATTCAACACTATTTGCTCAGAAAATCGTTCTTACGGTTTTTCGACGCATTAACTTCCACACTTTATATGCACCTGAGGATTTATTTTAGTAAACAAAACAGACAGCATACGGATGACTTTATGAAGCTACGGTACTTCTTATGTTCATAACTTAATGAGAATGTAATGAACTTAAAAGAAGAATATTGCAAGCATTTGTTAGGATGAGGTTGAAAAATAAATGTGATGAATTAATTACAGATGATATACACCCGCTCATTTTTCTAATAACTTGACAGCTTTAGCTATTTGGTTTTCAGTTGGTAATCGCAGCTTGGCAAAGTCCTCGCCTCACACACACACACACATTCTTGTATTTTTTACTTCTTCAGACCTCCGCAAAATGCCTGCGTCTTTAGGACCACCCTGTCTAGATATATAAAGGTTTGTATTTACAACATGAATAATATATACACACTATGCAAATATAAAAAAGGTAAGCTTTTAGTTCTTTTTGGTTTGTAATTGGTTTTTAATCTTCATTATTTACTTCAAGTTATTACAGTATGTCTCTATATACATATTTATTTGATCTTTTTTTATTAATTTTGGCCAAAGGGGGCGCATTTCAATTTCTTACACACACTTGTTATTTCATATGTTGGCCAGAGGGGGAGCACTTTTAAAACCGACACAGTCAATTTGAAAAATCCCTCCTTTTTGGGACCACCCTCATTTTGATAGATGTCACCACCAGAGGTGCGAATGAGACATTCTCTATTAGATGCAATGGTTTTGAGTATTGGGACCATAATTTCGGTCCTAACTTGTTCACACCTCCTCATATGGAAGCTACTTTTCCTTGTTGATGTCTCAAGAAGGGTAGAAACACACACACACACACACACACACACACACACACACACAAGTGGCAACAATACTGTACCTTTTTCTCTGGAGAAAACCTTAGAGGTTCTACAATGTACAAGTCATCTGGACCTACTGGGGAGACGAGAGGAGGAGGGCTTAATAACAAGAAAACAACAATGTAACAAGCAGCAGAAAGATACCTTTTAAAGTACCAGTAGAGTGGAAGAACACGTTGCCTCTATGTTGAAGCTATTATCTATCATATATATGATGTATGGCACCAAAAGACTTAGAAAGTTTGTGAGTAAATGGCTATGATCGAAATAGTATCAATCTCACAGGGATTCCCCAGCCATTTTGAGAGATAATGAGCTAGCTTGTCAACTGCTCTCACTGCGATGGCGACTAATAGGATGTTCATATCTTTCCGTTTAGATGAACAATTAATCATGATCCACACAAAGGGTTAAAATTTTTTTTGCACAGTCTTCAGTTGTATGTCTTTGTCTCTATTTCCTTGTATAAATTGAATGTCACAGATGAGCAACTTCTAGATTTATGGCTAAATCCTCCAATTATCCAGATAAGTCGCATGATTCATAATCTACAATCAAATAAAGCCGAGACGTGATGATGCGGCACCAAGACACCGGCTGGCTCACAGTAAAGCAGCTGACTGGCTAATTAGCTGTCGATTAACATTGTGCAGCTAAACTGTGTCTGCGTTGGAGCTTATTATATATCACAACATTGCACAAATTTGGTGAATAATCAGGTCACAATATGTATAAAGAATATTGTTTGTGTGTTTCGGATGGTTATTTAGAGGGTTTTGTGGGCGAAATAGAGAGCCCCCATTGACTCCATTGTTAGAGGACGTTTATTTATTTAAGACTTAAAAATGCATTAATTAATGTCCTTTATTTTTGTGCAGCAAGCTGTTGGAGATATTTTCTCAGTCTGTTGTGGCCGGTGCCCTGTACTTTGCAGTGGTTTGTTGGGGCAGCAGCACCAGCAAAAGGGACTCAAACCGGATTGACAAACTGATCCGGAAAGCCGGCCAAACTATTGGCACGCAGTTGGAGGCGTTTGTGTCAGTGAGGGACAGGAGGACACTGGACAAACTGCTGGCCATCATGGACAATCCTGCCCACCCACTCCACCAGACAATTGAGGGACAGCGGAGTTCATACTCCAACAGGCTCCTTCAGCTTCATTCCCACAGTGTTTGATTCAAGAACTCCTTCATTCCGCACTCCATCCAGCTGTATAATCATTCGCCATACAGCAATAGATGATATCTGTCTATTACCTGACACCTTCTATATTAGCTACTTGTTTTTGTTTTTAATGTCTATTTTCTGCTGGATTTACTCTCTATTTTATGCTGCAGCTGTTACATATACTGTAATATTGTACATGGTAATTGTTGTATATTGTATATAAGATAGACATAATATATCAGTATATGTAATATACTGTACATATATCTAAATATTACGTATATATGTTATATTTTATATCGCTATATTTAGTCTATTTATACCTACGTTGTCCTTTCCATCCTTACACTTTCCATCATTGTAACTGAGCTACTGTGTGGAACAACTTCCAGTGTTTCCCACACATTCATTTATTTGTGGCGGCCCGCCACAAAAGAATTACGTCCGCCACAAATAAAAAATTAAAAAATTTAAAAAATTAAAAAATTAGTTTTTATTTTTTTGTCCTGCCTAGCTTCTCAGGCAAATCATATAGTTGATGTAGATGCCCATATAGGCTGTTCAGATTTACTTTACAAAAGAGAAGTGTAGGATACTTCTCTTGTTGCCTTATTTGTATTTGACCACTACTGTTTTCTGTTTATTTGTTACTGACTGTGGCAGGACACCTCTGCCTCTGTTTCACTTTATGTTGCTGGTAAATAATATGGTTGTAGTAGTAGGCTAAAGTTAAATTATTTAGTATGCACTAATTAAAGGGGCAGAGCTTTAAGAGACATTTTAGCTTTTATATTTTATAAGATATATTTTTTGTAAGAACCACAATTAATAAATATATTTCAGTGAATAACTTATTGTTCAAATCTGTATATAAATATGTACATAAAGTGTTGTAATTATATTGTAAAATGGATGGATGGATGGACATTTAAAACAAAACTGTTATTAATTAGTAAGTATACATTTTTTTAGCCTTTTTAGAGAAAATCATATCGTTGTAGTAAATTATGCAAATTGCTCTATGATGTCATGGTGACCACGCCCACAGCCACGCCCCCACCGCCACAGGTATCTTGGCAGTTTATGGGAAACACTGATTTCCCTTGTGGATCATTAAAGTTTGTCTAAGTCTAAATAAAAGAAAAAAATGTGTTCATGTCTTATATAGGGATTGTGAATGATAAACAGCACATCTCTCTTTAATGTTTGCATATTCCCAGTAGGGAATAATAACATGGTCAGAGTGCAGAAGCGTTCCTCCAGTGACGTCAATATATGTAAATGACCAAAGACGTTTGGAGCGCAATATTCAAAATGGCCTGTTGTGATGTTTAGACAATATTTCCACATACTTTGCAGATTGTAAATACAATTGGATATGGTTTAATGGATACAAAAAAACACAATTAAACATATAAAGTCAACTTGTTTTTTCCACTCTACTGGTACTTTAAGTTCAACCATTATTACAAATATATTCATGCAAAAATGTCCACCATGAGCAAGTAAAAGCCTGAAGCTCTTAAACTACTGAAGCCCGCATGTGGACACAAGCTGGCACTGACAGCTTCTTGCCTCAAGGACACACATACACACACATTTACGTGCGGTGTCATAAACAGCAGGTCACAAGCAACAGCTGGACACCAACCAGTAAGAAGGTCCTGTAGACACAGTCGGTGCGTGATGTTGAAGTTAAGAACACCAAAACTGACACGGTGTTTCTAAAGTACACAGAGTATCAGGCCACACTATTAAGGGACGTGTGGGATGGTGTAGGTGGTCTTACCTTCAGTAGAAGATAGGTGGAAGGACTTTGATCGAACAAGAGGACAGGTAACTCTTCGCTTCAGGCTCATGTCGTCATAGGAAGAGAAGCATCTGACGGCAAAAGGATCACCTGTTAATTCGCACTCCAGCAATTTGTCCTACAGTGCAGAACCCCAAAATGTATGTTTTACAGAAAATGAAACCCCCGCGGCTCTTTAGCGCCGCAATAATAAGCTCCCTGGAGCTTTTTCGAAAATGTGCGAAAAAGGAAATATTGTTTGTTTTATTATGGTTTCTGTAGGAGGACAAACATGACACAAACCTTCTTAATTGTTAAAAATCCCACTGTTTATATTAAACATGCTTCACTGATGAGAGTAGTTTTGTCCTACTCATTTCAGCGGTCCTTAAACTCACCATAGTTTGTTTACATGTGCAACTTTCTCCTACGCTGCCACAGTAAGACATGTTTTTTCTCATTTTGTCCACCAAACGTTTTATGCTGTGCGTGAATGAACAACGTGAGCTTTGTGGAGGTTATTGACTTGTTTCAGTGCAAACCTGGCCTATTTGGTCACTGCATGGCTGCAAGTTAATAGATGCTAACATGCTATTAAGGCTAGCTGTATGTACATATTGCATCATTATGCTTCGTTTTTTGGTAAATTTGACTTATGTCCTCTGTGTATTAAATTTATATTTGCATGTCTCATGTTGTATTGGCTGAATTTCTGATACTTTGTGTGCCGCTATAGACCACAGCAAACGTTGCACAACTTGCAAAGATCGTAATAAATCCATTAGAAGAAGACAGCCTGCCATTTCCTTTAACTTGGACACACACATCTATAACTTTGGCCATTCTAAGACAGTAATTTCCAGGAGTCATCTCACCCTCGGAGAAGCCCCTGTTTTACTAATGTTGTAAATATGTGTAGAATGAATATTACATTTCAACATTTCTGTCAACAAAAGATTTGAGTCAGCCTGCGATACATCAGTGTTTCCCACACATTCATTTATTTGTGCCGGCCCGCCACGAAAGAATTACGTCCGCCACAAATAAAAAAAATTAAAAAAAACAAAAACAATTTTTTAAATTTTTTTTTGTCCTGTCCAGCTTCTCAGGCAAATCATATAGTTGATGTAGATGCCCATATAGGCTGTTCAGATTTACTTTACAAAAGAGAAGTGTAGGATACTTCTCTTGTTGCCTTATTTGTATTTGACCACTACTGTTTTCTGTTTATTTGTTACTGACTGTGGCAGGACACCTCTGCCTCTGTTTCACTTTATGTTGCTGGTAAATAATATGGTTGTAGTAGTAGGCTAAAGTTAAATTATTTAGTATGCACTAATTAAAGGGGCAGAACTTTAAGAGACATTTTAGCTTTTATATTTTATAAGATATATTTTTTGTAAGAACCACAATTAATAAATATATTTCAGTGAATAACTTATTGTTCAAATCTGTATATAAATATGTACATAAAGTGTTGTAGTTATATTGTAAAATGGATGGATGGATGGATGTTTAAAACAAAACTGTTATTAATTAGTAAGTATACATTTTTTGAGCCTTTTTAGAGAAAATCATATTATTGTAGTAAATTATGCAAATTACTTGACGATGTCATGTGACCACGCCCATAGCCACGCCCCCACCGCCACAGGTATCTAGGCAGTTTATGGGAAACACTGTACATAGTCATTTTGATAGTAGGCTAATATAGCTGATATAGACACGTGTTGTAACGAAAACAATGTGAAACTGTCAAAAAACGAAGACTTAAAGGAATGCACAAGAGTTTGCCCCACAACAAGAGGATAGAGAAAAATAAGGAACTTTGTTACAGCAATGTCAGACTACAATGGCGGATTCACGCAAAGCTCTTTGGGTAAATGTATACCATATATGGATAATCCACAGATGTAACTAAGGCAAATGAGTAACTTAAGTCTCAAATTCCAAAGTATGAAGGAAGGCAAGATTGTTTTATAAATATACTGTATCTCCGCCATTTTAAATTTTCGGGACTTGAGCGGATCCCAAATAGGCAAAACAGGTACCAATAGGCAATAAAGGTTGGTTTTGGGTAATAGGTCCCTTTTAAGTCACTCACAATGTACAGAGAACAAACAAAGGACAATCAATACTGCAATAAAACACAAGAGATGTTTTATTCCTGTGGGAATAATAATCCCACAGAAATAGCAACATTGCAGGTATGTGTTGCGATGAAGAGCGTAGCAATTTCCGACTGCTGTGAAGATAACAGGATTCATGACTGTCCTGAGGAGGAGGACAGTGTGAGGAAAGTTAAGATTGCTTATGTTTTGGCGTGGTTGCAGTCGACTGCAATAAAGAAATTCGACGAGTGCATTCATTATGGAGAACAAAGCATATTTTGTCACGGTACGCGCATGATTGTTCTACTTCTTCAGCCAGTCCCGTGTTTACAGACCAAAATTGTACTCCCATTATTATTCTCTATTATGAACCTGAAAATATAACATATAAAATATAAAACATAAAATATAAAGACAATATAACATACATCCATAAACGTGGATGCATATGCAAAAGTGCAATATATTTATCTGTACGGTAATCTATTTATTTATATCTGCACCTTTTTGCTGTTTTATCCTGCACTACCATGAGCTAATGCAACAAAATTTCGTTCTTATCTGTACTGTAAAGTTCAAATTTGAATGACAATAAAAGGAAGTCTAAGTCTAAGTCTAAAGTGTAAGTTCTTCCACACCAGTGCCGGGAGGGTACACACACCTCTTGGGGCTGGGGTAGTGGTTGCTCTTAGGAAGAGCAGCAGGGTTGTCTTTTGGAGCGGCACTGGAGCTGCGGCAGCACTGCAGGCACATGAGGAGGCCCAGAGACACGCACAGAACCAGAGAGACCACGAGGTAGCTCTGACGGTCAGATACCTGCAAAGGAAAAAAATCGACTGTTTATTTTGTTGGTCATCATTTGAAACAGTCAATTTAGAAGGGTTGTCAACATAGGCAGGGTCAACTGCATCAGGGTATTGCTTGGATTTTACGGACGTCATGTCGGGCTCACGGCCCGACCATTAAATGTGTGGGGGTCAAGCTAGCTCTGTTTTCAAAGGGTACTAGTCGCCATTTAGCCCTTCTCGAAGAAAAAACATTTAGCCCTTCTCGAAGAAAAAACGCCCTATGCTTGCGTTGTTGTCGACTGTACGAATCATTCGAATTGCGATAAACGTTTCTTCAGCCTTCCTCGAGGGGTAATCAAAAAGGGCGGAAGAGTGAAAGATTTTGCAGAACGACAACGATAAAAGCATGAAGCTCACTCTCCAGTCCAAGGGAGCAGAGTCGAAGAATGTATGAGTTTGCATAAACGTTTGTTTGATATACTTGTAACTAGGGCTGCAACAAACGATTAATTTGATAATCGATTAATCTGTTGATTATTACTTCGATTAATCGATTAATAATCGGTTAAAAGAGACAAACTACATTTCTATCCTTTCCAGTATTTTATTGAAAAAAACAGCATACTGGCACCATACTTATTTTGATTATTGTTTCTCAGCTGTTTGTACATGTTGCAGTTTATAAAGGTTTATAAAAAAATTTTTTTTTTAAATAAATAAAATAAAATAAAATAAAATGCCTCTGCGCATAGCATAGATCCAACAAATTGATGACTAAATTAATCGCCAACTATTTTTATAATCGATTTTAATCGATTTAATCGATTAGTTGTTGCAGCCCTACTTGTAACTATAATTATTTCCCATTTAAGTATTGCCTTGATATTAGTTGTATTTTTTTAAACACGTTTGCTATGAGTGTTTCGAAAAGCACCAACTCGGCGTGTCTAAATCAATCAATGTTTATTTATATAGCCCTAAATCACAAGTGTCTCAAAGGGCTGTACTAGCCACAACGACATCCTCGGTACAGAGCCCACATACGGGCAAGGAAAAACTCACCCCAGTGGGACGTCGGTGAATGACTATGAGAAACCTTGGAGAGGACCGCATATGTGGGTAACCCCCCCTCTGTATAAATCAAATGTCAGCAAAACCTAAAAGAGTTCAGTTTTTATCCAAGGCAGCAATCGTGAATGAATCTTTCAGCACATACACAATGTTGACATCTATAGTTATATTTTGATAAAGACGGGGAAAACACGCACATTCTTAAATGGCGCGT
Source organism: Entelurus aequoreus (assembly GCF_033978785.1). NCBI lineage: Eukaryota > Metazoa > Chordata > Actinopteri > Syngnathiformes > Syngnathidae > Entelurus > Entelurus aequoreus. Next base: position 12,123,918 of record NC_084757.1, on the reverse strand, counting down.
GCAACAGCAACAAACATGGCTGTAGACGTGAAGTTAAATCATGAAATGCAACCGTACCACCGCAATAACGATGCATATTTATCCAGGAGAGTCTTGATACCAATTTCCTTGACCCAGCCACACACAAAGAAGTTGTAGAGATCCATGCTTTTCCAAGTTTTCATCTGTTTTGTTAAGTAGAATGGCCTCTGGAGCACAATAGTTCGATATGTCTGGGAACGCGACCGACGTATAATCCTTGATATCACTCGACAAATAATGTTTTAGTTTTTTTGTTAAAGCAACCAGATTGTCACGAATTGGCGGCCTCGTCATTCTGACCCGAAAGCGGCGCTAAGCAGGCCCATTGCCAGGTAAAGTGAAGGGTGTTACCCCCGACAAAAACATCGGCCCTGGAGGGAAGGTCTCTCCTGTGCTCCTCGACTACGGTCTGGCAACCGAACAGCAGGAAACTACATTATTACCTGTCACTCTGTATAACTCCTTCTGCAGATCTGAATGCTTATTATTTAAATATTTACCTAAGTTTTAAGAAAAGGTGGCAATACTAATCGCCACCTTTGGCGAGGCGTGCTTTAAAGCAGCGCTTGCAGTTGCGGCGCCTCCTTATTTAAAGCGTCACCTTTATCGTTAGTTTTGAAGCCCAAATACCTCCATATTGCGCTGCACGCACCCTCTTTATTAAACAGTAGAATTGCCGTTTTTTGCCATTCTTCCTCCCCACACTGATTTTGCTTGTATGCGCTTTGTGTGTGTGCGTGTTGGCACACTCAACATTATGCGCCTCAGATTTGTACGTCACCGCCGCATGGCAGCATGCGATTAAAACAATGAACCAGCATTTTTTAAAGGCAGTATAGTATCGTTATTAATTATTAGTACTGCAGTACTTTATTAGTAGCGGTATACCATACAACCCTACATAAAACACAAAAAAGTGTTTGCAAAACGGTGATGAGTGTTGATAAATCACATTGGGTGTGCTAAATAATTATATTTGCATCTTCTCCCAGTATTTTGGGCATTTTGATGATCATCATATATTTTGCATATTAATGAAGACGGACACAAAATGTATTTTACACCTTATTCTGCTCACTTAACAGGAGCAATCCACTTTGCACACATTTAGTGGACCAGCTTTGCGTGTGCTATCAAGTTTGAATGTGTTTTAGTACACGCAAACATTTAGTAAATCAGGCCTAAGTCGCTACTGGTCCGACATTTCCTCAAAAATAATGTTTAATAAAAACAACTTAAAGCCTTATCCAGCTGTTTACTGAAGTATACTATTTACTGCAAATCAATCACAGCACTAAATATCAGTTATGGCCTCATTAAATACTAATAATTGGTATCTGCCCTGGAAAAAACTATCGGTCGATCTCTAATTAATAGAGTAGTAAGAATCGCCCATATGAAATCAAATAACTGTCACCTCTTTCTGAAGCTGGTTGATGGTAACGGTGAGATTGAGCATCAGTTTAGTGACATTCTCCAGCTGACTTTGAAGAACCTGGATGGAGTCCTGCTGCTTCTGGTCCTGACAATGAACCAAATATGTCAAAAAGCAACATCAGATGATAGAACAAACCACATTGGGACTTCCTGACCACAAACCTGCTCCTCAGCAATGCGAGATGTGTTCTGCAGCTTGATGATGGTCTTATTGAACGCCCTCTGCATCTCCTCCATTTGTTTACGGTATCTAAATAACACAGGGGTTACATTCGGTTAGTTACCAACAGGGCCGTAGCAACAAATTCTGGGCCACCATACACAACACTACCTAAACGTCATTGCCCTATAAACTCACACACGAAAAACGAATTACTGCTTGAATAAGGATGAAACCAGCATTTTAAAAAACACATGTAAAAAACATAATTAGGTTTTTGACTTTTTCAAGCTGGGCTTAACATTACTTAATTACTTAATCGTTTTAAATTATTTTCAAGGTTCAACTTTATTGTCCCCGCGGGGAAATTTGTCTTGGGCACAGTGCATCATTGCTTTGCTTTCTTAACATACACAAAAACAACAGAACAAAAACACAAGCACAGACACAACCACAACCAGACAACTAACATTTAAACATCAGAACATGGAGCTTGATAGACATAGGTGGCACTTTGATTTAGGCATAAAATCTACAGGGACGGCGTGGCGAAGTTGGTAGAGTGGCCGTGTCAGCAATCGGAGGGTTGCTGGTTACTGGGGTTCAATCCCCACCTTCTACCATCCTAGTCACGTCCGTTGTGTCCTTGGGCAAGACACTTCACCCTTGCTCCTGATGGCTGCTGGTTAGCGCCTTGCATGGCAGCTCCCGCCATCAGTGTGTGAATGTGTGTGTGAATGGATGAATGTGGAAATACTGTCAAAGCGCTTTGAGTACCTTAAAGGTAGAAAAGCGCTATACAAGTATAAAACATTTATTTATTTATTTATTACAGTATGGAGATAAAGATAAAGTACCAGTGTGCATTGCACTAGAGCTCATGGATAAAGTGCTGTTGTGGTATGACTGCTGTTGTTCTGTTGTATTGTCTTATTACTGTAACTTTGTTTGTGCCGCCCTCTTTGTCAGGTCGCTCTTGAAAAATAGTTTTTAATCTCAATGAGTCTTTACCTGGTTAAATGAAGGAAATTGAACATATCTAGAACACATACACCAACCCCTGTATACATCTGTATATATCTATACTTTTAAGTTTATTGTGCCAACAATTTCAATTTAAAAAGGCCAGAAAATAAATGTAAATAATCACAGAACCGGTCATTAACTTAGATACGATTACCAGCTCAATGGCCTTGTGGTTAGAGTGTCCTGGAAGGTTCAAACCCCCAGCAGAGTCATACCAAAGACTACAAAAAATGCGACACGAATGGACAATGAAGGTGAAGGCAAAAGAGTGAGGAGTGTCCTGACCAGATATCGAGATCCCGAAGATTGATTGTTGAAAAATGTTCTTTATCACATTGATTACTTTCACGTGTCTATTAAAGATTTGATTAATTTATGATGGCTCAGGAGTGATTCCCTACAATAGGGCCCCTCAGCACACTGGATTCCAGTAAGGCTGAAACGACGCGTCGACGTAGTCGACGTCATCGGTTACGTAAATACGTCGACGCCGTTTTTGTGCGTCGACGCGTCGCATAATGACGTCACACTACCGTCATGGCGAAGCGCAAAGCAGACGATCAAAGAAGACGATGCGAGCGGAGCGAGCGAGGGGGGATAAGCATGACAAAAGTGGTCAAAAGTGTGGGAGTATTTCAATAAACGGCCTAATAATGTTGTTGTATGCACACTGTGTCGAGCGGAAATGGCCTATCATAGCAGCACAACGGCTATGAACGAACATTTGAAAAGAAAACCATCAACTAGTCAATCGTCCGCGCGAGCATACGTTGTCATCATTACACAAAAACATGAATGTGTCATTTGTATCTGCTAGGGGTGTAACGGTACGTGTTTTGTATTGAACCGTTTCGGTACGGGGCTTTCGGTTCGGCACGGGGGTGTACCGAACGAGTTTCTAAGCTAAAGTCTTAACAAGCTGCTTTGCTCCGTCTGCCTCTGTCTCAGCACGCAGCATTGTCCCACCCACACAACCATCTGATTGGTACACACGCAGCATTGTCCCACCCACACAACCATCTGATTGGTACACACGCAGCATTATCAGCCAATCAGCAGTGCGTATTCAGAGCGCATGTAGTCAGCGCTTCAGCGTGGAGCAGATAGGTGTTTAGCAGGTGAGCATCAGGCAGCGGACTCTCCCCAAATGATAATAAACACCTCCCAGTCAACTACTAGTAACATCACTATGAGCCCGTTGACCTTCTAGAAACTTAAACTGCAGCTCAGCTCGCTAGAAATCCTGGCTTGAGGTGAAGGCTAATTAGCTCTCAGTTCCAGCCACATCGACCCCTTCTGAGCGCCTATTTTCAGCTGCTGGGAATATTGTAAACAAGAAAAGAACCAAAGCATGTAGACATGCTAACATTTCTTCATTACAACTGTTAGTCACTCACTGGAATGAGTAGAATTGGTTATTGTGTACTGTGTTGGACTGGATGTTTATTTTGCACATTTTAAAAGCAATATTTAATGTTTACAGTGCTCCAGAATATTTCGTTTTGCACTTTTTTGTATTGGATGTTTATCTTTATTTTTTGCACATTTTAAAGCAAAATAAGCAATACTTTTACTTTTGAAATGCTTATACTATTGCAGAATATTAAGATTTGCACTGGATGTTGACTTTTATATTTGCACATTAAAAAGCAAATAAGCTACTTTTAATTTTGTTAAATGTTAAAAGTTTTAAATGTTTACATTGTTACAGAATATTTAGTCATGTTGTTGTCAATGTTGACTGAGTGGCCATACTTCTTTTTTTTTGTAAATAAAAGCCATGCCTTTTGAAAAAACGGGCCTACATTTATTTTTTCATCTTCATTTTGAATAAAAAAATAATCGGCAAAAGGAAAAAATAATCTATAGATTAATCGAAAAAATAATCTATAGATTAACCGATTAATCGAAAAAATAATCTATAGATTAATCGATAGAAAAATAATCGTTAGCTGCAGCCTTAGATTCCAGTTAATTGAAATACCACAAGACTGGATATTGTTCAGATAAGTTCAATTTAAGAACTCGCCTACAAAGCAACACTGGAGAGGACTATGACGTGCGCATTTTTCGCGCATGCGTACTAGGTCGCGTTGTGCCGGCAGACGAAGGGGGGCAGGGGGTCTTAAACGACCATTGTGTGTGTGTGGACAAAGACTACAAAAAACAGGACCCATTGCCTCCCTGCTTGACACTCAGCATCAAGGGTTGGAATTGGGGGTTAAATCACCAAATGATTCCTGAGCGCGGCGCACGCTGCTGCTCACTGCTCCCCTCACTTCCCAGGGGGTGAACATGGGGATGGATCAAATGCAGAGGACATATTTCACCACACCCAGTGTGTGTGTGACAATCGTTGGGACTTTAACTTTAAATGTCAAATTTCCCTTTACTTCAGAAAGAGATTAGCCGATAAATACAGGATTATCATCTGTGGGTAGTACGAATCATAATTATGATGGTTATATTAGTAAGTCTTTAAAAAATAGTGACGCCTGTGTTTCTAACTTGAATCCAGGGTCCTTGAACACACCCCAGTTATGTGCAATGAGATGCAAAAGTGAAAGTTTTACATAACGTTTCCCTATGCCGCCACATGTAGATCCAATGGAAAACCCTTTTTCATTTTTGATAAGTGGTGTAGACAGTAGTAATTTGATTCAAGCAACATTATTGAACATCGACGGCAACATTTATTACCTTTTTTTATAAACTGACATATTTAAATGACAGAAAAAAAATCTTCAAACTTTACAAAAGCTCGGGGGCCCTGTTACATCATTCCCACCTACGTCTCCACTTCGACGCCACTGGTTACCAACACTAATAAAAAGGTTTTTGCCAGGTGGTCCTACCTCTGGCTGAGCTCCTCCAGATATCTGCTAGACAGACTCATGTTCATCTCCAGGGCTTTGATCCTGTTGTTGAGCCTCATGAAGACGCTTTCCTTCTGGCTGGAGCCGTGTACCGTTGCGCCATTCGCGGCCCCGCCGCTGTAATCGCCTCCGTTCTGCATTTCTGCGTAGAAATCGGTGGCGGTGCGGTGCACATTCCCGTTAGTGTGCAACAGGTCCTCATACCCCGTGTCCTGGGGTTCCCCGCCTTGAGGGAGCGGGTCTGCCTGCTCCTCTGGAGAAGCAAATTTATGTGGGTCCCTGGTCTCCTCCCCCGACTTGACTGCATCGGAGTCCGTGAGTGGGGGGGCGGCCGGTTGCTCCGTGGGAGGGGACACAAGGTCCTCAGGCTTCGAGGCGGTGGGGAGAGCTTGCACAGGTTGCTCCTTAGCAGTGAGGAGTGCAGCATCTGGAGAAGCGGTCTCCTGGGTTAGAAGTTGTTGGGTTGGGCTCGTGATGAAGGTGGTGGCGACGCTGCTCAACATGGTCTCTGGGACAGCGGAAACCTGGAGTGGGGGAGTGGGGACAGGATTCAGGGCGGCGTCTTTAATGGGAGGAAGCAGCACGTACTCGTGTGTGGGGGTGGGTCGCGTCAGGGAACTGTGGGGGTCTGAGAGGCTGTGAGGATGAAGGGTGGAGGGTCTGCTCGGCTCCAGAAGGAAGTCGAGCTGCGGAGTGTGGGAGTCGACGTGCGGCGTGGGGGAGACCTCGCTTTGGCTCTTGAGAGGCGCCTCCATCTCTGTGGTCGTTTCAGTGAGGGGAAGGGTCTCCGGTAAGGGTGTGGAAGCAGGGTCGGGTACCTGAAGAGTTGACCGCGTGAGGGCGGGGCCTTTTACACGGGGGCGTGTCTGCGCGTAAAGTCTTCGAAGTCGCTCCCTGGCCAGCACGGCGGAGCACCAGCGGTGGAGCAGCTCGGGCAGCGTGGCCATGCAGGACAAGGAGAGCGAGGACAGGGGCAAGCCAGGACAGTACAACTGGCTCTCCCACTGGTGCCTGTCTGCTGCCTCCTCTGCTTTCTTCTCCTCTTCCTCATCGCCCTCCTCTTCCATCAGGGTGACGGTTGACTGGTGGGGATCTTCGTCGTCCTCCTCTTCAACAAGAGTGACAATCTGTCTGTCTGTATGGGGCAGAAGGGAAGACGACGCAGAGGAAACGCTGGAGGAATCCGAGTCCTTGTGGGTGGTGGGTTCTTCTGGTTTTTGACTAAAAAAAGAAGGAAAAGTCAGAATTAGCAGCATATTTATCTTGACTTACACATTTAAAAAATACAATTAGCAGCACTTTTATCCTTACTTAAGCATTTTAAAAATACAATTAGAGAAGAAAACTCAAACAAACAGCTAACATGGAAAAAAACCAATTCTAACAGAATAGTGTCAAAATAATAGGAAAATTAAGTCATAATATTAGACAAAAAAGTTGTAATAAAGAATAAAGTCGGATTGTTATCATGATAAAAAAAAAAGATTTTAAAAGCCAAAGAGGACGTTTTATTAAATTTGTAAATTTATGAAGTAAAACTGGCTTTTAAAAAAAAATTTACATAGAGGGAAAAGTTATTACAAGAATGAAGTCAAAATGTAATGCCATCCATCCATCCATTTTCTACCGCTTATCCCTTTCGGGGTTGCGGGGGGTGCTGGAGCCTATCTCAGCTACAATTCGGGCAGAAGGCGGGGTACAGACAACATTCACACTCACATTCACACACTAGGGCCAATTTAGTGTTGTCAATCAACCTATCCCCAGGTGCATGTCTTTGGAGGTGGGAGGAAGCCTGGAATACCCGGAGGGAACCCACGCAGTCATGTATATATATAATTTATCCTGCTGTTTATCAGGATAAAGAAACGTTTTAGAGGCCAGAAGAAAACGTTTTAATAAAATTGCAATTTTTGAAAAAAATCAAAGTTGCAATTATTGGGGAAAATGTTATAATATTACAAGAATTAGGTTAAAATATAGGATGTATATAATAACTTACCCTGGTGTTATTCAGGACATAGAAACATTTTAGAACCCAAAGAAGACGTTTTATTACATTTGAAACTTTCGGAAAAAAATAAAAGGTGTAATTATTGGAACATTATGTTGGGGAAAAAGTTATATTACTACAATTGAGTCATTAAAAAGTATTAGGGCTGCAACAACTAATCGATTAAATCGATTAAAATCGATTATTAAAATAGTTGCCGATTAATTTAGTCATCGATTCGTTGGATCTATGCTATGCGCAGAGGGTTTTTTTTGGGGTTTTTTTTTTATTTAAAAAAAACCTTTTTTTATTTTATTTTTTTTACTAAACCTTTATTTATAAACTGCAACATTTACAAACAGCTGAGCAACAATAATGAAACAATAAGTATGGTGCCAGTATGCTGTTTTTTTCAATAAAATACTGGATAGGATAGAAATGTAGTTTGTCTCTTTTATCCGATTATTAATCGAAGCAATAATCGACAGATTAATCGATTATCAAATTAATCGTTAGTTGCAGCCCTAAAAAATATATATACATTTTTGTAACATTATGTTATTATGTTGGTGGGAAAGGTATAATACTACAACAGTTAAGTCAACATATGATGGAAATAAAGTCAATAGTACATACAGAAGTACAAATACTGTATTAATCCCATTTTTAAAAGTTTAAATATTAGGAAAATAAATCTTTAAAAACCCAGCCAAAAACAAAAAACAGGGCAAATAAGTGTAATGTAAGGTTAGCAAACATTTGCCTTTAAATGTTTCTAACTTAACATATCAGAGGTTGGTTGACAAAATGTAAAAAATGGACCATCTTCCATTAAGTGGTACATTACAGTTCAGTTAGTCATGGTAGAATTCCACTGCAACAGTGTCTAAGAAACAACGGTCTCCTGGCTGCAAGCTAACTGGTAAGCAGACATTTCATCCAAGAGGAGAATGAGGGCATGGAGAAAGTAATGAGAGACTAATGCAACAGTCTAAGCTAGTACTTGATTGCCACTGTGGTTATCTTACTATCCTAATGGAAGGGTTAAGTTATTTGAACAGCAATGCTTGGTGGAAAGTATAAATACACAATGTTTGGAATGCTTCATAGTGCGTAAAGGGGACTTACGTGGAAGAGTCTCCGGTGATTTCAGCTGGCATCAGCGTAACCTTTAAGCTCCCCTCTTGGTCTGTCATCACCTCTGCTGTCACGTTACCTGAGATTGGCGCAAAAACACAAAGTCAACAAAACTAAATCGAAAGAAAGTTTTTTTAAAAAGGGGCAGTGTAGTAGCTCCAGGAATATGGGAAAGAGGAGGTAGCAGAGTGGAGAACAGAGACCCTCTTTCTGGAAATTCTGGGCTCACAAGCCTGGGAGATACTGAAAACCAGTCTGATCCAGTTCGAAGCCACCTCACCCTGGGCAGTTAACAGAGCCAACAGCTACAGAGGCACAAGGAGCTGAATGTTTGTACAAACCCTTGTTTGCATTAATAAATATAAAGTATGTAGTTTCCTTTAAAACTATGCACACATTGAGGCATTCTACGAATAATTTACTACCTCGGGTTAAAGTAATAACACTGAAGCAACATCCGGTATGAGCTACTTTTCTAAGACGTTCTATCAAGACTAGATTTGAAGAACAATTTAATAGAAACAAACAGAAAGACAAAATATCCATCTATAATAATCCATCAAAAAGTCTAAAACGTGGCATGATCGCTGACTCTGAAGTACAGTCAAGCATGTAATAAAGCACAAGTCAGAATAAAGTCAATTTATAGGATGGGAAGTCCCATTGTGAAATGACAGCTAGTTAAGTAAAAAATTATCCGTTTTTATTTTAGATTTGTGGAGCCCACTATGATATTTTTTATTTATCCCTGAACTGCTTTAAAGTTGGAAGTCAGCGGTTATTAACAAGAGGAAACTGAGGTCCTATAGAGACAGGATGTAAAGCAATAAGTACGTACCTTCAGCCTCTGCCCCCTCTTCCTGCAGTTCATGTTTACCACCCAGCACATTAGCAGCAATGTTGTTCACCATGTTGAGGATGGCATCTAAAAACAAACAGCATGAATTTTATTTATTCTTTTACACAATAAACATTCCTCTGCTTTTTGTGAACTGCTGCTAAAATGGGTATATCCCACCCCCCCCCCCAGTAAATGTGTACACTATCAGCAAAGCCAAGAAGGTGAAAGCACAGTGGAAACATTCAACCCTGAGCCTGAAGGACATGACTATCTTTGGAGCGTGTAAAAATGCTGATGTTTGCTTGTGGAACCCCCACTGACATTCTTAACGCTTTTATTTGGGTGGCTACTTACTTGTCGCGGAGCCAAGCAGGTTTTTCGAAGCCTTGTCTTCTGATGGCTGGTAGCCGGGTGGATAGTCTAAGGGGTTAAAAACAGTACAGTATTTTTAGTATTTGTTTTTGGCTGCTTGCTACACCGTTACATGCTTCGAAGTAGTCAGCATACAGTTGAAAACGCAGCCATTATTGTCTCAATATATGGCAACACAAGTAAAACAGGTCCAAATTGTCTCCTGATGGTAATATTTACTGTGAAATTGAGCAGAGCTGCACGCGTCAGTTTTGGATTTATCTTCCATTCTTTAATCAGGACATGACTGTGGTGCAGCTGGAGGATGGTAGACACCTTGCGATTCTTCCTTGCGCTCACACCTTCCTTCCTTACGCTTGCTTGCACCTTTGTGTCTTCCGTAATGCGCTAGCTCCTTCGTGCCATTCTCGCACTCGCTCCTTTGTGGCTACCTAAATGCACTTCGTCCTTACTTCCTCGCGCCTTCCTTCCCCACACAAGCTCCTTCCTTCCTTCCTAGTGCTCATGCCTTCTTTCCTTCATCGCACTCACATCTTGGTGTCATCCTTGCACTTGCTCCTTTGTGGCTTCCTTAATGCACTCCCTCCTTACATCCTCAAATTCACGCCCTTCTGCCTCACACAAGCTCCTTCTTTCCTTGCGCTCGCTCCTTAATGCATTCGCGCCTTCCAGCCTTACTCGAGCCTTCCAGCCTTACTCGCACTTTCCAGCCTTACTCACGCCTTCCAGCCTTACTCGCGCCTTCCAGCCTTACTCGAGCCTTCCAGCCTTACTCGAGCCTTCCAGCCTTACTCGAGCCTTCCAGCCTTACTCGAGCCTTCCAGCCTTACTCGCGCCTTCCAGCCTTACTCGCGCCTTCCAGCCTTACTCGCGCCTTCCAGCCTTACTCGAGCCTTCCAGCCTTACTCGCGCCTTACAGCCTTACTCGCGCCTTACAGCCTTACTCGCGCCTTACAGCCTTACAGCCTTACTCGAGCCTTCCAGCCTTACTCGAGCCTTACAGCCTTACTCGCGCCTTACAGCCTTACTCGCGCCTTACAGCCTTACTCGAGCCTTCCAGCCTTACTCCAGCCTTACTCCAGCCTTACTCGCGCCTTCCAGCCTTACTCGCGCCTTCCAGCCTTACTCGCGCCTTACCGCCTTACTCGCGCACGCTCCTTTCTCATGCTCGCTCCTACGTACCTTACTTCCTCACACAAGCTCTTCTTTCATCGTGCTCGCTCTTTCGTGGCTTCCTTCTTCCTTCCTTCCATCCTTCCTTGTGCTTGTTCCTTCGTGGCTCGTGCCTTCCTCACGCTCACTCCGTGATTTTTCCTTCAACGGCAGCTTTCCTTTCTTTACAGCCTTACTCGCACCTTACGCTCCTTCGAGCCTTACGCGCTTTACTCGCGCTCGCTCCTTGGGGCTTTACTCGCGCTCGCTCCTTGGGGCTTTACTCGCGCTCGCTCCTTGGGGCTTTACTCGCGCTCGCTCCTTGGGGCTTTACTCGCGCTCGCTCCTTGGGGCTTTACTCGCGTTCGCTCCTTGGGGCTTTACTCGCGTTCGCTTCTTGGGGCTTTACTCGCGCTCGCTTCTTCGGGCTTTACTCGCGCTCGCTTCTTCGGGCTTTACTCGCGCTCGCTTCTTCGGGCTTTACTCGCGCTCGCTCCTTCGGGCTTTACTCGCGCTCGCTCCTTCGGGCTTTACTCGCGCTCGCTCTTTTCTCATGCTCGCTCCTACGTACCTTCCTTCCTCACACGAGCTCTTCTTTCATCGCGCTCGTTTCTTTATGCATTTCTCGCGCTCGCTCTTTCGTGTCTTCCTCCCTCACAAGAGCTTCTTTCCTCGCGCTCGCTCCTTCGTGGCTTCCTTATTCTGCGCCGTCCTTACTTCCTTGCACACCATCCATCCTTCCTTCCTTGTGCTCGCTCCTTCGTGCTTTTTCCTTCCACCCCAGCTTTCCTTGTGCGGCGTCCTTGCGCACTTTCCTTCCTTCCACCATTTCCTTCCTTTTTTGCGCTTCTCCCTTCCTTCCTTTCTTGCGCTCGTTCCTTCCTTCCTTCTGCTTCTTCTTTCCGTAAGGATGCCCCACAGGCCCACTCATCACCTTCAGCTTCCTCAGCAAGGAAGCTGCCATCTTTGAGGTGTGTTTGAACTTCATCATGTTGCAAAACTGCAATATAAAGGATCATGCATTTTCGGCATTCTGGAGTTCCTGTTTCACTTCATTGAACTGCACCCACCACCTGACTTTAGGCAACAATTATCTTCCTACTCGTGTTGCCAGCAATTTACACAATAAAGACTGTCTAGAATCATTTTCATTGGATAGTAAATCTATAATGCTCTCAAAGCGAGTTTATTACCTTCTAGTATTGTGCCTTGACAATATAAAATAAAATGCTTGATGTATTGCTTCTCATGGGCTTGGATGATCATCTTACCATAGTCTTCATCTACTAAGTACTCCAGCCTTTCAGACGGGTCCTGGGAGTCTGCCTCATCGTATTCCTCCACCATACTGGTTCCAAACACCCTACACAAAATACACACATGCTTGTTGATGTCCACAAGAGTGCCGACAGAGGAAAGAGGTGAAGGGTCGTTGTTACAACACATGCGTAAATGAGGAAATCCTTTGGGGGAACGTCAATAAAAAGTATCACTCTGCCATTGATCACATACAGTATGTTGGAGGTCGATCACTTGTTAACATACAAAAATTGGCAACATTTTGAGTTACAAGGATTTTGTCTGAACATTTTGACTGGAAAAAACACAAAAGACAGAACATAAGTTGTCCTAATAGGTTACTGAAATTTATTTTTCCAGCTTAGGTGATTTTATTTAATGTTTCAACCCTGAACAAGAATGGACTGAAGAATACTGAACACAAAACATGTAAAAAATACAAATAAAATGGAAATAGAATCTTCTACACCAGTGGTTCTCAAATGGGGGTACACGTACCCCTGGGGGTACTTGAAGGTATGCCAAGGGGTACGTGAGATTTTTTTAAAATGTCTGTCAAAAAGAACTGTGAAAAGAAATGCAACAATGCAGTATTCAGTGTTGACAGCTAGATTTTTTGTGGACATGTTCCATAAATATTGATGTTAAAGATTAATTTTTTTGTGAAGAAATGTTTAGAATTAAGTTCATGAATCCAGATGGATCTCTATTACAATCCCCAAAGAGGGCACTTTAAGTTGATGATTACTTCTATGTGTAGAAATCTTTATTTATAATTGAATCACTTGTTTATTTTTCAACTAATTTTTAGTTATTTTTATATCTTTTTTTCCAAATAGTTCAAGAAAGACCACAAGAAATTAGCAATATTTTGCACTGTTATACAATTGAATAAATCAGAAACTGATGACGTAGTGCTGTATTTTACTTCTTTATCTCTTTTTTTTCAACCAAAAATGCTTTGCTCTGATTAGGGGGTACTTGAATTAAAAAAATGTTCACAGGGGGTACATCACTGAAAAAAGGTTGAGAACCACTGTTCTACACGGTACGTCAATAAGGGGAACAATTTGATTTTGCCTATCATTCACAACCTACATCCTTGTAGTACATTCTAAATAGTGGAAAAACTGATAGCAAGAGGCAGCTAACAATACAGTTAATAGGGATTGACCGATCTTGCCGACCAAGCCCTAAAAAAAACATTCAACAACATTTTCAATAAATGCTGTAAGTATGTATTAGGCTGCACAATTTTAGGAAGAATCCTAATTGTCATTTTTTGGCCAAAAATTGCGATATTTAGATTGAATTAATTTGAATGCATAAAACTGTTAACTGTAAATAATGAGTGAAGGAAGTCACGGTACTTTTAAGCTGCCAATCAACATATTCTTGTCTCAAGTTGCCACACATTATAACAATATGCAATAATGTACTTTTAAGACATTTGGGTTCACGTATACAACACCTATGTTTGCTTCCACAGTCCACCAAAATCAAAAAACCTCAGCCTCTTGCGATTGATAATTGCAGTAAAAACATCTATGTGGATTGATGGTGCAGCCTAGTATGTATGTAATGTAACACTCATAAAAACATGTAATGTTGACAGTATTTTGGTCCTATTAAGCATTACTGGAACTTCCTTCCTGGGCGCACAGCAACATATACTACTTCCATCTGAAAACAACTACCACTAATCATAGCAGACTTTGTGAAACCAAAGAGAAGTCTCCGAGTACTTTGGTACAAATAAGGATCCAGAACATTGCAGCATCTTCCTAGCGATGTATTTGGGTCCAAGTTGAATTTCGAAGTTGACCGACATCTCGGCTAATGACCACAACCTTCCACTATACAGATGTGAGACATGATTTATAATTTAGGATGAACTTTTGCAAACTCAAGAGGCGATTCAGAAGCAAGCCTGTCTCTCTCTGTGAGCAAGACGCTGTGTTACTAAAAGTAGTTCCTCTGCGTTAGCTGTCATAATAACATTGTTGCTATAGCTTGGTTAATATACAAGTAAAGGGAGCGTTTGTTAGTCGCCTATTACGAGTGTTTTTTTTACCATTTTAACGCTCGCAAAAGAGAAAGACGTGTTCTTGTATCACACAGGGATAATGAATGATGGGCAAAATTCCTCAAAAAAAGCAGTTTTACTTTAAAACAATGTTTTGTCGTTTGACACAAATCTACCGGGGGTTGGAATAGTTTTTAGGTTAAAACACAAGGGAGGCAACAAGGGTGCCTCGGGGAAGGCTTATAGGTAAATGCAGTGATTAAGCCTGTCCTTCAAAACAAACTATGAGGGGTGTCGATGGAACCATAAAGGACTCTGCAAATACCAGTAAAGCAATATTGCTAGCAATGTTCCCTCTAATTTTTAATGTTTGTGAGCAAACGCAAAAACTCCCTGAGCATTCAGTGGAGCACATGTGAGCAACATCAGACATGCACACTGTGGCCACACCAGCGTCACACCTGTCCCAAACCTGACATAACAATTTAAATGTTTTATTAAAATAATTTTCTGATGTAAGTGATTTTGCCCCCTTACAATGACAAAAACAAAAAATCATGTTTTTCATGACCTATGTGCTAGTATTGTATGTCTGGCTGCGGGTCCTGCCTTTAAAAGAAATGTTACCCCTTTCAGAGATTACATTTAGTTCCTGCAACTTTCTGTCTGTAAAATACATCTTTTTATTAGCATTTATGAAATCTAGTGACAATATTTCATGAATAATATCCTTAGATTAACATTCTTAATAAACGGCAGTAAAATAAGCACACATCTGATTGAGGAGTCAGAGTGTTACAACCTGGCATTTACACATTGTGTGGCGTTGGGGTTGTCCGACTTTTTGTGTGGCCCTAAACGCAACACTGGCTAAGTGCCATGAGTGCGTGTGTTGGTGCAGGTGAGATAGAGCGAGTGGCTTCTGTTGAAACGACGGATGAAAAAGTTGGTTTAAGTCTGGTTTGTATGGCAGAAAATTACCAGTTTTTATAGATAAAAGATTTTTTAACTCATGTTTTTGGTGTGGTTACAAACAGTTTTGCTCAATAAAGTGATTGATGGAATTCCTGTCCGTAAAGTGTCTCGACAGACGATAATTGAACTGTGTTGACAAAGATTGTTTTATTCATTGGGGCCACACTTGTTGTCACTTGTCACTCAGAGTTGCATTGCAAAATCCTACAGAATAAATTGTAATGTGTTTATTTTGTTTAAAGTTCAGATGGGATTTTTGATTTTCTGCGCGGCATTAATTTGCTGTGCGCAGAGGACGAGTGAGCAGTGCGCAATTGCGCAGGCGCGCACCTTAGAGGGAACGTTGATTGCTAGCCTACTCTGCTGTCTTACCTGAACAGACTCAGGGGACAGAAGTGTTCCGACCCAAAGTGGGAAAGCAGCTCAACCTGCAAACACAAACAAAAAGTTGAACATATTAGATCTGTGTTAGAATAAATGGGTGAGTGTATGCCCCATTTAAACACACCAAACCAGCAAACACAGAATAAAATGATGAAAATCCAACAATGTTTCAGCTTATTAAGATATCCTTCACATGCATTTATGACATGTCCTCCGCTGTTGAAGTGTTAGACAACGACACTTAGGACAGTCTTGTGACACACAGAGAAGAATGCTAACCTTTATGTACTTGATGAACATCTGAGGCAAAGAGAGCAAGACAGCAGGACAAAAGGAGGGAGAAATAAAATCAGATGAAGAATTTAACAAAATAGTGTCAAGCATCGAGCTTGAAGCATCTTCTCAGTCTGAAAGGTTTGGCATGGACTAGGGTTGTACGGTATGCCGGTAGTAATTCAGTACCGTGGTACTAATGAATTAAAAAAAGATACCGGTACTTATTTTTTTCATCCGCATGCTGCCATGCAGAGGTGAAGTTGCTGAGTTGAACCCCACTTTTAGTATTAAATAAAATAAACAAACAACAAATGTAGAAACACACATTTTTACAATGGAGTTCAGGGTGCGCATCTTGCATTCAACCAATTGCAAGCGCTGCATGGCACGCTAACTAATAAGATGATTGTCAAGTTGACTTAAGTCTTTGCATCTTACCTTTTCGTTATTTTATCGGTTGAGTTGATAATTTACAATGAAAGAAGGTATTGAGCGTCGATACGGTCGCCAAAACAGGAGCAGCTGATTGCCTGCACCTGCGCTGATTGGAGTAGCGTCAGCCAATTCAGATAGCACTTAAAGTCAGCTGACAGTTCATCTTGAAACACTGTCATGTGTGACATGGGTAACACTTGAATTGCTATTGCCACATCCAATGGACACCTTTAGAACAGCTGTTTATTTCATTTAAAAAATGCAGCTCATTATTATATTCAGCAAACTGCTCTTGCGGGCCGGATTAAAACGGTTCGCGGGCCGTATCCGTACATTTGACACCCCTGGATTATATTGAACAATTAATCTGCACTCACTATGATTCAGTTGGAAAAATGATAAATTATGAAGAAAGAACTACATGAATGATGTGCTTTATTCGCATTGTGTTCTGGCATGTCTAATCCTGTTAAACGAAAGTAAGCGTTTTAAGGGAATATCTGACCTTTTAGCTGATACATAAAATGTCAGGAAGGGAAAGACAGTATAACAATCCTTAACAAAGACATTTCTTCATTCAGTCGATCCCAGGGTTGATTTACACAAAGCGTTCAATTACCATGCAGTCATAAGAGGGTCTCCTGAGCTTTAAAGCCAGTCTATGAATGCAAGTGTGTGTTTAGTTCCAGCAACTACAGCCCAGAATGGCAAAATGGTAGCGCTCTCCCTAAAGGCACGAGTGTACTTTTACATAAGACAAACAGGGCGTACCTTCACATATTTAGCATAAAGCTGCTCATCCAGTGGAAAACTCTGGATGATGCGCTCGTCGCGGGCATGGAAAGTCCCCAGCTTCACCCACTTGTTGGTGGGATACCTGCGAAAACAGCGAGTGGCAGAGTGGGGTCAGTCGCGTGCTAAGCACAGGTGCTAAATGCCACACAGTGCTAGGTGTGACTAAAGGGTGGTCCTTACATGCCACAGTGTGCAACATATGAGGTACTGGGAAAAAATCTGAAGCTCTCAATTTTATTATAGTGGGTTTTTACATATTCTATGATTAACGGCATAAAACATTGAAATAAAGAAGCACAATACATTAATTACATGCAGACGTCATGCACCAGTCACGGAATAAAGTGCACTTCTAGCAACAACACCAACATTGTCATATTCAAAGTGAAATAATTGTGTAGTGGACCTGTCACTGAGGGAAACAACAAAGTCCTTAGGCGTGGATGAGAAGAGCTCAAAGTTTGCAATGTCCAGCTGCTTGACTTGTATGCGCTCACAGAGCTCGATCACAAACCTGCACAGAGATGCACAAACGTACATTTCCACGGCAAACTCATCACAGGGAAGAAACCCTTTTGTCACTCACCATATTTTGTTGCTGCAGGGATTCAGCATGTAAAGATCCATGTTCTCCATGAGAATAGCGGAAGTGCTCTGTAGGAAGACCATCAAAAACAAACGCAGAGTTCCGGTAAATGCTCTAATTAAAGTCGCAAAAGGAGAGGCTTTGGAGGCAGGCAATAATAGAATTATAATGATTTGGATTGCATGAGAAAGTAGAAAGCTAAACATAGCGCTCTTTGACCACACCGTCATTTCTGATGAAGCATATTGCACAACACAGCAGAAACAGAATCAATGCTGGATGGATGGATAAAAAAGCAAATCTAACACTAACAACTGAGTAGAACAGCGGACATTTTAAAGCGCACGCAGAGCTGGATAAAGGAGCTATATGGTAACCACTCAACATACTTCAAATACAGCTACTAGTTAAAAAAAACTAAAACATAATTAGGACGTTTCCTACAGCCACAGCTGTTAATGCTAATGTTTTAGACCACGCATCCAGCAAGTATAATGAAGCCTAACCTAAAATTGTACTTGTTCTACTAATGACAGTATAGTAGAACCTCAATTTACAAAACCCTGATTATAAAAATGTTTCAATTTACAGACCACGGACCGAATAAAATATACTTTGTTGTACGAACCTTGTCTCAGTGTACAAACGTTCCACCTTTTAATAGCATTTTTCCAGTTATTCTACCTCAATATGAGTAAAGTGAAAGCAATGGACAAGTGATGTGTGGTTTAAAAAAATATAGTGGTATCCACAGCGTTGTCGACAATGCCCGCACCGTCTCCCACCCTTCAGCTATACACCAAGAAGATTAACCTAAAAGGTCAAGTGGATCTTAGTTTTATTATCCCTAATCCTTGTAGCATCCTGGCTGTGAAAGGGGAATGGCACTTTTTTGGGAATTTTGCCTGCTGTTTACAATCATTATGAGAGACAAGAACACATGTACATTTTTTTTTTTTTTTAAGATTCTATAGACGATAAACGTTTGAGAGATGCGGCTAATGGGAGTCACCATTGTAGCCTTCAAAGCCCCTAAAACAACTTTAAAACACTCCATCAATGTTCCATATACACACCGCAAGTATATATACATATATATATACATATATATGTATATATACATACATATGTATGTATATATATATATACATACATATGTATATATATATACATATATATATATATATATATATATATATATATATATATATATATATATATATATACACATATATGTATATATACATACACATATATGTATACACATATACACACATATATATATATATATATATATATATATATATATATATATATATATATATATATATATATATATATATATATATATATATATATATATATATATATATATATATACACACACACATATATATATATATATATATATAAATACATATATACATATATACATATATATACACATATATACATATACACATATACATATATATACACATATATACATATACACACACATATATACATATATACACACATATATACACATATATATATACATATATACACACATATATACACATATATATATATATATATATATATATATATATATATATATATATATATATATATATATATATATATATATATATATATATATATATATATATACACATACACATACATATATATATATATATATATATATATATATATATATATATATATATATATATATATATATATATATATTTATATATACACACATACACAGTATATAATGTAGTAACAGACACATTCATAACAATATGTAATATGTTCATTATTTACCGTATTTTCGTCATTTTATGAACTACCATAACTTTTTTTCTCAGTGCATTTATTTCCATAGCAGCGCACTTCCAACCTCCGGCAACAAATGTGTTCCTACTTCCGGGAACAAACGCATGTGTGTGTTCTAATCATGGCAGACTTGGTAACAGACAATGAAGACGACTATTTTTGGACAAATGAGGATTCACAACCTTATCTTTTTGAAGCTGAATATACGGAGGATGAACTGCTGCTTATAGAAACGAGCACAAACAGAGGCTGAGACGTTGGAGCAGACGGAAGCCGAGAGGGTGAGGTCGGTGTGTTTTGACGCTCCAAATGTGGAACTTGGAGGCAAGCTTTGCAGACATAAATGTAGTGCTCACCCAACTAAACCGGGAAAAAATATGTCTCCTCAGTGTTCACTCTTACAATAACAATGTCGCTACAGCTTGGTTATTATACAGGTTACGAAACGTAAATGAAGTATTGTTGGCAGTTTTTCGATGCATTTTCAATGTGATTAAGGGGCAGAATGAATTACCCCCCTTAGCTGAATTGCTAGCCACCTCTGATGAGCCGATTATTACAAAATAGAATGCAAAAAACCCCAAAACCTTTTGTCTTCTTGTCTCAGAAGGATTGTGAACTACAGGCAAAATTCCCCAAAAAAGTGCAGTTCCCCTTTAACGGTAAGGAGTTTTGTGATTTCAAACTGTGGTGCACCACCGGGCTAGTAACAGTGTGCATGCCCACTGGAAGATAGACAATTCAGATAGTAGTAGTTATTTTGAACTTGTTATTAAATAGAAAGTTAATCCTTAATCCGCTTATGTTTGTTTGATATACAGTACTTTATTGAGCTTTATATTATGTTCAAAGTGTACAAACTTTTACTAAAATACAGACTTTTGTCGAGGCTAGAACCCATTATCAATGTTTATATTTGTTTCTTATGAAGAACTTTACTTAAATATTTGAACGTTTCTATTTACAAACACTTTTCAAGAATCAATTTAGGCTCGTAAATCCAAATCCACTGTACATACATTTTTATACAAAAATATGTTTTATCGTACCACGGGTGAGTATGTTATTTTGTCCATGTTGGTATCAGATAAGCAGTTAATAGTCATCAAAGCCAACTCTGCACTAATATGAGTAAATTAAATTGTGTGCCAGCAGTTACCAACCTTGGCCTCGTTGTTTGCAGACAGTATCTTAGCGCCGCATTCCACCGAGGCGTAATTATTCTTGAAGTTTTTCTGGACCTTCTTCACTGACTGGGTGCTGCCGCTGGTGGCCGTATGGAGACTCTGACCTGCAAGGCAGGAAAGGACATTATTGTTATGCAACACTTTTAAAAAGGCATGCATCGCTGACTGCTGCACATTGCGTGTACAGGGGCAGAAAGACACATGCAACCTAAAAAAAACAGTTAGGGGTGTAACGGTACACAAAAATTTCGGTTCGGTACATACATCGGCTTAGAGGTCACGGTTCGGTTCATTTTCGGTACAGTAAGAAAACAACAAAATATAAATTTTTTGGTTATTTATTTACCAAATTTGTAAACAATGGCTTTATCCTTTTAAAATTGGGAACACTATAATAATTCTGCCCACGTTAATCAACATTAAACTGCCTCAAATTGTTGCTCAGATTAAATAAAATGACAAAACTTTTCTTCTACATATAAAAAGTGCAACATTAAACAGTTTCAAGTCAACTCATCATGCTTAATTTATTACAGCATTTGGGAAGTCTGTAGCTGATTTGTATTATGTAAATGTTATATTTTTATCAACACGTGATAGCAGGGACCCTGCCATTCAAAACTAGGCTGCTACATTACTAATGATTAATGTAACTATAGCTGAAAAAAAAAATGGTACAATAGCAATAGGAGAGACTATTCATCCCTGAACACCATGGAGTTCATGTAGGCTTAATGATGCACTTACATTATTATATCAACTATCAGAGACAGAAACTTTTCATTTAACATTATGTCCTTTATTGCTGCTTCAACACAGCTCAAGAAACACAGAAAAAGGTAAAGTGAAAGTGCGCACACACACACACACACACACACACACACACACACACACACACACACACACACACACACACACACACACACACACACACACACACACACACACACACACACACACACACACACACACACACACACACACACACACACACACACACACACACACACACACACACACACACACACACACACACACACACACACACACACACACACACCAAAATGAGCTAACATTACGCTAAAAGCTAAGCCAGGACTGCGAGCGAGCTGAGCTGCCTTTTATATTTCTAGAAAGTGAACGGGCTCATAGTGATGTTACTAGTAGTTGACTGGGACGTGTTTATTATAATTTGGGGAGAGTCCACTGCCTGATGCTTACCTGCTAAACGCTAAGCACTGACTACATGCGCTCTGAATACGCACTGCTGATTGGCTGTTACCGCTCTGAATACGCACTGCTGATTGGCTGTTACCGCTTTGTTTGTAACCAATCAGATGGTTGTGTGGGTGGGACAGTGCTGGGTGCTGTGTAGAATACTGACAGAGACAGAGGCAGAAGGAAGCGGAGGCGGCTACTTAATATGTTTATGTGGAAACTCGTTCGGTACACCTCCGAACCGAAACGGTTCAATACAAATACAAGTACCGTTACACCCCTACAAACAGTAAATGATCAGAAAATAAAACATCATAGGCATAATCTTACTTTTCTCCTTCTCCACCTCCATGACTTGCTTTTTCCACTCGTCAAATGTCGGGATGTCGTCTTTGCTGGGGACCGAGGGATCCGACTCTCTGCCAGTAGCAGCTTGCATCTCCTGAAACACGCATAATGTATATTCCAAATCAAACATTGTTATGGATTGGACTGGTCTGTAATGTGAACTGGGTGCACTTAGATGGTCATGCTCAGTTGCCAGGACGCCACCACAACACTCAGGTGCGTTTAGCTGTGAAAAATCCTTCAGATCTATTACGTAATTCGATGTTCGGATCTCAGAGGCTTCAAATAACCCACAGTCCAGACTCTTACATCTTTATAAATCTGACTTTTTGCCTAAACATTTAACCACATTGGTATAATCAAGGCTCTTTTTTAGGAAAAAGCAGGTCACGTAACCTTGTGCAACATTCATGGACTTCCCGCTGTTAGCGTAGCGTGGCACATTAGATATTCAGCCCCAAATAGGAGGAGGATGCATTATTTGTAGAGCCAGCACATGTGGCTGCACGAGGGGTCTCGCAACCTATTGCTACACATTAGCTTCAGAGCACACGGTGCAGCGGTCAGGAAGCCGACAACATCGCTTTTCCACAACCTGCTCACGTCGACCAGGACACTCACATTTTCCATTGCGACAGAGCAGCATTTGTCCCGTCTCTTCTCATGTCATACTGGAAAGAAGAGATTTGCACTAGAACTTATGCATAGACAATCAGTCCTGCATTACAGGTCCCTTATTTAAAGTGGACCTATAACGATTTTCACCTTTTCTGTCTTATAAATGGTTGTCGTGTTTACATGATCAAAGCATCAAATCATGAGGTTCCCACATTTTGGCATCTGTTTGCACAAACTTATATATATATATATATATATATATATATATATATATATATATATATAATATATATATATATATATACACACACACACACACACACACATACATACATACATTAAGGTAACACTTTTCCTGACATTAAAGGCCTACTGAAATGACATTTTTTTATTTAAACGGGGATAGCAGATCCATTCTATGTGTCATACTTGATCATTTCGCGATATTGCCATATTTTTGCTGAAAGGATTTAGTATAGAACAACGACGATAAAGTTCGCAACTTTTGGTCGCTGATAAAAAAAAGCCTTGCCTAAACCGGAAGTAGCGTGACGTCACAGGAGGTAGTATTCCTCACAATTCCCCGTTGTTTACAATGGAGCGAGAGAGATTCGGACCGAGAAAGCGACAATTACCCCATTGATTTGAGCGAGGATGAAAGATTCGTGGATGAGGAACGTTAGAGTGAAGAACTAGAGAGGCAGTGCAGGGTGTATCTTTTTTCGCTCTGACCGTAACTTAGGTACAAGGTCTCATTGGATTCCACACACTCTCCTTTTTCTATTGTGGATCACGGATTTGTATTTTAAACCACCTCGGATACTATATCCTCTTGAAAATGAGAGTCGAGAACGCGAAATGGACATTCACAGTGACTTTTATCTCCACGACAATACATCAGCGAAGCTCTTTAGCTACTGAGCTAACGTGATAGCATCTGGCTCAAATGCAGATAGAAACAAAATAAATAAATCCCTGACTGGAAGGATAGACAGAAGATCAACAATACTATTAAACCATGGACATGTAACTACACGGTTAATAATTCTCAGCCTGGTAAAGCTTAACAATGCTGTTGCTAACAACGCTGAAGTTAACTTAGCAACTTAGCAACCGGACCTCACAGAGCTATGATAAAAACATTAGCGCTCCACCTACGCCAACCAGCCCTCATCTGCTCATCAACACCCGTGCTCACCTGCGTTCCAGCGATCGACGGAGCGACGAAGGACTTCACCCGATCACAGATGCGGTTGGCGGCTAGCATCGGCTAGCGCGTCTGCTATCCAAGTAAGTACTCCTTGTTGTGTTGCTACTGGCATGTATGGTATTGGCATGTGTTGCAATGTTAAGATTTCATCATTGATATATAAACTATCAGACTGCGTGGTCGGTAGTAGTGGCTTTCAGTAGGCCTTTAAAAAGTAAAAATTTGAGGCCTGCTGTTGACATTTTAAGTGTTTTAATTTTTCTTACCAGACTGACCTGCTGCTCTTGGTGCTGCAAGGCTGGGAGGCTGTTCTCCGGTTCCATGTCAGCCTGTCCCTCCTCCCGCTCCTGTTCCTCACGGACTGCAGTGGATTCAGCCACTGCTTCTGGACCCGAATCCTGGTTCTGGTCCGACTGCTGGTCCTCTGTGTCAGCCTTGTCTTCTCTACATCAGAAAGTGAGGGCAGGAGGGTGGAGGACACACGTGAGTGATGGCGCCATGACGTAGCAACAATTAGGTTAGATTCATTGCGGTGATGAGTAAGCAGATGGCGGCTGGATTAAAAGTGAAACGGGAAAGGACAAGAAGGTCAGCGGTCGATGGAGGCAAAGCGGACTCGATTATACCAGTCTCGACTTGCGCTTGGATTTACGCTGCCGTAAGAGGGGGCTTGCAAACTCACCTGGAGAGAGGGCTGCCGAAAGGGGAGTTTTCACAGGTTGCCAGTTTGGCGGGAATGACCCCGCATTGCGAGTCAGAGTGCTCAGCAAAGACAAAGCTGTCTGCTGGGGGCTCATCTCCTGAACTGGCAACCCGCACTGCACTACGGGGGAAAGAAAGGACATGGCGTTTACCACATCTCCTCAAGATGTGGGGAAGAGGCAGACAAACTGATGCACACGAGGGAAGTGGAGGTGGAAATGTAATGGCCCTCCGTGAGCAAGGCAGCCGTCCTTCTAGAAGGTGCCACTCAGAAGATGCCCTTCATCATCTCTTCAGTCCACCATGTCCATTAGGAATGTCCATTAGTGAGTGAGGAGTTTACAACACACTGTGCAACACGTTTTTGGAAAATGACTTCATATTAGGAAGGACCAGGGGCCTCATGGATTAAGAGTTGCGTGGATTTCCTACTAAAAAAATGGCGTATGTTTAAATACAAAAAACAGCATACACGAGAAAAAATTCAGATGTGTTAAACTGCAGGGGTGTAAAACTCATTTTAGCTCAGGGGCCGCATGGAGGAAAATCTGTGCACCCGCGGGCCGGACTATTAAGTTCACTTTAGTGGAAAAGCCCGAACGACTACCTCTGTATGTCGTCAAAGTATTCACAGCCTGTAGAAATGTGTGCACGTGAAGCATTATGTTGGCATGAGGCAGCGCACCGTTCCATGCTCATTTCACTCTTGATACATCGCATCTTTGCCGTGAAAAAGGGGCATACGCCAGGGGTTTGTGTGCACGCAAGCTTAACACATGAGGTCTTTGGTCTACTTTGACGCTTCAGTTTGTGATCCAACTATCAAATGAAACTCTTACCCTGTGTGAGTCGGAGCAGCACTCTCTGAGGTAGGTGTGTTGTCGGCTTCATGCAGAATTGCAACAGGGTCCGAGTCAGCAGCAGCGGAGTCAGCGTCAAGGAGCTTGTCGGGGCGCGGGGCATCTTCGGATGCTGAAACTAGCTCTAATGTGGAGGAAACCGGAGCTTCCTGGTCACGGTCCTGGTATTGGACACAAGTTTTTGTCTGTGGGTCCGAATCAACAACATGGTCTGCTGAGGGTTCTGGCTCATTGGCGACTGGTACAGTATCGGACTCCGAGTTGGTTTCTTCCTCTGCTCCATGTAGATTCACAGACTGCATAGACATAAAGAAAACAAACGTGTGACAGGTTTGCATAAGCAAAAACAATACAATCTAAAAACAATACATTATTTTTTATACCTGTTCTTGATGTACGTTGTGTGCTGCTCTCTCAGCCTCTTGTCCCACAGTGTAGGAGGTGTGTGTCGTCCATTCTTCCATCTCCTACGGAGACAAATATGAATCAACCACAAAGTTAAGGTTTTAAGCAACATTTAAACCATCTGAAAACTACAAAAAGTGACTTAAAAATGCTGCAATTAACATCTGTATTCAATTATCCTCCCGGTCTTCTGTAGACGCTGGGTGCTTGGTCTACCAAAGCAAATAAGTCCAATTGGGTCGGAAAAAAACAAAACAGTTAGTGGCTGTAGGCAACCCCGGAATTCTTCTTATGAACACAAGATGCTAGTGTCTGTATTTGAAGCATCACGAGTAATTAGCAGCCAACAGCTTTATCTAGCTCTGCATACGCTTTAAAATGTTGTTTACAATCAATTTATCAGTTTAATAACGCTGACTGAGCAGTTTGCTACTAACCTATAGATAATTCCACAAGGTTTCAGTGAAACTAATTTAATTAAAGTTAAAAGTTAAAGTACCAATGATTGTCACACACACACTAGGTGTGGTGAAATTAACCTCTGCATTTGACCCATCCCCTTGTTCACCCCCTGGGAAGTGAGGGGAGCAGTGAGCAGCAGCGGTGGCCGCGCTCGAGAATCGTTTTGATGATTTAACCCCCAATTCCAACCTTTGATGCTGAGTGCCAAGCAGGGAGGTAACGGCTCCCATTTTTATAGTCTTTGGTATGACTCGGCCGGCCAGGGTTTGAACTCATGACCTACTGATCTCAGGGCGGACACTAACCACAAGGCCACTTACTCAAAATAAATTTAACGCCAAATGTCCTACAACAGTAGGACATTTGTCGATACAGAACTGTCTGTATAGACAACATTTTAAGCATCTGACAATGATAATCTTGAATAATTGAAAAGTTTACATTAACTTTAATCGCTAGTGAATTACAATTGTCTCACAGGACGGTTTAATCTGTGAATTTGTTTTATTGTATTTATTTTTCTGTGGCAGTAGCAGCAGATGCTAGTTGTGGTGGCGTCAGCAGCAGTTGCTCTGTTGGTCACACCAAATAAATAACTGCTGCATGCCTTTAATTTCCAAATGCATGTGTGATTTTAACGCATTAAATTTTATAATGTCTCTGAACATTGAATATAATGCCTTTTAATGCCACTTAAGGCCTTATTTTTTGCTAAATCCATTTAATGACTATTAATGCTTTTTAATGACTCACGTAAACCTTATTGCAATTATCATTTCCCCCCCTCTAGGTCCTTGAGTTTTGTTACTTTTTTAACCATTTTGTAGATTAAAATTGAGTCTTCACTTGATTTAAACAATCATTTATTACAATTTGAATTAAAGCAGATTCGAAAGTGTTTCAGTGGGTCAGAGGTGTGTGTGTGTGTCCTATGAGGCCTGCAAAACTGCCTTGTCAGGCCAGTCGCTTCAACACATTGATCATCTTCTGCGCACATACGTGACAGAGTACACAAAGTTCCTAAAAATCCTCTCAGTTTTTGACAAAACAGCCCCATTAGCTGTAAGGGAAGGAGATGTTGGACAAACATTTCAAGTAAACTGACGTCATTGTGGTGTGTATTAGTAACCTTTAGTGGCACCGCAAACATAACAAGATAAATAACTCCCCATTGTTATCCAACCGCAGGGCTAAAGTTTGCAGAGGGCAAGCATGTGTGCTAAAGGCGTACTTAAAACCCCGCAAAACAGGTCCTAATCTAACTAGTATCATTCCCGCCAATAGTTTGCATAGAAAATGTCACGTTGAACCCCATAAGATCCGCCCAAAATATCTGGTCTTACTGCTATTATTAGCTTATAGCTAGAGATCGACATAACTTTGATATTCCAACCATGGGAAGGAAGAAAGTGAAAGTGCAGCACAGTACTTAAAAAAAATACAAAAATAAAAAATAGTGTGTTGTCAACTTGGTAAAAATAATATGACAAGAAAATTTGGAAAAGCTGCTGATTGTGTGCTTGACAGAAAAGCAGCTGAATGAGACACGGTATAAGTCCAACATGACTTCATAAAACCACTGTAGTTGTTAGTGGTACATTCTATTGTACGGTTTTAAATACAATATTTCTTAGCTAAATGTTTGTTAAAATGTTGCCGTTTTCGAGACACAAGATGCTTCTTATCAATCATTGCACTAAAAGAGTGCAATGAAATGCAACAGTCCACCCATCCAAAAATAAATATAACTACGACAGGGTTGGACAGGACAGGAGGCTGGTTGGGTCGCCACGGGAGCGGCGCCACATAAAAAGGTAAGAAGGGGAGAACAAGAGGAAAAAGAATGGAGAGGAAAAAAGGCCGATCCCAAACTGCTTTTCTGAGGAAAGTTAGTTTGGGACGAGAAAAAAAAACCTTAGCAAACATAACAATAGGCACATTTGAGCACATATTAGGACATTCAAAAAAAAACTTGAGACTTGCAATATAGGGACAAGGGGTCCGGCTCAAAGCTGGGGGGGAAGCACCAATTAAATTGATTTCAATTATTTAAATGAGCGTCATTCATTCCAGATACAAGTGTTTTGAGTTAAGAGCTCTGTCACAGAACCAATTAAGCTTGTAAGTTGAGTTCCTACTATTTTTTGACTTAGTTTATCCAATTAACTATGGTCACCTAGTGTACATATATATAACTTTTAATTGGAGCTGCATTCTAAATGTATCAGTGAACTACGTAGAAGTAGGGCTGGGCGATATATCGATATACTCGATATATCGCGGGTTTGTCTCTGTGCGATATAGAAAATGACTATATCGTGATATTCGGGTATACGTTCTCACGCAGTTGCTTTTAGCTGCGGACAATACACTACAGGCTCTTCTCACTCTTTCTAGTCTCTCCTTTTCACAGAGACGTAAAACAAGCGCACCTTCTTACATACGTCACATACGTATACGCCCTCGCGGAGCAGAGAGGTAGCAGCATAGGTAACGTTAGCTGTGGTGCGAGTGGTAATACGAGAGAAATAAGGTGCGAATCTGGTAACAAATGAAGGAAGAATTAATTCCCAAGAAAAACAGCACAGGGTCCATCGTGTGGTGGTGGTTTGGCTTCAAGCGGGAATATGTCGAACAGACAACCGTAATATGTCAAGTGTGGGGCAAAAGCGTTGCTACAAAAAGTAACATTACTGCTAATATGTAGCATCATTTGAAAAGTCACCTGCTAGAGAATGAAGAGTGCTTACTCCGCATGTCAACATCTCCGTTCGGTGCCACACCAACAAAATGCAGAGGCAACCATTTCCACATCAACACCGTATGAAAAAAATAGTCCACGACATAAGGAGATAAAGTCCGCCGGAACCTACCACATAGTGAAGGACATACACTATTTGATTTCCTATTATGCAGCTCATTTTTATTTGACAGTTATTGAAATATCTTGTGTGACATCATGCACAAAAGTGCACTTTATTTGTTTTAAACTATTGTAGTGGCGTTCTGTACAAAAAGTGCACTTTAATTCAGTGTTGTTTTGATTTGTCATCTTAGTGACATCATGCACAAAAGTGCACTAATAGCTTGTTTTAAAATGTCTCTGACAATCTTGCACTTTCTGTTTTGAAATGACATGAATGTTTGTGCCACTGCTTAATAACTGTTTAATAAATACAGTTTTGCTAAATTGACTTAGTTGTGATTTCCCTCTCTGCATGAAAGTTTAAAATGAGCCTATTTTAATGCAGTATGAAGAAGAATGTTTTAATGTGGACACATAGAATCATCATACTGCTGTGATTATATGCATCAAGTGTTCATTCAAGGCTAAGGCAAAATATTGCGATATATATCGTGTATCGTGACATGGCCTAAAAATATCGAGATATTAAAAAAAGGCCATATCGCCCAGCCCTTCGTAGAATATTGCAATAAATCGCCCTATCACAGTACTGTATCGTAAAGTCCCCGCCAATACCTATCCCTAGCTCCCACCCACCCCCATGTTCTATGACTCATTAGTCAGATAAGTTTCTGACAACGTGGAACTAGGCTTCTTTTTATGGAGCTTTTGATGCATGGTTCCAGGCTTTCAGTGAGATAATAAGCTGTAAACTAACCATAATAAGTTAAAATATGTCAGATCTGCGATTCTGGAAACTGTTACTGCAGAAGACTTTTTTAACATGCACAGGGCTCCATAATCCTGAACCCTATCCAGGATCCACCTCCTTCTCTTACGAGGTCAATAAGGGCTTGACCCAACTCACTCCACCCGCCATCTGGGTAGTTCTCAAGTCTAATAGTACCTCTCCCGCACAGACAAGGTGAAGCAGCATGTGTAGGCGCAAAAATAATCATTCTAAATTCTATAGAAAATGAGGACAGACCTGAGGTTCTGCGGAGTCCTGTTCCAGCGTTCGGTCATCCGGGATGTTGTCCCTGTCCTCAGCAGGCTCACCTGGGCCAGACGAGCTGTGCTCCGAACAATAGGCATGATGACTAGGGTACCTGCAACAGACACAAGTGGAGAACTGCATGATAAATGTGTACTTGCATAGAAAAGGAGGCTTCTTCAATAGTTGCTGTGAGTCTGCAGCTCCACAAGGCAAACTGCACTCACATGATGGCAGAAGCTTATTATTGTTGTGACAAAAATAAATGTCCGATGCATGGTAGCACTTTTGAGCACAGGAATACCTGAGTCTCATACTGAGAATAAACCCGTTTGGTTGATATAATTGTATAAGGATGAGGCAAGTGAAGACTGATTGGGAAATCCCTATGTTGGTTTCACCATTGTTAATAATAATAATAATAGATCACACCCTAAAGCTTAGTGTGTGTTAAATGGTTTGGAAGACACACGAGCACAGTAGATCTTAACCTTTTTGACATCGCAGCCCAACTTTTTTCCACTACAAAAAGGGGCCTGGGGCCCACTCAAATATTAACACTGAACTAATAGTCTCACTCTTGATTTTAATCATATTAAATAATTATATCTAACCTACTTATAGTTTACAACCTTGTCAAATGACATGAAACCATGTGTTAATCACAAAGACTATTTATATAAACACAAACCCAAGGCTTAGGTCAGGCTGATTAGAAAAACAAGTACTAACCAAATATACTGTTCATAAATAACTGCCGAAAAATAAATACACAAGATTATAATTATTAATATGTTTCATAACTTAACTGCTGATATAATTATACTGCATTGGAAAAAACAACTTCACCACTTTAGTCATCATTTTTGCGCTTAAACTTCTTTATGATTTTAGCTCGAGACCTGTTTGTTTGATACTATCATGACTGCCACAAGTGGTGGAAAGGTGTATTACAACAGAGTACGGCTGAGAAACAAATATTTTTTCCTCAAATCAAATCCTTACATTTTATAATAATTAGACAAATAGTCAATGACTTATGGACAATTAGTTGCCCAGTCCCACCTGTGCCCTGGTCAATACCCTTTTGGTTCGGGGCTGCCAGGTTTTTCCAACCTATCTTGCTCAAAGTGTACACACTTGTGCTTGTCAGTCCCTTTAAAGGTGTTTGGGCTAAACACCTTTAAGTTACAGGGGGTGTTTTCTTAGAATGTATTTCAGCTGTTTGAGAAATTTCAAATACGACTAATAAGTGTTCAATAACCGCGCCATCATGTGGTGTTTTTGTCAGAAAAATAATAGCACAGGCGACACAGTAGGGCTGCATGCTTTGGCAAATGTTCAATGGTAGGAGTTAGCTTAGTTAAAATAATAGTGTTTCTTCATAGAAACTTTATTAACCATGAAGACAGTATTTAAAGTAATATTTTGACATGTTTAACTGTACAAGTGTAAAACTAAGTTCATCACTATTAATTCAAAAAACCAAAAGGCGATTCACGTACCTACTGCATTGGATTTTTTTTAGATTGCAAGAGGACGCATGCCCTTATTTTAGTTGAAGTAAGTAAAATATTTTTGTTTAAGTGTAAAACTATATATGCTGGTGTTTTGCATGACTTTAGAGCAGGGATCTGGATATGGAGGGATGGAGCAACTACCCCCTACTCATTTATAGGGTTGGGTATCGAGTATCGAGTATCGATTGGAACCAGGACTAACTTTCCGATTCTCCCGGAATCGTTCAAAAGTTTAAATTTCGATTCCTAGTTTCGATACCCAGTCCGCCGACCGGAAAAAAAGAATAAGTCTGCCGACCGGAAGAAGAAGCCGCTGAACACCAACGAAGAAGCGCCCACCGCCGGAAGTGTTAGCATAGCCGAGCCTATGTAGCCGAGCGAGTCAGTCACGCATGGATAGCGGGCGTCGGCGGTCGAAAGTGTGGCTTTATTTTACTAAAAAAAATGAAATATCGGCGAAATGTAACACGTGCGACAGGACTGTTTCGTGCTTAGGAGGGTGCACGTCGAACATGATGGAGCACCTCCGAGTTCATGGAGTACAAATAAATGCGTGTCCCGTCTTCGACGCGCTGCGCCGACCGTCCTCCTCTGCCTTTTCCTCCGACGCCCAGCCTGGCACCTCGGTGACTGCACTGCAGTCCGAATCCGGTAAGTAAAACAATATATATGCAATAAATAATGTGTTTTGCGCCAACGTTGAGGCAGCTAACAAATTAGCCCGCGTATTTTTTCATAGACAATTTACCACCTGCTAGCCAGGCTCCGCAATGTGCTCAGCGTACTCCGTTCACCGTAGCGGCAATGGGGAAGATGTCGGTGCCACAGACGGAAGAGTGCCACAGAAAGGTCACTGCACACATAGTCAAAAGACTGCATCCCTTTTCAGAGGTGGAGTCTCCAACATTTAGGTTAGTTAAAGGCCTACTGAAATGAATTTTTTTTATTTAAACGGGGATAGCAGATCTATTCTATGTGTCATACTTGATCATTTCGCGATATTGCCATATTTTTGCTGAAAGGATTTAGTATAGAACAACGACGATAAAGATTGCAACTTTTGGTATCTGATAAAAAAAAGGCTTGCCCCTACCGGAAGTAGCGTGACGTAGTCAGTTGAACATATACGCAAAGTTCCCTATTGTTTACAATGATGGCCGCATGAAGTGAGAGAGATTCGGACCGAGAAAGCGACAATTTCCCCATTAATTTGAGCGAGGATGAAAGATTTGTGGATGAGTAAAGTGCAAGTGAAGGACTAGTGGGGAGTTGAAGCTATTCAGATAGGGAAGATGCTGTAAGAGCCGGGGGTGACCTGATATTCAGCTGGGAATGACTACAACAGTAAATAAACACAAGACATATATATACTCTATTAGCCACAACACAACCAGGCTTATATTTAATATGCCACAAATTAATCCTGCATAAAAACACCTGCGTGTTTGTTATGCTAGCTCCTAGCTCCTCTGCTAGCTCCTAGCTCCATAGAACACGCCAATACAATTCAAACACCTGATCAACACACACCATCACTCAGCCCAAAAGACCGTTTCCTTAACCCAAGGTTCATAAAGCTTATATATTTTTAAAAAGTTACGTACGTGACGCGCACATACGGTCAAGTTATCGAATGTTTAGCAGCCAAGGCTGCATACTCACGGTACCTGATATTCAGCTGGGAATGACTACAACAGTAAATAAACACAAGACATATATATACTCTATTAGCCACAACACAACCAGGCTTATATTTAATATGCCACAAATTAATCCTGCATAATAACACCTGCGTGTTTGTTATGCTAGCTCCTAGCTCCTCTGCTAGCTCCTAGCTCCATAGAACACGCCAATACAATTCAAACACCTGATCAACACACACAATCACTCAGCCCAAAAGACCGTTCACCTAACCCAAGGTTCATAAAGCTTATATATTTTTAAAAAGTTACGTACGTGACGCGCACGTAGGTACGGTATGTGTTATGCTAGCTCCTCTGCTAGCTCCTAGCTCCATAGAACACGCCAATACAATTCAAACACATGATCAACACACACAATCACTCAGCCCAAAAGACCGTTCACCTAATCCAAGGTTCATAAAGCTTATATATTTTTAAAAAGTTACGTACGTGACGCGCACGTAGGTACGGTACGTGTTATGCTAGCTCCTCTGCTAGCTCCTAGCTCCATAGAACACGCCAATACAATTCAAACACATGATCAACACACACAATCACTCAGCCCAAAAGACCGTTCACCTAACCCAAGGTTCATAAAGCTTATATATTTTAAAAAAGTTACGTACATACGCAAAAAAAAGCCAAAGCTGCATACTCACAGTAGCACGTCTGCGTCTTTGTCATCCAAATCAAAGTAATCCTGGTAAGAGTCTGTGTTGTCCCAGTTCTCTACAGGCGTCTGTGTATCCAAATCAAAAGTCCTCCTGGTTAGAGTCTCTGTTATCCGAGTTCTTCCATCTTGACTGCATCTTTCGGGAATGTAAACAAAGAAGCGCCGGCTGTGTACTGTTGTGGCTGACTACGTTCGAAAAATACGTCCATTTCGCACCGACAACTTTCTTCTTTGCTTGCTTGGCTTCCTTCTCCATAATGCAATGAACATGATTGAAACAGATTCACGAACACAGATGTCCAGAATACTGTGGAATTATGAAATGAAAACAGAGCTTTTTCGTATCGACTTCAATGTGGAAGGCATACCCGTGTTCGCCGGGCTACGTCACGCGCATACGTCATCCTCAGAGGCGTTTCGAACCGGAAGTTTAGCGGCAAATTTAAAATGTCACTTTATAAGTTAACCCGGCCGTATTGGCATGTGTTATAATGTTAAGATTTCATCATTGATATATAAACTATCAGACTGCGTGGTCGGTAGTAGTGGCTTTCAGTAGGCCTTTAAGCAATAACATTAGAGCTAAGCTAATTGATACTGGGCTAAACAGTAACAGCAACATTACATGTTTGTTTATGTTTGCAGGGATATGGTGAAAACTCTCAACCCAAAATACATACCACCTTCCAGGGACTACCTGTCAAACACATTGATCCCGGCATGGTACAAGAAGAATCGGAATCGAGAATCGTCAGGAATTGGAATCGAAACAAAGAATCGGAATCGTTCAAATTCAAACGATACCCAACCCTACTCATTTATATTGTATAAAATTGTGTTTTCACTTAGACTGGCCTTAAATGTACCTTTTTGTTGTACAATACCAAGATATTCAAGTAATACAGTATAGCGTCGTTAATAGCAAGCTGCCAACGAGCACAATGATCGCTACCTATCTTGAATGCTAATATTTTAATAGCTATTCATGTTTTTATTTCAAACACACTGCCATTTATAAACTACATTACAGTGTGTTTGATTATGCAACATTAAAGTGTATTTAAAAGACATTTAGATTTGTGGAAAAACTACATATTTGGGCTAGTGCACAAAAAAAATAAAACCGATTCACATCCGAATCGCAATTCTTATTCATCCCAATTCTAAAATGATTAAAACATTTCAAAAATGTATTTAAAAAAACAATATACACAAATTTTTTGGGCGACTTGTCCAGGGTGTACCGCGCCTTCCACCCGATTGCAGCTGAGATAGGCTCCAGCACCCCCCGTCACCCCAAAAGGGACAAGTGGTAGAAAATGGATGGATTTTTTTTTTTTTATAGGAATCCATTAAAAAAAATAAAATAAAAAATAAAATTTTCAGGCTCTCTTTTCTAACCTGTAACCTACTTTGAAAAAGTTTCATAATGAATATTATCCCAAATATTACATTGCGAGAATCAGTTTAAATCGAGAATCGTGTTGAGTCGAGAATCGATTCAGAATTAAATCATCACCCCAGGAATCGGAATCAGATCGAATTGTTAGCTGCCCAAAGAGGACAGCTAACAAGGAGTTAGTTACTAAATATATACAACAAGATATGTAAAAAAAATCTAAGCCAGAAATTTCCAGACCTCTCTGCAGTACCTCTGCCGACCCCCCCATAGGTCACAAACCCCAGTCAAAGACCTCTACTTCAGACGCTAAACTGTGGTTATATTCCGATCTGTAAGACAATATGGGCATTCAACTCTGTATGATTGCAGGAGGCCAACAAGCTTGAGCAACCTTGAGTGTAAAATGCTCAGTCATGTTAGCGTCTTGTCAGCGGTCAGACAGTCAAGAAGATGAGCAATGTGTGCACACTACATCCCACAGAGACAACTATCTCTGAGAGCTTGTGTGCCGTCACTCACTCTGCAAAACGAACGTCCATTCACATTTGACCGGTTTGATAGTCTTGTTCTATAGTCAAGGCAATACATGTTGGGGGTGTTTGGAGAGCAGGGCTATTTATGACTGACATACATACATGTCATTTGAAGCTGAAGTGCCACACAGTAAAGGTTAAAGCAACACTCAGTAAATCACCAAACTGCAAGACCAAGAAAGAAATTGTGATTAATCTCCAATAAGGTTTTTATCCGACCTAGACTATTCAAAAGAACCAGTATATGGTCTAAAAGTACGCTATCCTGAGGTCCATAGAAAACCACAAAAGCCAATGTAGGAGCTTAAAGTATAGCCTGAATGGGAACCACGAGATAATATAAGCACCGGGTTAAATTTAGGTCCACCGCTTGTGTTGCATGAATGTTTTCTATGTCCTTCTCAACCGCTCCAGGAATTAAAGATGCACAGTGGTGGCTTCTTTGCACGTAGAGCATGTCACGGACCATGACACTTAGCTTATGTATAACCTTTGCTTCCGTACAGAAAAGCCCACAAAAGGATAATGACATCATGTTAAAAAAAGACCTAAAATTCAGGTAGTTATTGTCTTGTTTTCAGCCGTTCACACACTAAGGCTAATTTAGTGTTGCCAATCAACCTATGCATGTTTTTGGAGTTTTCAGAACAAAAATGAATTTATTCTATTTTGGAATAAGGCTGTAACATTATAACAAAATGTAGAAAAAGTGAAGCGATGTGAATACTTTGATGGACATTTTACTGTGACAACAAGGATAGCTCGAGAATTCTGTACTTTTATAGGCACCAACTTAATTTTGTTGGTACTACAGGGTATCATTTCACGTAAAATCAAATTATACCATTTTTTGTTATCTTTGTTGCATGTAACGTCTCGTCTTGTCGCAGACTCGGTCGACAAATGTTTAGGCACTTAGCAAGGAAACGGGCCAACTCATAGTAGACTGCCTCTAGGTCAGGGATCGGCAACCAAAAACGTTGGACCAAAAATACAAAAAAACAAATCTGTCTGGAGCCGCAAAAAATGAAAAGCCGTATATAAGTCTTATAATGAAGGCAACACATGATGTAAGTGTCTATATTAGCTATAATAGCCTACTATCAAAATGACTGTCGCAGGCTGAAGCAAATCTTCGTTGACAGAAATGTTGTAATGTAATATTTATTCTACACATTTTTACAACATTAGAAACCATTAGTAAATCAGAGGCTACTCAGAAGGTGAGATAACTCCTGGAAATTACTCGATTTTAATGGCTAAAAGTATCGATGTGTGTGTCCAAGTTAAAGGAAGCGGCAGGCTGTCTTCTTTTAATAGATTTATTACAATCTTTGGCAAGCTAGGTAATGTTTGCTGTGGTCTGGAACAACATTGCACACAAACAACTATCTGAAATGCAGTCAATATTACATACAGATAATGTGTCATGAGACAGACTAAATGATATACAAAGAGGATCAAAGTAAAGGATATTAAATGAGCTGAAATATACCTACAAATGAGGCATAATGATCATGATGCAATATGTACATACAGCTAGCCTAAATAGCATGTTAGCATTGATTAACTTGCAGTCATGCATTGACCAAATATGCCTGATTAGAAATCCAACAAGTCAATAACATCAACAAAGTGCACCTTTGTGCATTCATGCACAGCATAAAACTTTTTGTGGACAAAATGAGACAAAGGAGTTGAAGATTTTACATGTACCGTATTTTTCGGACTATAAGTTGCAATTTTTTTCATAGTTTGGCCGGGGGTGCGACTTATACTCAGGAGCGACTTATGTGTGAAATTATTAACATATTACCGTAAAATATCAAATAATATGATTTAGCTCATTCACGTAAGAGACTAGACGTATAAGATTTTATCGGATTTAGCGATTAGGAGTGACAGATTGTTTGGTAAACATATAGCATGTTCTATATGTTATAGTTATTTGAATGACTCTTACCATATTATGATACATTAACATACCAGGCACATTCTCAGTTGGTTATTTATGCGTCATATAACGTACACTTATTCAGCCTGTTGTTCACTATTCTTTATTTATTTTAAATTGCCTTTCAAATGTCTATTCTTGGTGTTGGTTTTATCAAAAAAATGTCCCCAAAAAATGTGACTTATACTCCAGTGCGACTTATGTTTTTTCCTTCTTTATTATGCATTTTTGGCCGTTGCGACTTATACTCCGAAAAATACGGTACACAAACTGTTACGTCGCAGTCCACACTATGGTGAATTCAAGAACCGCCAAAATTAGTCGGACAAAACGTTGTTCGCCAAATACTCTCATTAGTGCATCATACACACAAATATATTAAACAGTTGGCTTTCTAACAATTAGGAAGGTTTGTGTCATGCTTGTCCTCAAACAAAAAACATATTAAAACAAAAAAATTATTTTCCCCCCATCTTTTTACTCCCCATCTTTTAGTGCCACTAGGGCGGCAGTAAAGAGGTTGCTGACCCCCGCTCTAGGTAATGTTGCAATATTCTAAGCCAATAAAGCAAGCATTACCTTTCAAAATACTAATTTATATTAGCTATAACCAATTAGCTTTAGCGATTTTACGTGACCATTTGAACACCTAAAAATTAGCTAATCAAAACTACAATTAAAATGCACATTACAATCAGACAGCTGCTGTAGTAATAAGTACAATACTTGTCTTAAAACATTTTCTTTTTTTTTTTTGCTATACGGTACGAAAGGGACAAGCGGTAGAAAAATGGATGGATCGATTGGTATAAACACTTCCTGAATACGGCAACACACCTAGGACAAACTGAAATTAATGCATAATGCAAATGAGACTCATAAGTGTCGGAAAGCAGGATGCAACAACTGGACAGCATAGTTATAATTATCAGCTCAGTGTGAATAAAAAAATATTTTTTTTCTTTTTCAAATTAATATTTATTACCACATGAACACACTAAAGTAACAGAAAAAGGTACCTTTGTGTACAGGTATCGATTCCCACTGGTAAGTGGGAAAGTAACCCAACCATTACAAAAATCACTTTCGTAGAATTGGGGACCTTTAAATAAGCATCTTGAAAACTGATTCATGATTGTTTTGCCAGTCGCCACAAAAGCTGACGACTTAGTTTGGCAATGATGTTATTTTTCCAAAAAAGAGAGCGTCACTCATTGCTTGCTTGATTACTTAAGTGTCGTACATTGCGTCACACCACACCAGCTCTTTTTGAGAGTACATCCCAGGGTGAACAATGCTGTACAAACTTCCGTGAGTGCTACTGGAAAATAACTCACTGGGCCAATAAAAGCAGCTGTTCATAAAACACATATTTACAATTGAATTAAATCAAGTGAAGAAGAGTATGTTCTGCAGCTAAACCTGACCCAGACTAATAGGGGCAAAGGTACTGTCTGCGACCATTCAGCATCCTGGCCATGAAGGATTAAAGCATTCTTTGTAAATGAAAAGAAAACAGCCTAAACGTGAAAGGGGGGGGAAAGAGCTCCTGCTATGGGGGAGTGGTGTGACCTACTTTAGGATGTTATGCAACAGCGGGAGGAAGAAGTCCTGCTCTACAAATGGATAGCAGTCTATAGGCAGTAGGCACCATAGCAGAATAGTGCTTAAGGGCAGCATGCAGACTGAATAGCAATCGCCATGTGAGGGTGAGCTAAAGGAGGAAGCGCCTTAGGCAAGACAAACCAGTCCTCAACTGCAAATATACTCCTCTGACTGACCTACTTCAAATGAGCAGTTTTGAGACTAATGGCACATAAAGAAGCAAAACTGTGATAAAATCGCTACTACTTTTCAGGAGCAGAAAAAAAGAATCACAGTTAAAATCGTCATTTCGATTATTTTTGCTAAAATATTTAATGAGATTATACAGTATTTTATCTGATTATCAATTCATCAAACAAACT
This sequence comes from Entelurus aequoreus, assembly GCF_033978785.1. Taxonomy (NCBI): domain Eukaryota; kingdom Metazoa; phylum Chordata; class Actinopteri; order Syngnathiformes; family Syngnathidae; genus Entelurus; species Entelurus aequoreus. Next base: position 12,083,660 of record NC_084757.1, on the reverse strand, counting down.
AATTGAAAGGTTGCACGATTAATAAAATAATTGATAGCTGCAACCCTAACGTCTGTGTCGGCTTTACATTGCAAGCAATGTACCGTATTTTCCGGACCATAGGGCGCACGGGATTATAAAGCGCACTGCCGATGAACGGGTCTAGTCAGGTCTTTTTTCATACAAAAGGCGCACCGGATTATAAGGCGCATTAAAAGGGGTTATATCATGACTTATTTCTAAATTTAAAACACTTTCTTGTGGTCTACATCAGTGGTCCCCAACCACCGGGCCGCGGCCCGGTACCGGTCCGTGGATCGATTGGTACCGGGTCGCACAAGACATTTTTTTTAAAATAATTTTTTAAAAATTAAAAAAAAATTATTTTTTATTTTTTATTAAATCAACATAAAAAACACTAGATACACTTAATATTAGTGCACCAACCCAAAAAACCTCCCTCCCCCATTCACTCATTCACACAAAAGGGTTGTTTCTTTCTGTTATTAATATTTCTGGTTCGTACATTATATATCAATATAGATCAATACAGTCTCCAGGGATACAGTCCGTAAGCACACGATTGTATTTTATTATGACAAAAAAAATAAAAAATAACAAAATAAACATCTCCCCCGGTCCGTGGGACAAATTTTCAAGCGTTGACCGGTCCGCAGTTACAAAAAGGTTGGGTACCACTGGTCTACATAACATGTAATGGTGGTTCTTTGGTCAAAATGTTGCATCGATTATGTTTTACAGATCATCTCCAAGTCGCTTACTGACATTTGCTTCAGGATGCGCCGTTTTGTGGGCGGTCTTACTTAAATGGCTCACCTACGGCAGCGTCTTCTCCCCGTCATCTTTGTTGTAGCGGTGTAGCGTGCAAGGACGGGAGTGGAAGAAGTGTCAAAGGATGGAGCTAACTGTTTTAATGACATTCAGACTTTACTTCAATCAATAACGAAGCAGCATCTCCTCATTCAAGACTCACTAGTTCAACAACAACGCCGGAAATGTGTCCCGTGAAAAACCGTCCGACCGGAACTCTCTAATAACTAAAGTTCATTGGGTGAATAATGTAAAATCACTACACCGGTAGTTTTTAGCCCTTCCATAGAGAGATATAAGTTAGAACTTTACACTACTTTATATTAGAAATGGCAACAGCAGAGGATGAATGTCCCCTAACAAGAAGATAGAGAAAAAGAAGAAGCTGATAGTCACGGCTTCGGCACGGACTACAGTGGCGTACGTGCGCAAATTTTCAGGACTTATGCAGATCTCAAATACACATCAGCAGGTACCAGAAGGTAAGAAAAGTTGGTTTTGCATAATATTGTGAAACAAAACGCAAGATAATATGTCTGCTAATGGGTGCCATGTTACAGTCCTTATACACACACCAGAGTAATATTTGTATCTCTGACTACGGTAGCCGTAATGGGCCGACAATCCATCAAGCGGTGCGGCTACAAAGTCATAATTAAACATTTTGACAGATTTTTGAGTGCCCTGTGTAATGTTCTATATTTTCAATGGAACATTTAAAGTTTTGGTGTCGTTTACTGGCGTCAGTCTACACGCATCTCTTATGTGTGACTACCATCTACTGGTCACACTTATTACACCATGCACCAAATAAAATTGCTTTGAGGTCGGTAAGCACAACCAGAATTATTCTGTACATTAGGCGCACTGTCGATTTTTGAGAAAATCAAAGGATTTTAAGTGTGCCTTACAGTCCTAAAATACGGTAATTGTTTAGATAATATACAATCTTAACTTTTTGGTAACATTATTGTAACAATACTGATTAAAAAAATTATATACTTATTGAGCCAGTATGAAACTGTACATAACATGTTTTGTATAGTTACCTGATTTGCCCATTTAAAACAGAATTAAGCAATTTGTTGCTACACTACATCAGCATCCTTTACACAGAGATCCTGCAAAAAGCTGGGTTTTCACAGAACCCAGCTATGATGGACATTAGCGCAAATGCGACACACCTGACGAAGTTAGCAGAAGCTGATACCGGCAATGCTTTCAACACAAAAGGACGGGCATTTCCTTATACAGGCAACGTTCTGCCCCAGTTATGACTCCGATATTACTTCTGCGGGCAGAATATTGACAGGACAACGTCACCTTCGCCCTATTCTGGGAAGTGCTGTTGTCTTGGCTTTCAGAGCTTTACAATGAGTTGTTGATTACACAGAATCTGGATTAATGGGAGGGTTCTGGGTTTCTAGTAATTCTAACAAACACATCTTCCTGCTTGGATATTTCCTGTTGGAGTTGGGACCAGTTCCAATTAACAGGTATGTTCATTAGATCTTCAGTCCCTGACTGATGACAGCAGTAAAAAGAGAACAACCGGTTTAAGATAGGTCTATCTGCCGATTTAAATGGTATCAGCAGCTGCATGGCATGCCATCAAGGCCTTGATCCCTTCATGGCTGGGATGTTCTGCGAGGTGATTACAAGTGTCCCAAGGTGTCGGGCATGACAGCACACGTGAGTGTGTATGGACCTTCCGTCCTCGCTCTTTTTTGAAATTCCTTCTGTACAGTCACACAAATGCTGAGTCAGGACACGGTTGCCTCTGGCCTCAAAGGAAATGAGCTTGGCTAAGTCAGAAGATGACGCTGGAACTGCTGCTCGGTCAGACAAAAGAATGCTAGCGGATCTGCGAGCACCCCCACCCGCTGCCCCCACCCGATCTCAGATCAGCTGCTCATTAAACTCTCTGGCACGCTGCCGCTACCGAAGCTAACTGTGACGTGCACACACTGATCTCACATTGTTACACTGTGAAACTGAGTAACCTAACCTGCATCAACTTGACTTACTCTTCAGATCTTCAGCCACTTTTTATCTTGAACAGAATACTTCAATGGACTCCAAAACTTAAAAGTGTTTGCAAAGTACAAAGAAGAAGATTACTGAATTTATTTAATTCATCCATTCTTATGGAGTATATTGTGAATAAATTGAGAACAGGAAGTGAACAAAAGTTTTAGCAACTGTTATGTAAAAGAAAAGGTGTAGGATTAAATAAGCTCTGCTTTTTCCTACTCCTTTTCGAACATGTTGAAAAGAGAAACTGGAAATTGTGATGTATCATGTTGTATGCTTGCATGTTCGAAATAAACTCAAACTCAAAGATTCTTTGTCCAATGTTTCCATACTAGTGTAACTGAGGCCAGACAGTTTGGCTGGGCCATGTCTACATTGATAAACCACACACCCTGACAACCTCAAGAGCAGTGCCTGCATGTGCTTGTAACACAATCACAGTTCGAGTCCCGTGCGGAACCGAAAAATAGCATGAACTGAACTGAACGGGTTACATTAGCAAGAATATAGAGTGAAACAATAATACTGATCAATAACATGAATCCCTCCAAAACGGTCTACAAAACCCAAAACCAGTTAAGTTGGCACGTTGTGTAAATGGTAAATAAAAAACGAATACATTGATTTGCAAATCCTTTTCAACCTATAGACTGCAAAGACAAGATACTTAATGTTCGAACTGGAAAACGTAGTTATTTTTTGCAAATATTAGCTCATTTGGAATTTGATGCATGCAACATGTTTCAAAAAAGCTGGCACAAGTGGCAAAAAAGACTGAGAAAGTTGAGGAATGCTCATCAAATACATATTTGGAACATCCCACAGGTGAACAGGCTAATTGGGAACAGGCAGGTGCCATGATTGGGTATAAAAGCAGCTTCCATGAAATGTTCAGTCATTCACAAAAAAGGATGGGGCGAGGGTCACCACTTTGTCAACAAACGTGCGAGCAAATTGTCCAACAGTTTAACAACAAAATTTCTCAATGATCTATTGCAAGGAATTTAGGCATTTCACCATCTACTGTCCGTAATATCATCAAAAGGTTCAGAGAATCTGGAGAAATCACTGCACGCAAGCAGCAAGTACGAAAACCAACGTGACCTTTGATCCCTCAGGCGGTACTGCATCAAAAACAAACATCAGTGTGTAAAGGATATCACCATATGGGCTCAGGAACACTGTCAGTAACTACATTGTGTTGCTACATCTGTAAGCGCAAGTTAAAACTCTACTATGCAAAGCGAAAGCCATTCATCAACAACACCCAGAAACGCCGCCGGCTTCGCTGAGCCCGAGCTCATCTAAGATGGATTAATGCAAAGTGGAAAAGTGTTCCGTGGTCTTACAAGTCCACATTTGAAATTGTTTTTGGAAACTGTGGATGTTGTGTCCTCCGGACTAAAGTGGAAAAGAACCATCTGGATTGTTCTAGGCGTAAAGTTCAAAAGCCAGCATCTGTGATGGTATGGGGGTGTATATTGGTGCCCAAAGCATGGGTAACTTACACATCTGTGAAGGCAAAATTATTGCTGAAAAGGTACATACAGGTTTTGGAGCAACATATGTTGCCATCCAAGCAACGTTGTGATGGACGCCCCTGCTTATTTCAGCAAGACAATGCCAAGCCACGTGTTACAACAGCGTGGCTTCGTAGTAAAAGAGTGCGGGTACTAGACTGGCCTGCCTGTAGTCCAGACCGGTTTCCCATTGAAAATGTGTGGTACGATATGAAGCCTAAAATACAACAGAGACCCCAAACTATTGAACAACTTAAGCTGTACATCAAGCAAGAATGGGAAAAATTGGTCACCTCAGTTCCCAAACATTTACTGAGTGTTGTTAAAAGGAAAGGCCATGTAACACAGTGGTAAAAATGCCCCTGTGACAACTTTTTTGCAATGTGTTGCTGCCATTAAATTCTAAGTTAATGATTATTTAAAAAATAAAAAAAAAACAAGTGTCTCAGTTGGAACATTAAATATCTTGTCTTTGCAGTCTATTCAATTGAATATAAGTTGAAAATTATTTGCAAATCATTGTATTTACGAATTACACAATGTGCCAACTACACTGGTTTTGGGTTTTGTACAGGATTTCATAAACCTGAGTGAATGAACACTAATGCTACTTCAGTTTGGTTGTTTTATGATTAGTTCTATTTATTTAACAGCTGTATTAGCCAGCCAGCCAGAAATAAGTAGTAATAAAAACAGATTCTGCTTGAAGGGTTGCAACCAACAGCACTACTCCATTCCTCATTTCTACAATTAGTAGTAATCTATATAAAATGAAACACGCCCTTTGGGTGCTAAAGCCTTGTTCACACTGCAGGTTCATTCATACTTTTTTGCCCATACACGACCTGTGCAATCCCGAATTTTTCCATATCCAACTCAGGCCTCTTTTGTATGTGGATATAAATCGGATATATGCGCGATGTGTCCTCAATGTGAATGCTCACGCACTCAAGTCTCATACATCCGACCAGAACGTCACCAAAAAGTGATAAGCGTCATTGTTATTCGCCAAAATAGACGGTTAACAAAAGAACAGTTGGGAATGGAACAAAAACAGGTGAAAATATGTTTTAGGGATTTTACGGGAAAGTTCCACCACTTTCGTCTCAGACTGCTCGCCCACAGACACGCTCTACAAGCAGACATTGAAGCAAAATATCCCGTGAAACTGCCAGAGCAAAAATACTTGTCCACTTCCTTCTTCATCTTTATGCACAATAATTCGGTTCAGAAAATGTTGAGTTTGATTGCACAAAATCCTTGAAATTGCCACAAATGCGCCTGTACTGAGACAGACTAGTGTGGAAGCCATGTTTACTTCCTTAATCACTGCAGTGCATGCCACGTCATGTCAGCATGCAGGTCAGATTGCATTCATATTAGAAATCGCATTTTTTGGGGGATGTGAACGGCTTCTAAATAGATCGGATTTGATGAAAAAAATCCTACTTAGACATCCGACCCTGCAGTGTGAAAGTAGCTTAAATGTACCGTTACAACTCATGTTCAGATACTAATTAAGACTCCCAGCTGACTCTGAGCTTTGTGATAGGACAGCTGTAGTTTTTTGATGTGGAACAGTTACTGAAAGTAGTCCAGTCCAATAAATAAGATGAGCAAAATAGTTTTTCATCATTTTCCGTTTCTTAGATGGTCAAATTTAATATGAGAAGCCCCAACAGAAGAAAAGGAAGGAGGTTAGAGAGTATAAAAGTCCACTATCAACTTTAGCACAAGCACATTGTGGGCCAAGGATGTGTGCTGAGAATTGTTAAAGCAAAAAAAAGTAGGCCAGTCACATCTGCCAGAGAAAAAAGAGAATGTGGGTTTGAGAGTTTGCACACATGTTTAACATTTCCCCCCAAATATGAGAGAGAAACAGACGATTATCTCCTGAATAATCCACAAGTCCACTGTTGTATCCTCAGGACAGTCAGGACGCACAGGTGTTACTGAGCGGAGGCAGACTTGTGACAAATGGCAGGAAACATCTGATGGAACGGATGTCGTTCAAGATAAAGCCCCTCCTCCCATGGGTGTCTGAATCCAAAAACTACATCATTGGGACTTTGGGAGGACATGTAGCAACATCATCATTAAAGCAGTACTAAATAACTTTTCAACTTTCATAAAATATTTCGGAACTTTTGGGATGATAAATGGACTTACAACTCGTTGAATGACACCTCTGTCATGGCCTGAGGGGGCTTGTATCACTTTCACTGGCACTAAGCAACTTTGAGGAGGGTGTCAGGAATCGTGCCACACAAAAAACTACAAATGTGTTGACTTGCTTTACGACATATGGCATACTCCCTTTCCTCATTCGTTAAAAAGACTGAAGTAAATGCGAACAACTACGTGCCACCAGAAAACTAAAAGAAGAAGAAGAAAAATGCTTACGTGCAATTATTGCCAAAATGGTCGAAGCTCCAATACAACGAAAGAAACAACAAGTTTTTTCTGAGGAGAAATAAAAAGAAAAACGGTGCTTACCCGTACAAAAGGACAATCAGGATCGAAATTGCCCCGGCTTTCACTTGCTAGCGTGAGCTCAAAGACGAGGAATTTCAGACCAATGCTGCCTTGGCTCTGTTCCTTCTAAACTAGTAAGTGAGTTTCAATGCTCAAATCAAAATGATAATGCTAACGTTAGCTATCGGAAATGTGCGTGGTAACAATCAATAGCCACCAGCGTGATAGTTCCACACTACTTCCTTTGAAAAAACTCCCCCCTCGATACATTCTTGTTAGTAGCGTCATGTTTGTAGCACAATCCAGGATCATTTCTTGATAGTGTCTGCTATTTAACATCAATGTAGCTATTAGAGAACCAATATTTGTGCCAATATAACAGCGGACATGATGTCAGTTTGACGCTATATGCGCTAGTCCTCATGGGAAATGTGGTCTTCTGGCAAAACACTACCAAAATCAACCAAAACTGTCAATTCTTAGTGGGGCTTTAAAATGTCCAAAATGCAGGCTCCCAAAGGTGTAGTTGTTTTAAAATATCCTAATGGAGTTCAATAATGTGCAAGTTAATGTGTCCCTAGTCTGCTTATGAGCGTAAACTAGCGTTGTCCCGATACCAATATTTTGGTACCGGTACTAAAATTATTTCGATACTTTTTTAAATAAAGGGGAGCACAAAAAATAGCATTATTGTCTTTATTTTAACAAAAAAATCTTAGGGTACTTTAAGCATATGTTTTTATTGCAAGTTTGTTCTTAAATAAAATAGTGAACATACAAGACAACTTGTCTTTTATTAGTAAGTAAGCAAACAACGTCTCCTAATTGAGCTGCTGACATATGCAGTAACATATTGTGTCCTTTTCCATTCTATTATTTTGTCAAAATTATTAAGGACAAGTGGTGGTGGACCGGTACTTTTCAGAGGCGGTATAGTACCGAATATGATTCATTAGTATCGCGGTACTATACTAATACCGGTATACCGTACAACCCTAGCGTAAACAAAATATAAAATGCTCGCTTTTAAAGCTACTGCTTCTCATTGCATCATGAAGAAAAAACATCTTTCCTCATGGACAAGATATCTACCAAACCTTCACAGGGACAGTGTTGTAAAAAAGCAGGCTTTGCAACACACCGTAAAATAAAGACGTGGAAGCTGTAGGCTTGATCATTTTCTTCAGCGGACAGGCTAACCAAGCATTATGTTGTTAAAGTGTAACTAAAAAAAAAAAGTGAAATTCATGTTAGCATTGTAGCCCATATAGCTACGCTAGTGTTGCTAACTTTAATGTACTTTCCTTTAAAAATCACACCTTAGCTTTAACGACCAGGTTTGCCTTTGCATGCCTTTCTAATTTCTCTTTCATTCCCGTAAGAGCTTTAAACGTTGTGTGCTGACTTGCTGTATCGCATGAGAGACACAAAGCATGTTAACGCTCAATCTCACAATGACGTACAGAGGGATAAACAGGCTTGCACCTACACCATTAAGCCTATCGTGGCATGAAATAAAGCTTCAGAATCAATGTATTTCCATTTTAGTATGTTCTAAACATTTCAGTGACACACTCCTTAAAACCAGTCCTTTGCATGCATGCCTTCCTGGTGCAGAATACCTCAAATTAAAAGGCATTTGCACTCTTTCAACAGCCACATTTAATGAGCAATAAAAACTTGTTTTGCAGAGTAGACTTGTAAATGTTGTTGACTGATGTGATGCCCTTTGTCAGTGTTGTCACGCATAACTGTCAAAATCTTCAAATCCATAACTCATCAGATGCATTTCAGGCATGATAACACAAACATCTAATATTACATCAGCATACAGTAGCGTTTTATTCTTATCGAAAAAGACTTTGCTTATCAAGTTATCCTATGATTTTGGCAAGATAAGACGATAATTATTGCAATGACTTCAACGCAAGCTAATAAACCTACCGGGCAAACACATTTACAAAGATCCTAACATGACCATGCCAGTCCTGTGACGCACGGCCCTCGCTTGCATAAAAATAAAATACACAGGCGTCTTTTTCCCGGGGCACAGAATGCATAGGAGCACACACTGTGGCTCTATGTGCCAACGTTCTCAGGTCGGATTTTCCATAGAAGTTTAAATTCGACCAAAACTTTTAGAAATATGTTTTTAGAATATAATACATCACGCACACATTTCACATTTAAGCATGATAATTGATCATTAATGACAAAGAGCAGACCATAAATTCCAGCATGTTAAGTAGATTACAGCCATGTGCTAACTGTAAACAACATTTGTGGCCCCACCTATGGGTTGTGGTCAAAATGCTTTATAAGACACGCTATTACACAATTAAATTTTCATCACGATTACAATTTTGGCTGCCACCATTAAAAAAAGTAAATCTTTAACATTATTATCTCGGCCTGGGCCGATATTTGATAAGTCAATTACCTCTGCATGTTTGCCAGTCTAAAATACCGCCATATACACACGTTGTTACAGGCTCCAAGTAGGGCTGGGCGATATATCGAATATATTCGATATATCGCGGGTTTGTCTCCGTGCGATATAGAAAATGACTATATCGTGATATTCGAGTATACGTTGTCACGCAGTTGCTTTTAGCTGCGGACATTACACTACAGGCTTTTATCACTCTTTCTTGTCTCTGCTTCTCACAGAGACGTAAAACAAGCGCACCTTCTTACATACGTCACATAAGTATACGTCCTCGCGGAGCAGAGAGGTAGCAGCATGGGTAACGTTAGCTGTGGTGCGAGTGGTAATAGGAGAGAAAGAAGGTGCGAATCTGGTAACAAATGAAGGAAGAATTAATTCCCAAGAAAGACAGCAGGGGGTCCATCGTCTGGCGGTGGTTTGGCTTCAAGCGGGAAGATGTCGAACAGACAACCGTAATATGTCAAGTGTGGGGCAAAAGCGTTGCTACAAAAAGTAGCATTACTGCTAATATGTAGCATCATTTGAAAAGTCACCTGCTAGAGAATGAAGAGTGCTTGAAACTCCGCATGTCAACATCTCCGTTCGGTGCCACACCAACAAAATGCAGAGGCAACCATTTCCACATCAACACCGTATGAAAAAAATAGTCAACAACAGAAGGAGATAACGTCCCCAGAAACCTACCACATAGCGAAGGACATACACTATTTGATTTCCTATTATGCAGCTCATTTTCATTTGACAGTTATTGAAATATCTTGTGTGACATCATGCACAAAAGTGCACTTTATTTGTTTTAAACTATTGTAGTGGCGTTCTGTACAAAAACTGCACTTTAGTGTTGTTTTGATACGTCATCTTAGTGACATCATGCACAAAAGTGCACTAATAGCTTGTTTTAAAATGTCTCTGACAATCTTGCACTTTCTGTTTTGAAATGACATGAATGTATGTGTCACTGCTTAATAACTGTTTAATAAATACAGTTTTGGTCAATTGACTTAGTTGTGATTTCCCTCTCTGCATGAAAGTTTAAAATAAGCAAATATTAATGAAGTATGAACAAGAATTATTTAATGTAGACACATAGAATCATCATACTGCTGTGATTATATGCATCAAGTGTTCATTCAAGGCTAAGGCAAAATATCGCAATATATATCGTGTATCGTGACATGGCCTAAAAATATCGAGATATTAAAAAAAGGCCATATCGCCCAGCCCTAGCTCCAAGAGCCGTCATTCTTTTGCATCGGTTTCTGCAGCTGCGGGCGTTTGTACTAGATGCACATAAATGATACGATAACCGTAAAAAATCCAGACGGTTAGTATCTCCGTAATAAATTAAAATGATCGTAAAAAAACAGCACTATGATAAACTTATGGACCGATTATCTGCATTAGCTTGCTAGCTAGCTAGCTCAACTGCTAACATGAAAACGAAACCCATTAGAATCTTTTCTCAGCAAAAAACGTCAAGCCCCAATCTAAACTTGTATAAAAAGATTACGGTCGAAACAACTAAGATACAGTTTTCCCATTGAACATTAAGGCTGGGCTGTCTTTGTACAAAGTGATAAACTCCACAGTGTCGAGTTAAAACAGACAAAACTCCGTCCGTTCAACAGGAAGTAAACGTCACATAAAACGAAAGTGACATCAATGGTCAATTTGGTCTCAAATAATGTTGACAATAATATATTTCATTGGCAATAATTTGTGGGTGAATATAATGTAAAGTAAAATTTGTTATAAAAGTTAACATTGAAAAAGGAGGATTTGCTGCATAGTAAATCAAGCTCATTTACAGCTTGTAGCGGCAGGAACATTTCAAGTTTTGGTGTTGTTTACTGGCGTCATATTGCAATCTAAACGTATCTCTTATGTGTGACTGCCATCTACCGGTCACACTTATTACATCATGTACCAAATAAATTGCTTCGAGGTCGGTAAGCACAACCAAACGTAAGGCACACTGTCGATTTTTGAGAAAATTAAAGGATTTTAAGTGCGCCTTAGAGTCTGAAAAAAGCGGCCATATTAACTTTTTTTTTTACTAAATTTAAAACACTTCCTTGTGATTTACATAACATGTAATGGTGACGCTCTGGTCCAAATTGTACATAGATTTTGTTTTAGAGACTACAACTGAATAAAAATGGCGGACTCAGGCAAAGCTTTTTTAGTAAACCTCTACCACATACTGTATGGAGATAGCCGCTGATGTAACTGAGGCAAAATACGTCACTACAGCCTTAAATTACAAAAGGCAACCATGGTTGGAATTAACATTTTTAGCAGTTATGGAGATCCAACATACACAAACACAGGTGCAAACAGGTAAGAAAAGTTGGTTTTGACCTCTTTAAGTACAGTGATGGCTAATTGATGTTGTAAGGCCACCCGCAGAACACGGCTGTTCTTTTTACAGCCCCGAAAAAACCTAGCAAAAATTGACGAATAATGCTAAAGGCGTCATGTAATGTGAAAAACAGAAATTTTAATACTGATTATATGTAAAGCGTTCATTTAGCCTTTTTATTAGACTATTTCATTACAAATTCCATGATGACGTCATGTTTACACAGATGGCCGACGTGTGAGAAACACTACCTTTTACCTGGCATACTGAATAATTCTGATTAATAATCACGTTTAAAGACTACTGTTGTACCGGTACCAAAATTATTTTGATACTTTTCGGTACTTTTCTAAATAAAGGGGACCACAAAAAAATTGCATTATTGGCTTTATTTTAACAAAAAATATTACGGTACATTGAACATATGTTTCTAATTGCAGGTTTGTCCTTGAATAAAATAGTGAACATACAAGACAACTTGTCTTTTATTAGTGAGTAGGCAAAGAAAGGCTCCTAATTTAGCTGCTGACGTATGCAGTTCTATTATTTTGTCAACATTATTAAGGACAAGTGGTAGAAAATTAATTATTAATCTACTTGTTCATTTACTGTTAATATCTGCTTAATTTCTCTTTTAACATGTTCTATCTACACTTCTGTTCAAATGTAATCACTTATACTTCTGTTGTTTGATACTTTACATTAGTTTTGGATGATACCACGAATTTGGGTATCAATACGATACCAAGTAGTTACAGAATCATACATTTGTCATATTCAAAGTCCTCATGTGTCCAGGGTCATATTTCCTGAGTTTATATACATAAAATAAAATTAATAAAAAACGAAAGATGATGTTGTGATGCCAAAAAATACCGGTACTTTTCAGAGGCGGTATTGTACCGAAAATGATTCATTAGTATCGCGGTACTATACTAATACCGGTATACCGTACAACCCTATTTAAGACTGATAAAAATAATTGTGACTAATAGTTTGGCCATAATCACGCAGTTCTACATGGAAGACTGATATCCTTTCATAATCATTAGACAAATGGTCAATGACTTATGGACAATTAGATACCAAGTCCTGTTCGTGTCCCTGCTGAGACAATATGCTTGATGGCAGCCATGTTTTAATCTTGCTCAAATTTTACACACACATGCATGTTGGTTATGAACCAACTGGGGGGAGGATTTTGCTAAACACCCTGAAGTTACAGTGGTTGTTTTGTAGAGTACACTGATCTGGGAAAGTACAATTTAATCCGATTTACGGGGTCAAATTCATCAGAAAAACAATAACACAGCCAACACAGTAAGGTTCCATGTTTTGACACATTTTCATCAATATGTGAACAGTTCAGGAGTCAGCTGACGAATATCAAATGCAAAAAAACACACCCGACTGAGCGTCATAAAGACCGTCAGTCACATGGTGGTGGGACGCCAATGATGCCCTGGTCCTCCCAATCCCACAGGGATCAAAGAGGCTTGCCAGAGTGACATCGGTTGCATCGGGATCAGTGCGTCGGAATAGGGAATCAAGGAGGCAGTCATGTGGTTTAATGCAATTTGATAGGAAGAGCCACTTTGCCAGCGGGGTGGGTGTGGACACAATGTCTGTGCGCTTTCTTAGGCACAGTGGGGGTAAAAAAATAACCTAGTTAATACATCCTCTCTGTACAATATTTACTACTACTAGGGGTGCACAAAAAAAATTGGTTCCCATTTCTATCGCCAAAACATCACACGGACAAAGATAAGACCTTCTGGAGGAAAGTTCTGTGGTCAGATGAAACAAAAATTTAGCCGTTGGCCACAATACCCAGCAATATGTTTGGAGGAGAAAAGGTGAGGCCTTTAATCCTACGGACACCGTGCCTACTGTCAAGCATGGTGGTGGTAGTAATATGCTCTGGGCCTGTTTTGCTGCCAATGGAACTGGTGCTTTACAGAGAGTAAATGGGACAATGAAAAATGAGGATTACCTCCAAATTATTCAGGACAACCTAAAATCGTCAGCCCCGAGGTTGGGTCTTGGGCGCAATTGGGTGTTCCAACAGGACAATGACCCCAAATACACGTCAAAAGGGGTCAGGGAATGGTTAAATCAGGCTAGACTTAAGGTTTTAGAATGGCCTTCCCAAAGTCTTGACTTAAATATGTGGACAATGCTGAAGAAACAAGTCCATGTCAGAAAACCAACAAATTTAGTTGAACTGCACCAATTTTGTCAAGAGGAGTGGTCAAAAATTCAAGCAGAAGCTTGCCAGAAGCTTGTGGATGGCTACCAAAAGCGCCTTATTGCAGTGAAACTTGCCAAGGGACATGTAAGCAAATATTAACATTGCTGTATGTATACTTTTGACGCAGCAGATTTGGTCGCATTTTAAGTATACCCATAATAAATTCATAAAAGAACCAAACTTCATGAATGTTTTTTGTGACCAACAAGTATGTGCTCCAATCACTCTATCACAAAAAAAAGGAATTGTAGAAATGATTGGAAACTCAAGACAGCCATGACATTATGTTCTTTACAAGTGTAACTTTTGACCACGACTGTAAATGTATATTTGATTTGTTTTAGTGTAAGAATACATTTAAAAAATATATATTTTTAGGCCAACTCTGTGCCTCCAGAAGGAGCTTTTCTAACCTGTTTTTAAAAATTATTATACCAAATAGTTTTGAATCTAATATCAATCAATCAATCAATCAATGTTTATTTATATAGCTCTAAATCACAAAAGTCACCTCAGGAATCGGATCTAATCGTAAGGTGCCCAAAGATTCACATCCCTAACTACTACTGTATGAATAAAGTAATGAATGTATATGTTTCAATGTAAAATATATTATGATTAATATTTATAATACAGGACACTGGATTTACTTCAATTACAAACATATTTCATGTACTTTAAGACAACAGGATGCAGCCTTCCATTGCCTCAAATGTAAATTTAGTCCTATACGTCTTGAGTTGGAAACGCCCGTCAAGCCCTAGCCCGCTTTGGAACACAATGTTCCCTTCCAGCAGTATAGACTGGGTTGCTTTGTGATAATGACCCTCAGCTGGGGGTGCGGGAAGACGCTTGCACACTCAAGCAGGACCCAAAGTCAGAGTGCTCGCAGAGAAAGGTAAACACTGAAGAGCGAGCGAGGGGGGATGGGGAGAATGTTCTGCAGAAAGAAAATGAAGAAATCATTGACTTTAGCCGCTTTTGCGACAGGAATTCTGCAAAATGGCAATGTATTTATTTTTTATTTTTTTTAAACAAAGAACCCAGTGACTGCGACACACACACAAATTAACAGTGATAATTGCTTCCAATGCAACAGCAGTAAGTTGGACTCTACATCATTACATAATGATGTGTTTAGAAAGTTGCACAATAAATCTGATATTTTTGCCCTCAAGTTTTGCCCGTGTAAACGCTCCAAAGCGCTTCAAATCTGATCTTTTCGCATCAGATTTGAGCCACATCAGGAGGTAGTCTGAACCGGATCTTTTCAAATGTGTCCAAACAGAAATGTGACCTGAATGGGACTTTTACATCATCTTTGGGCGAGCTTCGTCATTTCTGTGCGCAGCACGATCACTTTCCTTTTTGCAATTCCATTTCTCTTCCCCCTGCAGTTGTTGCGCCCGTTGCAATACTGTATATACAATAGATAGATATTATAGATATTCTGGTAATATCTTCTTCCCCTGTATATTTTTCCCCCCCCTCATGCGACTGTTTAAATTGTTGTCTTTTTTATTCTTCTTTTACACTTTATATTTATAGACACCGTGGATGTGAGAGGAACGTAATTTCGTCCACCTGTATGTCCTGTACAAACAGTTGTTTGACAATAAAGCTGACTTTGACTTTGACTTTGTTTTCCGTCATCTGCCTACTTCCTCTACACAACAGCCACGGCACAAACCCACCAACACGCTGATCTGTGGCGTCCATGTTTTCTCGTGTAATAGCGACTTCCTTGTTCATTTACAGAATTCAGTGTTCTGTCAAAATGAGCCGCTTTATCAAAAAAAGCTACCAGTGGTGCCGCATCAAAAATTATACCTTTAGCCAATTTAGATACCATATTAAATATATATTAAAATAATCACTTACTTGAAGCGTGAGTAAGGAGACAACTCTTCATCTGCCAGAGGTAGTTGCTGTATTTTCCTGACTATAAAGGCGCACATCAAAACCCGGTGCGCCTAATGTAAGGAATACGTTTGGTTGAGCTCACCCACCTCGAAGCTATTTTATTTGGTACATGGTGTAATCATAAGTGTGACCAGTAGATGGCAGTCAAACATAAGAGATAAGTGTAGCCTGCACTATGATGGGTCTCAAGTAAACAACACCAACGTTTTAAATGTTCCATTGAAAATATAGAACATTACACAAGTAATATTATGGTGTGTGTATAAGGTAAGACATTATCTGGCGTTTTGTTTAGCAATATTATGCAAAAGCAACTTTTCTTGCCTTCTGGTACCTGCTGATCTGTATATGGGATCTGCATAAATCCTGAAAAATAGCGTGTGTCCGCGCCGACTCCGTAGTTGATACGCTTCATCTCCATCTTCTTGTAATGAGACATTCATCCTCCGCTGTTGCCATTTCTAATATAAAGTAGTGAAAAGTTCTAACTTATATCTGTCAGTAAACTCGCCATGAAAGCACTAAAACATACCGGTGTAGTGAGTTTACATTATTCACCCAAGGAACTTTAGTTATTAGAGACCCATTTCCGGTGTGGTTGTTTCCGGGTGAGGAGAGGCTGCTCCATTATTGATTGAAGTAAAGTCTGAATGTCATTAAAACAGTTAGCTAAATCTTTTGACACTTCTTCCACTCCCGTCCTTGCACGCTACACCGCTACAACAAAGATGACGGGGAGAAGACGCTGCCGAAGGTGACCCACGTAAATAAGACCGCCCACAAAACGGCGCGTCCTGAAGCGACTGTCAGAAAGCGGCTTGATGATGATCTGTAAAACATCATCTATGCAACACTTTCACGAAAGAACCTCCACTACTGTTATGTAGACCACAAGATAGTGTTTTCCATTTAGAAAAAAAATTATAATATTTCTCCTTTAATGCGCCCTATAATCTGGTGCTCCTAATATATGAAAAAAGATCGCAAATAGACCATTCATCGGCAGTGCGCCTTATAATCCGGTGCGCCCTATGGTCCGGAAAATACAGTATATTGTTTTTCATGGGATCATTAAGGAGCGTCTATGGGATGCAATGAGAGTTAAGTCTTTTAGATAATTGTGCGTCAGGGACGCAGCAAGCGCTTATTAAGGAGTTTGTTTACAGGCTAAAAAGCAAATACAATAAAAACAATGTGAGACAATTTGTTGACGCCCTGGGAACAGTAAATCGTTTTTACAAACTTGAAGAGTCAGCTATGTAAGGAAATGAAAAGAAGTACGCAGCTTTATTTGCTATGAAACGGACAGTAGGAGGAATACAGGGACAGTCTGCAGAGCTCAATGTGCTCAGTAGTCTCTATGGCCAGTGGGCAGGAACAATTGAGTGCCAGTCCAGCTCCGGTGCCACAACATACACAACTGGATCATTCTGGTCTTGCTAGCAACTTATAGAAAGGGGGAAAACAAGTGCAGCCAAAAGCCAAAATAGACGGACGTAGTAACATTGAATTACAATTTAACTTGTGGAATGTGATAAATGCAGTTAGTTAATCCCCACAAACAAAGTATCACTTTAAACTAATTATATTTAAATGGCGACTTGTCCAGGGTATACCCAGCCTTCCGCCCGAGTGAAGCTGGAATAGGCTCCAGCACCCCCACGACCCGGAGAGGATCAAGCAGTAGAAAATGGATGGTTTATGTTGACATGTAGTGTAGTACGATTGTGCAAATTTAAATGATACACAATGTGTTTTTGACCTACAATAAGAGGTTGTTAGTCTATCACCTTGGGATGTAATCATTAACTGCATTATTGATAAACCGCAGTAAAACTCCTGAAAGTTAGTATTACTGTTTTTGATAAAAAAAATATCATAAAACCATCATAATTACAGCACTTTGATAGACGGGGATACTGCTCACGTATTGGAAAAGCAAGCTCGCACATCGGGATGTAACGATAAACGGTATAATGGTAAACACTGTTTTAAATCGAAATGATCGTAAAACCATGATTGATAACAATGATAAACTCACTGATTGCACCCACCTGTTCCCAATTAGCCTGTTCACCTGTGGGATGTTCTAAATAAGTGTTTGATGAGCATTCATCAACTTTCTCAGACTTTTTTGACACTTGTGCCAGCTTTTTTTAAACATGTTGCAGGCATCAAATTCCAAATGAGCAAATATTTGCAAAAAATAAAGTTTACCAGTTTGAACATTAAGTATTTTGTTGTTGCAGTCTATTCAATTGAATATAGACTGAAAAGGATTTGCAAATCATTGTATTCTGTTTTTATTTACACAACTTTACTGGTTTTTGTGGGCGGGTATATATATATACACACACTACCGTTCAAAAGTTTGGGGTCACCCAAACAATTTTGTGGAATAGCCTTCATTTCTAAGAACAAGAATAGACTGTCGAGTTTCAGATGAAAGTTCTCTTTTTCTGGCCATTTTGAGCGTTTAATTGACCACACAAATGTGATGCTCCAGAAACTCAATCTGCTCAAAGGAAGGTCAGTTTTGTAGCTTCTGTAACGAGCTAAACTGTTTTCAGATGTGTGAACATGATTGCACAAGGGTTTTCTAATCATCAATTAGCCTTCTGAGCCAATGAGCAAACACATTGTACCATTAGAACACTGGAGTGATAGTTGCTGGAAATGGGCCTCTATACACCTATGTAGATATTATATATCTTATCTTATATTTAATACATCGAACTTATATTTAATATATCGAATATTGCACCAAAAACCAGACATTTGCAGCTAGAATAGTCATTTACCACATTAGCAATGTATAGAGTGTATTTCTTTAAAGTTAAGACTAGTTTAAAGTTATCTTCATTGAAAAGTACAGTGCTTTTCCTTCAAAAATAAGGACATATATATATATATATATATACATATATATACACATATATACACACACACACACACACACACACACACACACACACACACACACACACACACACACACACACACACATACATACATATATATATATATTAGGGCTGCAACAACTAATCGATTAAATCGATTAAAATCGATTATCAAAATAGTTGCCGATTAATTTAGTCATCGATTCAGTATTCAGTATGCTGTTTTTTTCAATAAAATACTGGATAGGATAGAAATGTAGTCTGTCTCTTTTATCCGATTATTAATCGATCAATCAAAGTAATAATCGACAGATCAATCTATTATCAAATTAATCGTTAGTTGCAGCTCTAATATATATATATATATATATATATATATATATATATATATATATATATATATATATATACACAAATACACATACTATGTATTTATTGTATTACATTTTTTTAAAGTAAAACTTTAGTGTGTGTAAGTACTTTGCAGCACATTCAACAATATTGTGATAATAATAACGTGATCATTTTGGTGACAATAACCATGATATAAAATGTTGACATCGTTACATCCCTACTAGCATGCTAATGGCTGGCTCGCTAGCTTAAATGCTAACATGAATACAAGGGACATTAATGCATTTCCCTATTATTTATTTAAAAATAAATCAGTTTAGTTATACATCAGTTATTTTTTGTTATTTGTTTTAAAAATACATACTTTCCACTATGTTCAATTATATAATTTACAAGCTTTTATACCTCTTCTTTTCAATAAGAATTTTGCAAAACAACATTTTAGGGCTGTAATTAACACTGAGCTGTGATTTCAGGATATTTTCCCTTAACATAACGTCACCATCTCAAACAGGCCCACGCCTGCATAATTAGTTACATAGGTAAATTATAGACACTGTAGAATAAATGTGACACTCACTGTTGACAATGAACATTTTCACTTACCTCAACTCTTTTTTTCTTTGTTTTTATTCAGTGACACTTCTCTGTATGTTTGTGATTTTTCTTTTTGTTATCTTTTTTTTCTTTTAGTCAGTTATTGTGAATTTCTATCTGCTTGTGGTGAAGAGGCAGGTAGTACATTGCTACTCACTGTGACTGAAATGTAGGACGGGGTGGAGGGGGTGTTAGTATTTTACTTATTTTTCTGTACATTTTTTTTTTTTTTTTTTTTGGGGGTGGGGGGACAAAACAAAAAAAAGGGTCTGTTTTCTCAGTACCTGTACCCCTATCATATATACATACATAAAAAAATTTTTAAACAGGTCAATGCCGAGCATAGTCACCTGTAACATGTTCTGACATGGGTTTGTATGCCAAATTAACACAGATATGCCATTTATAACCTACTATATTTATATCCTATTCTGTATAAATTATACACTATCGTTCTTGTGGTACTTACTGGGCTCAATGGGGCTAATTAAAAAGAACAGACGTGGAACATAGTGAAGCTTCTTACTTTATGTTAACTTTTATTTACTCCAAGCAATATGTACTTACTAGCACTGGACCAAGGCATATGTACATATATACAGTATAGTATAGGTTGTATGTATGTGACTTTAACAATGTTTGTCAATTAGAAGAAGCACGTATCAACAGGTTTCTGACTAATCCAGGCTATTCCTCGATCTATCTTCAAGACAACTAACATATTTATTTTCACAAAAAGTCCAAAAGTGAAACATTCGCTCATTTGCCAAAAGTCTTGCAAACATGTAAATTGTTCAAAATCCTTACACTAAGGTAAAAAAAAAGCGGTCTTTGTTATTTCTATTGCCATACCTCACAGTTGTAAGCAGATAGCACTGAGTAAGCCGAGTCTCCCGTTTCACCGCCATTCACTTTCCGCTGTCTAATGAAAAGGTGACGGAGCGCTGTCAGTGACACAGGTGCGAGACAGCTTCTTACGTAACCGCTTCCTCCTCGAGTAGTGAGCGTTTTTACGATGTTGACTGAAGGCAAAGTTCTTTTAACGAGCCCGCTGCCATTGCTTTGAGGCTTCATCTGTCGACGGCAAGAAATAACACACGCTCATAAAAATTCCTGAAGCGATCCTGGCGGTTTAAGAGATGCAGCACCCTTCTTTTACACTTAAAATGCAAAAGAAATAATCACATCTTGTGACGTAATGTTTTCTTGTCTTAAATATGGGAGTGTTGGAAGTGCATACATTGGTCATATTCAAAGTTCTCATGTGTCCAGGGACGTATTTCCTGAGTTTATAAACATACTATGAATTTTTTTTTTTAAAGGAAAAAATATTTTCTGACGATAAAAAATATAGATGTAACTACAGATGTCCGATAATATCGGACTGCCGATATTATCGGTCGATAAATGCTTTAAAATGTAATATCGGAAATTATCGGTGTCGGTTTTAAAAAGTAAAATGTATGACTTTTTAAAACGCCGCTGTACGGAGTGGTGCACGGACGTAGGGAGAAGTACAGAGCAGTTGCGTCTCCCAGTCATACTTGCCAACCCTCCCGATTTTCCCGGGAGACTCCCAAATATCAGTGCCCCTCCCGAAAATCTCCCGGGGCAAGCATTCTCCCAAATTTCTCCCGATTTCCACCCAGACAACAATATTGGGGGCATGCCTTAAAGGCACTGCCTTTGCGTGCCGGCCGGATCACATAATATCTACGGCTTTTCACACACACACAAGTGAATGCAATGCATACTTGGTCAACAGCCATACAGGTCACACTGAGGGTGTCCGTATAAACAACTTTAACAGTGTTACAAATATGCGCCACACTGTGAAACCACACCAAACAAGAATGACAAACATTTCGGGAGATCATCCGCACCGTAACACAACAGAACAAATACCCAGAACCCCTTGCAGCACTAACTCTTCCGGGACGCTAAAATATAACCCCCCTCCCCGACCCCGCCCACCTCAACCTCCTCATGCTCTCTCAGGGAGAGCTTGTCAAACCGGTACTTTTCAAACAGAGTATATTATTGTTTTTGACTCATTAGTACCGCGATACTATACTAGTACCGGTATACCGTACAACCCTAGCGGATACTAATCAAACTTTCAGAATATGTTAGAAATGTGATAAGGAACAAGTGATTAGATTTTGGGGGTGAGCCGGATCATTTCTACTACATTACCTTACATTGCCGTTACAAGGCTGAAATTAGGAACAGGCTAAAGAAATGGAGGATGAAAGACAAGAGGGTTCACTCTGTTTATTTCATTCTGCTATAGGTGCTGAGGCCGATGCAAAGATGGAACCTTCTTGCAGCCTGTTTTGAAGCGCCATAAACAAAACTAACACAACTGGTATAGCTAGCCATTTTTCCTTAAAGTAATTATCTTGTAAATTTTTGGACTTTGTTAGTTAGCAACGTAGCTCAAAAAAACCATGAGGGAATTTTGATGAAACTTTCAGAAATGATCAGAAATGGGTTAAGAAACAAGCGATTCAATTTTGGGGGGTGATCCAGATCTCCGTCTGGATTCACAACTTCTTGTAAAAGGATGATTTTTACTATTGGAAGATAAGGCCTGACAAAGGTCTACGCTCTTTAAGTACTTTTGTCGTATTTTGTGGTTCTATTTTTATATACAGGCCCATAAAACAATGGGCAGTGCATAACCTGATCTTCATAGTGAACTCATGAATTAGTGCATTGCAGCAGAAAAATTCTTGCAGTCGTACACATTATTAGGCATGCACTTAAATGAAGCAGGATCCTGACAACATATTAGAGAAAGATGGCATCCAACAGGCACTTTGATTAATCATTCAAACCACTGGGATGTGTGAAAGTTAGCACAGGGAAGGTAAAACAATTTAAATAAACAGTTCTGGATTGGTAATGAAGTGTGTTTCACTACATGCTCATTCGCTTGCTTGTGTGAAAGTGGAAAATACGTAAGCAGAAATGAAACAAACATGTGGTGGTTTGCATGCACCGGAGGCTGATTGGTTATTGATCTAACTGTCAAGGTGAGCATCTTAACACTCATAAACCTTTGCCTGCGTACTGTACATCTTATCCTTGGAGTCTTATCTGGTACTTCAAGAACATTCCAATCTGCTTTTCCTTACAAAAAGTGTTGAGGGATAAAAATACCCTGGAGGTGAAGGCAGAGTTTGTAAATAAGCAAACAGACTAACTGTTTGTCTTAAAGAGAGACTGAAAACCTTACTTTCTCTTTTTTGTGTAGTTTTAATTGTAAAATGTGCTTTGTATTACACCACAGGTGTCAAACTCGAGGCCCAGGGGCCAGATATTGACCCGCTTTATATATTTCTTCTTTCAATTTTGATAGAAAAAAATATTTACTACATGAAAATAAACTTTTAAACTTTAATATTGACTGATCACAGAACAAATAGTATACTATATGAATCAATCAAAGTTTATTTATATAGCCCTTAAACACAAACGTCTCAAAGGGCTGCACAAGCCACAACGACATCTCAGATCCCACATCAGGGCAAGAAAAAACTCAACCCAATGGATGTCGAGTGGATCTACTTAATAATACAGTATTACTGTCAATTATTTTTGTAAAAAAATGTAATTAATGCTTGTCATCCTGACTTATGATTTTAAAGCAAGTTATCCATGATTTTGCAGGGTAAAATTATTTAATAATCAAATGTGTAAATAATATAATGAGGGGATTATACATTGCCATGAATATTCAGTCACTGTTACAAGTGGCCCTCTGAAAGCAGTCATAACTGTGATGTGGCCCTCAATAAAAACGAGTTAGACAGCCCTTTACTACATGGCTAACAATGCAATCACCAACTGCGTTCCCCTTACTCACCATTGTGTGTTATACTCAATGGTTAACTGGACATCTTTATGTGCTCGACGCCTCAATCATTGGTATGTGTGTTTTCAGCACCAAAGGCCTGGCTACAATCGAATCTTCAACTTCAAACCCTTGTTACATTAAATGAGTTTAAAGCCTCTGTGAAAGGATTGCAGTCTACCTTGTTTGTATGCATATGTGTTATGTGAGCAAGTTTTAATGTTGTAAATTTGATGTTTTATGTGTTGTTTACTGTTTTTAATGTAACCTTGCTGCTGCCCTCTTGGCCAGGTCTCCCTTGGAAAAGAGATCTTTGATCTCAATGGGATTTTACCTGGTTAAATAAATAAAAGGCAAAATAAAAAAAAATATTTTTTTTTAAATGCAGCTAATGGAAGTCATCTACTGTATTGCGCCCATAAAGCTCTCTAAAAATATCATTCTAAAAACCTTTTTCTATTTTTTGGGTATTTTCCTGTAGCAGTTTCATGTCTTCCTTTGAGCGATATTTCCTGCATCTACTTTGTTTTAGCAATCAAGAATATTTCACTTGTTTTTATCCTTCTTTGTGGGGACATTGTTGATTGTCATGTCATGTTCGGATGTACATTGTGGACGCCGTCTTTGCTCCACAGTAAGTCTTTGCTGTCGTCCAGCATTCTGTTTTTGTTTACTTTGTAGCCAGTTCAGTTTTAGTTTCATTCTGCATAGCCTTCCCTAAGCTTCAATGCCTTTTCTTAGGGGCACTCACCTTTTTGTTTATTTTTGGTTTAAGCATTAGATCCCTTTTAACCTGCACACTGCCTCCCGTTGTTTCTGACATCTACCAAGCAATTAGCTACCTGCTGCCACTTACTGATATGGAAGAGTATTACACGGTTACTCTGCCGAGCTCTAGACAGCACCGACACTCAACAACAACACATCATTTGCAGACTATAATTACTGGTTTGCAAAAAATATTTTTAACCCAAATAGGTGAAATTAGATCATCTTCCACGGCACACCAGACTGTATCTCGCAGCACACTAGTTGAAAAACTGGGACTTACAGTATATGATAGAAAGTTGTGGCCATGACCAAGAGAGGGATGCTTGTGTATGCACAAACAAAACATTCATTATCCGGTTTTACTTTCAAAATAAAACACTCCCGTTTTCAAGGAGTATTGTAGTTTTCACTTTTAAACATCCTAATGGGACGCGACGGACATGAAGTCAACTTGTCAAAAGGTTGCGCTTGTTAATTATATTTGTTGATTCAAAAAATGTACATTATCGGTGATATTAGCACCCTTGGCTGGTATCAAGCTAAACTTGGGAAGAAAATATCCTCTCTATCAGCTCACATGGTTCTCTGTCGACTTGAAAAACATAAGTCAAAAACATTTTGTTTGACTTTAGATTTAAAATTATACCTCTCACTTATATGATAGAAAGATGTGGCCATGACCAAGAGATGGGTCAACTATGAAATTCAACTTAGAGCTGAATACATAGCAACAAAGACACGAAAAGGCACTTGTTTACACTCACTCCCCCCCCCCACCCCCCCATGAATTCATCATCTAAAACGGGGAACCCAAGTCTTGTGCTGAAAGATATAAACATCCCATCAGTCGACATCCTAGTGAGAGCAGACATTGTACAGAAAGTCATTGTTTTATTATGTTTGTAGTAGGGATGTCCGATAATATCGGACTGCCGATAAATGCTTTAAAATGTAATATCGGAAATTATCGTATCGGTTTCAAAATTATCTGTATCGGTTTCAAAAAGTAAAATGTATGAGTTTTTAAAACGCCACCGTGTACACAGACGTAGGAAGAAGTACAGAGCGCCAATAAACCTTGAAGGCACTGCCTTTGCGTGCCGGCCCAGTCACATAATATCTACGGCTTTTCACACACACAAGTGAATGCAAGGCATACTTGATCAACAGCCATACAGGTCACACTGAGGGTGGCCGTATAAACAACTTTAACACTGTTACAAATATGCGCCACACTGAACCCACACCAAACAAGAATGACAAACACATTTCGGGAGAACATCCGCACCGTAACACAACATGAACACAACAGAACAAATACCCAGAACCCCTTGCAGCACTAACTCTTCTGGGACGCTACAATATACACCCCCCGCTACCCCCTAGGTGGGGTTAGGGTTAACCCTAACCCTTTTGTTCAAGTCAATGTGTTCAGTTTCCACCACTGCAGATATCGATGCTAAACATACCTTTTATATTTGACAGTCGCCGCAAAAAATCTGTTCAATTTAGCTACAATATGCTTATGTATGCACAAACAAAAAATTCATTATCCCGTTTACTTTCAAAATAAAACACTCCCATTTTAAAGGAGTATTGTAGTTTACACTTTGAAACGTCCTAATGGGCAGCGACGG
Organism: Entelurus aequoreus; assembly: GCF_033978785.1. Classification (NCBI taxonomy): domain Eukaryota; kingdom Metazoa; phylum Chordata; class Actinopteri; order Syngnathiformes; family Syngnathidae; genus Entelurus; species Entelurus aequoreus. The sequence continues at coordinate 12,057,718 of NC_084757.1, read as the reverse complement.
ACATGAAGTCAACTTGTCAAAAGGTTGCGCTTGTTAATTATATTTGTTGACTCAAAAAATGTACATTATCGGTGATAGTAGCAAGCTAAACTTGGGAAGAAAATACCCTCTCTATCAGCTCACATGGTCCTTGAAAAACAGAAGTCTAAAAACATTTTATTTGACTTTAATGTGAGTCGCCGACAACGTTAGCTGTAACCAACATTGACGACACAAGAGAACGCCTGGCAGTGTTGAAGTGATGTTTTTTCGGTGTTTAATGGGTTGAAAAGTCAGTAATGTGCGAAGAAGGAAGAATATAGAAGGAAATGAGCAGTGACTTACCGGCACAAGAGAGCTACAATCAGGCACACCAACAGAACACGCAACCTCTTCATTATCTTCCCGCGGGGACCAACATCCTCGCTCTTTGTGGGCTTCTTCCTAAGGCGTCACGAAAAGACGATTAAATGGAATAAATGTTTACATGAGTATAAAAGGAGTAATGTCATTTAAGGTGTGCTAGCTCCCATTGCGAGGACCCCGTTCCCTTTTAGCTAGCAAGAAGACTGCTGCTGCGGGCTAGCTGTTGGCTCTGCGGTCGCTTCAACACCTCCTGGTTGGGCGAAAGGACCAATCAGGTGCCGAGCAGTGTATTCACCAGCCAATCAGAGTTGACCAAGCAAAACAACTGTTTCGCCAGCTCCGCCCACTGTTGTGAGTTGGAGTTGGCCACGGTGGACGCAGCAGGACGCGTCATCTTCCCCACCTTGATAACAAATTGATCGTGTTGTAACAAAGATTGCAACAGGCTGACGTTACATTTTTTTTTTTTTTTTTACAGTGTGGACTTTTTGTCAACGTATTGCGTTGACAAGAAGGCAACGCAATACGTTGATGGTTGAATTCGCGCACTTCCACACTTAAAATGTGCATTGTGAGTGCATATAAGTGCAATGGCGTTTGAGAAGCACAATAAAAGTAGTGCAGTACGTCGCCAGTCGCTGGAGGTTGTGCTCAACACGCCCTAAAATTTAAAAAAAACGTGCGTAGTGATGACGCTCAACCACCCGTAACCAATGACATCTATTGCGAATTGAGTGGTGAGCACCCCCCGACACCCCGAAAGGGACAAGCGGTAGAAAAATGGATGGATGGTTGTAATCAAAAGGAGAGATTTTTTTTATTTTTTCCGGTTTATAGTTTTGTTTTTTTGTTTTTTCCTTAAAACCTTTATTTATAATATTCAACATTTACATTAGGGGTGTGGGAAAAAATCGATTCGAATCGCGATTCTCACCTTGTGCGATTCAGAACCGATTCTCATTTTTTTAAAAATCAATTTTTTAATGTATTTATTTGTAAAAAAAAAAAAAAAAGACGTTTTTTTAATGAATCAATCCAACAAAACAATACACAGCAATACCATAACAATGCAATCCAGTTCCAAAACCAAACCCGACCCAGCAACACTCAGAACTGCAATAAACAGAGCAATTGAGAGGAGACACAAACACGACACAGAACAAACCAAAAGTAGTGAAACAAAAATGAATATTATCAACAGCAGTATCAATATTAGTTACAATTTCAACATAGCAGTGATTAAAAATCCCTCATTGACATTATCATTAGACATTTATTAAATAAAAAAGAACAATAGTGTCACAGTGGCTTACACTTGCATCGCATCTCATAAGCTTGACAACACACTGTGTCCAATATTTTCACAAAGATAAAATAAGTCATATTTTTGGTTCATTTAATAGGTAAAACCAATTTACATTATTGCAATCAGTTGATAAAACATTGTCCTTTACAATTATAAAAGCTTTTTACAAAAATCTACTACTCTGCTTGCATGTCAGCAGACTGGGGTAGATCCTGCTGAAATCCTATGTATTGAATGAATAGAGAATTCTTTTGAATCGGGGAAAAAAATCGATTTTGAATCAAATCGTGACCCCAAGAATCGATATTGAATCGAATCACATGGGACACCCAAAGATTCACAGCCCTAATTTACATCCATCTTCTTCCGCTTATCCGAGGTCGGGTCGCGGGGGCAGCAGCCTAAGCAGAGAAGCCCAGACTTTCCTCTCCCCAGCCACTTCGTCCAGCTCTTCCCGGGGGATCCTGAGGCGTTCCCAGGCCAGCCGGGAGACATAGTCTTCCCAATGTGTCCTGGGTCTTCCCCGTGGCCTCCCACCAGTCGGACGTGCCCTAAACACCTCTCTAGGGAGGCGTTCGGGTGGCATCCTGAGCAGATGCCTGAACCACCTAATCTGACTCTTCTCCATGTGGAGAGCTCCCGGATGGCAGAGCTTCTCACCCTATCTCTAAGGGAGAGACCCGCCACCCAGCAGAGAAAACTCATTTCGGCCGCTTGTACCCGTGATCTTGTCCTTTCGGTCATAACCCAAAGCTCATGGCCATAGGTGAGGATGGGAACGTAGATCGACCGGTAAATTGAGAGCTTTGCCTTCCGGCTCAGTTCCTTCTTCACCACAACGGATCGATACAGCGTCCGCATTACTGAAGACGCCGCACCGATCCGCCTGTCGATCTCACGATCCACTCTTCCCTCACTCGTGAACAAGACTCCGAGGTACTTGAACTCCTCCACTTGGGGCAGGGTCTCCTCCCCAACCCGGAGATGGCACTCCACCCTTACATACAATCAAATAAATAATAATAATAATAAAACAAAATATATAATTTTGGGAAATAGGAAAAAATAACATACAGTGTCACATAAGAATTGATGATATGGAGATAGAAAGGGTGTATTCAACAACATTTTGGGGAATCTATCCATCCATCCATTTTCTACCGCTGGTCCGTTTTGGGGTCGCGTGGGGGTGCTGGAGCCTATTTCAGCTGCATTCGGGCAGAAGGCGGGGTACACCCTGGACAAGTCGCCACCTCATCACAGGGCCAACACAGATAGACAGACAACATTCACATTCACATTCACACACTAGGGCCAATTTAGTGTTGCCAATCAACCTATCCCCAGGTGCATGTTTTTTTTGGAGGTGGGAGGAACCCACACAGTCACGGGGAGAACATGCAAACTCCACACAGAAAGATCCCGAGCCCGGGATTGAACTCAGGACTACTCAAGACCTTCGTATTGTGAGGCACATGCACTAACCCCTGTTCCACCGTGCTGGAATCTATATAGATGACAAATTAAATTGGAAACTGCACATAAATATACTCAAGACAAAGTTGGCAAAAATGATGGCTATGTTACATAAAATTAAAAACTCTGTATATCAAAAGGCTCTTAACATGTTATATAATTATTTCGTACCCCCATATCTCAATTATTGTGTTGAAATTTGGGGTAACAATTACAAATCAAACATCAACTCTATGTTCTTACTTCAAAAGAAAAATCATGCGGATTATCATGACCATACCAATGCTCTGTTTATTCAATTACCGGGTAAAAACATTAAAACTGCACGATCTTGTTGACCTCAGCACTGCTATTGTGACGTATAAAGCTCATGACCACATGCTGCCTGGGTATGTACAGGAGAGGTTCAAACCCAGGGAGAGTCCCTATGACCTCAGAGGTTCACCTGTCTTTCAGAAAGCAAACGTAAGAACGAGCTTAAAACGTAGATGTGTTTCTGTCAGGGGGGTTCATCTGTGGAGCAGCTGGGATGATTCCTTAAAATGTTCCAGTTCCATTCACACATTTAAAAAAAACTTTAAGACCAAATGTCTTGGAAAAATATATCACTCTTGAATCAACACAGTAGTTAATACTATGATCAATGTTAATTACAAAACTAAATGTGGGATATAAATAATAATGGAAGTATAATTGTTTGTATATAGTATATTAGAGGTACAAATGTTTAACTAACACGTGTACAGGGATATTTCACATACTGTGTATATAATTGAACAGTGTTTATGTTGTGTAAAGGAAATTTCATATTTTTAGGAAGCTCATCTTGTATTTGAGATTGTTTATAGGGTTAGGCGCAATAAGTGCTCAACTTCAGCCTAAACCCTTTCGGCCTGTAACATTGTCGATTTATGAATGTACAACTGTTTGTTTATGTAAAACTGTTTGTTTATTTTGTTGACCACTGACGGAAGAAAATAATAAACTAAACTAAATAATGACCAAAACAAGTACAGAAACAGTACAAAACAGCGCCAGGGGGGTTTATTGGAAGTTACTCCACAGGTCACAACGTATTAGTCATAGAATAACAAAATAACTCTTTCCATAGTAACATTTGTACCACTGTCTTCCCCTCCCGTCCACCAGGGGGCACTCCCAGCCGAGATATCATGTGACTGTACTTGAATGAGTGTGCGGTGCAGAGAGGATGGAGACTTTTGGAGGTCTACTGTAAATAATGTTGTTGTTGTTCAAACTGCATGCTTGGCTTTGAGGCACACAAACAAGATGAAATTGTGTAAAAGTTGCCTAACTTAATCATGTGGAGATTGCAATTTCATCCAGGTCGATTTCGGTTACCGTGGAGACCAAGAGTAAAGAAAAAAAAAAGAAGACAGGTTTAAAAAGGCAGAAGACAACAATACTGTTTGCTTTTCATGACGTGTTTAAAGATCAGAAGAAAATATATTCATACTGTATTTTATATAGCCACACCTTTATGGCTCCATATAGTTATACTGTATTTCATATGTTCATATGGGTTGTAAACTCAATAAAGCAACTGAAGAAGAATGCAAAATATATGTATGTGTAAAGCCGTAGGCTCACACAAGTTCTGTAAATAATCAAATTTGGAGCACAGCTTCATAGTTTTCACAGCTTTTTGGTTGTTAGAGGTAGAAAGCGTTTTAAAGTAAATTTCTAATTATTTTTTAAAGGCACAAAAAACAGGTCGGGTATTGGGGGAACTTACATTTATGAATAAAAAAACTTAGCCAATTGTATAATGAGGTTGCAAAGATAAAATTCCTTCAAAAGGAGAGAAGTAGAGACAGCGGGTAAGAAATGCCATCGTCATTTCCGGTAAGTGCTCAACAAGTCATCGATTTGGGACAGAACTGTCCATGAATTGATTAACGTGGACCCCGACTTAAACAAGTTGAAAAACTTATTCGGGTGTTACCATTTAGTGGTCAATTGTATGGAATATGTACTGTACTGTGCAATCTACTAATAAAAGTTTCAATCAATCAATCAATCAATGTCGAAATTCTTGCCCACAGGAATTAAGTAAGCAGTGTTCACGTGGTACACTTTTTTAAATGTAAGTAAAAAGTATAGGAAGTGAAACACAGCCAGTCTGTAGGTGTATAACATTTTTAAATGATGTACGCCCATTAAATTATCCAACTATTGAATTATTTAACGTTGTACTTACCTCCAAAGTCTGTATATCATCTCGAAAATGTAAAAATCCGGAAATTAGCCGCCCTTAAAGCTCATATTTCTCTAGTGAAAACCACATATCCCAGAATGCAACTCAAATATGTGCACGAAATAATGCCTGTTTTGTATAAATGGTCCAACGTTCTCATCTTCAACGCAAACTTTTTGAATCCCATTAATATTATAAATCCACGTGTCAATATTACTTTATATTTTTGCTTTGCACCGCTCAGAACAGCAGTTCGGCGAGTGTCTAAAACATTAGATTTACTTTGGTTGTATTTGTGTTGCTTATTGTCTTTTCAACCTAATGTAACAAATACATTTTCATAAAATATAAGACCATATTTTGGTGCGAAAGGGTGACGAGTGTCCGGGACATTACCTGTTTTTTGCGAAATGTCGAATTTATCGTTTAAAAACACACTACTGTATGTTTTGAACTAAAATAAATATTAATGCTTGTATTAAGTTGTGTTTAAAAATCAATATACACGTCAAAATTCGCGCCTTCTGGAATTAAGTAAGCAGTGTTAACGTGGTACACTTTTTTAAATGTAAGTAAAAAGTATAGGAAGTGAAACACCGCCAGTCTGTAGGTATATAACATTTTGAAATTATACACGCACATTAAATTATCCAACTATTTAAAGATTTAACGTTGTACTTACCTCAGAAATAAGTTTCTATCATCTCCAAAATGTAAAAATCCGGAAATGAGCCTTTAAAGCTCCTACTTCTCTAGTGAAAACCACATTTCCCAGAATGCAACTCAAATATGTGCACGAAATAATGCCTGCTTTGTATAAATGGTCTTCAACGCAAACTTTTTGAATCCCAATAAGGTGTTATGGAAATATTATTTGCCTACGTGTAAATATGACTTTATATTTTTGTTTTGTACCGCTCAGAACAGCAGTTCGCCAAGTGTCTAAAACATTAAATTTACTTTGGTTGTATTTGTGTTTCTATTTGTCTTTTCAACCTAATGTAACAAATTAATTTTCATAAAATATAAGACCATATTTTGGTGCGAAAGCAGGGCGATGAATGTCCGGGACATTACCTGTTTTTTGCGAAATGTATCGTTTAAAAACACACTACTGTATGTTTTGAACTAAAATAAATATTAATGCTTGTATTAAGTTGTGTTTAAAAATCAATATACATATGTCGAAATTCGCGCCCTCTGGAATTAAGTAAGCAGTGTTAACGTGGTACACTTTTTTAAATGTAAGTAAAACGTATAGGAAGTGAAACACCGCCAGTCTGTAGGCGTATAACATTTTAAAATTATGTACGCACATTAAATTATCCAACTATTAAATGAGTTAACGTTGTACTTACCTCAGAAATCCGTTTCTATCATCTCCAAAATGTAAAAATCCGGAAATGAGCCTTTAAAGCTCCTACTTCTCTAGTGAAAACCACATTTCCCAGAATGCAACTCAAATATGTGCACGAAATAATGCCTGTTTTGTCTAAACGGTCCAACATACTCATCTTCAACGCAAACTTTTTGAATCCCAATAAGATTATAAGTCCTACATGACAATATTACTTCTTTTTTTTTTTTGCACGGCTCAGAACAGCAGTTCGGCGAGTGTCTAAAACATTAGATTTACTTTGGTTGTATTTGTGTTGCTAATTGTCTTTTCAACCTGATGAAACAAATGATTTTTTATAAAATATAAGACCATATTTTGGTGCGAAAGCAGGGCGACGAATGTCCGGGACATTACCCGTTTTTTGCTGAATGTCAATTTTATCGTTTAAAAACACGCAATTTTATGTTTTGAACCAAAATAAATATTAATGAATGTATTAAGTCGAGTTTAAAAATCAATATACACCTTTTAAATCAGGCGGGGTCCTGAGCTTTGGAGCGTGCTAAGTGTCGTAAAGTTTCCCCACTAGTAGCTGACTTGTTAGTGACTGAATACTCCAACGCTCCGTTTTTCTTCTTGTGTTTTTAAATAGTGCCAGGCGCGACTATGGACACTGGCCGGACATTTTTGCCTGTCCTTGTCGTGTTTATCGTAGTTTCGGAGAAGTTTTGGGCGCTGGCCTCCTTCTCCCAGTCTCTGGACAGCGACTTCACGTTCACTCTGCCCGCTGGTCGCAAGGAATGTTTCTACCAGACTATGAAGAAAGACGCCTCACTGGAAATAGAATATCAGGTCACAAACTCTGCTTATAGGGCTTGGAAATCAAGTATAATACATCAGAGTTAAGTTAAATGTGTTTTGAATGGCACACCTATCATTGCAAGTGATAACGAGTCTTAATTTCTTAATCCTCTGTATGTTAAGGGTGAACGATACTGCGAAACGTAGTATCGATCAAAAGTAAATACCACTGTAGTATTGCTGATACAAATCTGTTTTACTTAAACATGTTAATAGTATTGATAATGATTATCAGAATAGAACACAGGATCATTATTTCAGGCAAATTAACTTGATTGTTAATCATCACTCCCATTGCGCTGGTATCGATATGTCTGCAGTTGTATACGTACAGTTAGGGTGATACCAAAATCATTAAATGGATTTTGCCGAATTTAAAGCATTAACTGGCATTAAAAAGTATTAAATACGATGTCCAGAGGCATTAACCACATTTTATACAATTGCAATATTTATTGAAGTGCAGTTTTTGCTCGCAAATATTGTGAGTCCCTGTTTATTTTGATGTTTGTTTACCTATTTAGGATAGTTAAGTTATTCACATTCTAATTACAACAGTACAAAATACTACAGCAATGAAAATACATTAATTGCGTTTTGAAAGGGTTGCTTGTATTTCTATTGTTATAAGTTATGATTACGTCAGTGCTTAATTTGGCCACAATTACTTTTCACTGTTACTTTTCAACTATTCAACATTATTAATGTCGAATGCTTACATTTGTGTGTATACAGACAATTGTATGTTTTAGACCAGGGGTCCAAAATCCAGCCCGCAGGAAGTCCCAAGTATATAAAAAAAATTTATATATATATATATATATATATATATATATATATATATATATATATATATATATATATATATATATATATATATATATATATATATATGTGTAAATTAATCGTTAGTTGCAGCCCTAATATATATATATATATATATATATATATAATTATTATTTTTTTTTTAATTATTATTTTTTAAAATCTGCCCTTTCTAATCCTTTTTCTACCGCTTGTTACTCTCGGTGTCTCCTAGCCGCTCAGGAAAATCATATTGTCTAAAAATGAATTTTCCCATCAATAATGTGACATCGATTTATTTATATATATATATAATTTTTTATTTTTAAATTTTTTTTATTTATTTATATTTATAACCTGCGAAACAGGCTTGTAGGGATGAAATAGCCTCTTTGTTTTTTCCTGACCTAACGTGTGTGTATATACAGTATATATATATATATACACACATATATATAGCCCGGTTCGATACTGATTAGTAGTAGTAGTCAAGGTCAAGGAGGCCGATAACCGAAATTTGTAGGCAATATTCATTGGCAGTACAAGTTATTGAAACATGAATTGTACATGTGAAGTTGTTTTTTTAACATTATTTTTTAATGATACGTGCGCCATAATGTTTTATGCAGCGTCAATATTGTGGTTAATTTAGCAACAAAATACATCAGGGGATATCACAAACAACCGTATTATGTGTGTCCAAGAGGAGCATCAATATTTGCATGTCAAAATATGGGAAAACTTCTAAAGATTAGTAAAAATACGGGAATTTCTGAGCACCGCCGCTTAGCAGAAAGGAGCACTAATTAGTACTACTAACTTAGTCTCTACTTATAATTTTTTTTTATACTACATACTTGTATTCCTATTGTGGTTGTAAAAAAATAAAAAATATCGTCCGCTACCGATAAAAGAAAACCAATAACTGGCTCATAATCGGTCAATCCCGATTAAATAGATTTGCTAATATCTGTAGAAACCCTGAGATTATCCTTCACAGGTATTAGACGGTGCAGGCCTGGACGTGGATTTCTACATCTCGTCTCCCTCTGGCCAGATTCTGTACAATGACCAGCACAAGTCGGACGGGATGCACACGTAAGTTGAATCCCCAAACATCCGCGGCAGGGAAACGTCACCTGTAAAAAAAAAAAAAAAACACAACTCTGCGTCTCGTCCAGCATTGAGACCGAGGACGGGGACTACATGTTCTGCTTCGACAACACGTTCAGCGCCCTCTCGGAGAAGCTCATCTTTTTCGAGCTCATCCTGGACAACATGGATGCCGACGAGGAGCCCGACGACTGGAAGGAGTACGTGCACGGGACGGACATATTGGACATGAAGCTGGAGGACATCATGGTGAGTGGGCAAGCCAGCCAAAATGTGTAGTAACAGCCAATACAAGAGGTTATAGACTTTGTCCATCTACTGTTTGCCTCATTAGGTGCAAAGTGACCCAGCCATGCACAGCATGGCGTGTTATGAACTCTCGCCTATTAGCTGAAAAGAGGCCAACACAATTGTTGTAGCTTGCGACACAGGAGACGCCGCCACCCCTGGAAGTGTGTCTAAAGGCAGGCAGGCGTTGCTATGACAGACAGGAAGAGGCAGGGAAGGTATCTTACAGATGACTTTTGTTTACAACATTTCCAACCCAACGCAGTATAAAGTGAGCGTCTAATGTGTGCGACAGCTACTGTAAAAAGCTGCCATTTACATAAAAGTGTGTGTGTATATACACAGTATGTATACACTAATCACATACACTAGAGCAGGGGTGCCCACACTTTCAGCACTTTTCAAATGACCAAGTTGAGGTGATGACCCCCATCTCCATATATATATATATATATATATATATATATATATATAAATATATATATATATATATATATATATATATATATACACTACCGTTCAAAAGTTTGGGGTCACATTAATATGTCCTTATTTTTGAAGGAAAAGCACTGTACTTTTCAATGAAGATAACTTTAAACTAGTCTTAACTTTAAAGAAATACACTTTATACATTGCTAATGTGGTAAATGACTATTCTAGCTGCAAATGTCTGGTTTTTGGTGCAATATCTACATAGGTGTATAGAGGCCCATTTCCAGCAACTATCACTCCAGTGTTCTAATTAGGGATGTCCGATAATATCGGCCGATAAGTGCGTTAAAATGTAATATCGTAAATTATCGGTATCGGTTTTTTTATTATCTGTATCGTTTTTGTTTTTGTTTTTTTTTATTTTATTAAATCAACATAAAAAACACAAGATACACTTACAATTAGTGCACCAACCCAAAAAACCTCCCTCCCCCCATTTCTTTCTGTTATCAATATTCTGGTTCCTACATTATATATCAATATATATCAATACAGTCTGCAAGGGATACAGTCCGTAAGCACACATGATTGTGCGTGCTGCTGGTCCACTAATAATACTAACCTTTAACAGTTAATTTTACTCATTTTCATTAATTACTAGTTTCTATGTAACTGTTTTTATATTGTTTTACTTTCTTTTTTATTCAAGAAAATGTTTTTAATTTAGTTATCTTATTTTATTTTATTTTTTTAAAAAGTACCTTATCTTCACCATACATGGTTGTCCAAATTAGGCATAATAATGTGTTAATTCCACGACTGCATATATTGGTTAATATCGGTATCGGTTGATATCGGTATCGGTAATTAAAGAGTTGGACAATATCAGAATATCGGATATCGGCAAAAAGCCATTATCGGACATCCCTAGTTCTAATGGTACAATGTGTTTGTTCATTGGCTCAGAAGGCTAATTGATGATTAGAAAACCCTTGTGCAATCATGTTCACACATCTGAAAACAGTTTAGCTCGTTACAGAAGCTACAAAACTGACCTTCCTTTGAGCAGATTGAGTTTCTGGAGCATCACATTTGTGGGGTCAATTAAACGCTCAAAATGGCCAGAAAAAGAGAACTTTCATCTGAAACTCGACAGTCTATTCTTGTTCTTAGCAACGAAGGCTATTCCACAAAATTGTTTGGGTGACCCCAAACTTTTGAACGGTAGTGTATATATAATATTTATGTATTATACTCATTTGTGTGTATATATATATGTATATATAGTACAGGCCAAAAGTTTGGACACACCTTCTCCTCATTCAATGTGTTTTTTTTAATTTTCATGACTATTTACATTGTAGATTGTCACTGAAGGCATCAAAACTATGAATGAACACATGTGGAGTTATGTACTTAACAAAAAAAAGGTGAAATAACTTAAAACATGTTTTATATTCTAGTTTCTTCAAAATAGCCACCCTTTGCTCTGATTACTGCTTTGCACACTCTTGGCATTCTCTCCATGAGCTGCAATTGAGAGAATGCCTCAGGGGGGGCAAAGCAGTAATCTGAGCAAATGGTGGCTATTTTGAAGAAACTAGAATATAAAACATGTTTTCAGTTATTTCATCTTTTTTTTGTTAAGTACATAACTCCACATGTGTTCATTCATAGTTTTGATGCCTTCAGTGACAATCTACAATGTAAATAGTCATGAAAATAAAGAAAACGCATTGAATGAGGAGAAGGTGTGTCCAAACTTTTGGCCTGTACTGTACATAAAACACTTTAACCTACAAAACACTACAACAATTAATTACAATAATTTGTGCTGATTTAACCTCTTAAGGCCCAAGCTGTTTATTTACATGCTTTTTTAAAAATTTCTCTTTGTTGGCTTATTGGACCCTAATTAGAATAAAAACTAAGAATCATCTTTTGATATGATGTACTTAGTCTATAAGTACACAAATGTGTACTTCATGTGTAGTGACATGCTAATTCTTATTTTTACCCTTTTTTTTTCAAATTCCATTGTATGTTATACTCTTCTGACACCACCAGATGGCAGTATAAGTGTCCACATAAGCGGCCATAAGACCCCAATTCAGTAGTGTACACAATTTTAGAAATAAGAGCTAAAAGGTGCTGTCCACGCATGTGGCCACTAAGCCTTTAGAGGTTCAATAAAAATCAGGAAGTCGGAATTAATGGCCACAGTGAGCATTTTGTAGTGCACAGCTTTTCGAAGGGGAGTTGGAAGCATGATACTGCATGATACTGATAAAGCATGTTCACTGGGGTCACACGCTCCACTTTTTGAGAGGAACTTGTTTACAGTAGAGATGTCCGATAATGGCTTTTTTGCCGATATTCCGATATTGTCCAACTCTTAATTACCGATTCCGATATCAACCGATACGATATATGCAGTCGTGGAATTAACACATTATGATGCCTAATTTTGTTGTGATGCCCCGCTGGATGCATTAAACAATGTAAAAAGGTTTTCCAAAATAAATCAACTCAAGTTATGGAAAAAAATGCCAACATGGCACTGCCATATTTATTATTGAAGTCACAAAGTGCATTATTTTTTTTAACATGCCTCAAAACAGCAGCTTGGAATTTGGGACGTCCCGGAAGAGTTAGTGCTGCAAGGGGTTCTGGGTATTTGTTCTGTTGTGTTTATGTTGTGTTACGGTGCGGATGTTCTCCCGAAATGTGTTTGTCATTCTTGTTTGGTGTGGGTTCACAGTGTGGCGCATATTTGTAACAGTGTTAAAGTTGTTTATACGTCCACCCTCAGTGTGACCTGTATGGCTGTTGACCAAGTATGATTTGCATTCACTTGTGTGTGAAAAGCCGTAGATATTATGTGACTGGGCCGGCACGCAAAGGCAGTGCCTTTAAGGTTTATTGGCGCTCTGTACGTCTCCCTACGTCCGTGTACACAGCGGCGTTTTAAAAAGTCATACATTTTACCTTTTGAAACCGATACCGATAAATTTGAAGCCGATACCGATAATTTCCGATATTACATTTTAAAGCATTTATCTGACGATAATATCGGCAGCCCGATATCGGACATCTGTAGTTTACACTACAGTATCAAAAATATGCAATTTTATGGATTTTTATGGATTCATCCAGTAATTTGTGACATTATTGGTCCTCAAAGGTGGACTCTTGTCAAAAATGATGACAGTTTCATTTCTAAAATCGACATTTATTGCCTTGAGTGTTTTCCTGTTGTCTTTAAAAAAAATAAAAATAAATTGGAGAAATGTGGATGTTGTAAAAGGGTTGAGGTCAAATGATGTTTTTGTAATTTGCGTACCTTTTTACTCATGTCATCTCGTCTGGCTCCTCCCCCTAAAGGACACCATCAACAGCGTGAAGGCCCGCCTGGGCAAGAGCGTCCAGATCCAGACGGTGCTGCGCGCCTTCGAGGCCCGCGACAGGAACATCCAGGAGAGCAACTACGACAGGGTCAACTTCTGGTCGGTGGTCAACCTGGTGGTGATGATGCTGGTGTCGGGCGTCCAGGTCTACTTGGTGCGCTCGCTTTTCGAGGACAAGAGGAAGATTCGCACGTAGCCTCTCCCAGGGAGGCCTGGTGGGTAGAAAAGGGAATATTTACTTGTTTCCGCAGAGCTTATATATATATATATTTACATTAACACAACAAACAGCATTTTCAGGTCTTCAAAGCACTGGATTTGTCTTTTCAATCATGGGACACAACGTTTTTATGAGACCTTTAACAGGTCTTAGACTAGAATTTGTTACACTGTCAACACTTTAGTGTATAACATGAAGCTGACTGACGCCGTTCTAAAGCACTGTACGTCCTCATTTCGTAAAGTCGACTGACACAGAAACAAAGATTACACCTGCGTTACTGAACAACCGCAAAGAAAAACCTGTGACTGAGATATTTATTCCTTTTCTTGTAAATGTGTAAATTAAAAGAAAATGTTTTTGACCTTAATGGTTGGAATCGTCATTCTTATTACTGTCATGCAGTGACTTGGACCTCAAAAGTGAAAATGTGTCTAATAAAGTTATTTGATGTATGATTCCAATTGTTACTTTTATTTAAGTAAATACTTCTGAATTTGCACATTTCCCGATTGTATAAAGGGGGGGGAAAGTGGGTCGCCGAGCCTTCTCTGGATGCAGTAGGGGGGCCGTGCGTTTCCCACCTAGGCCTTCAGTGATGTCCGACTTCAACGATTACCTCTCAAAATACCATCATTTATGTCCCCACATGACCATTGCTGGAGAAATACTATACAGGAACACATTTATGCGCTACAACAGTGTACAAAACGGGTTATTTTTTGGCGCGTTTAAAAATCAATAAACCCGCATCAGCAATTTAAACATATCTTGTCAACATTAAAATTGCAAAAAACACAAACGTGAAAAAATATCCTTCCGTTTTCTTTCTTCTCGGGTTGTGGGGGCAGCAGCCTAAGCAGAGAATCTCAGACTTCCCTCTCCCCAGCCACTTCGTCCAGCTCTTCCCGGGGGATCCCGAGGCGTTCCCAAGCCAGCCGGGAGACATACTGTAGTCTTCCAAACGTGTCCTGGGTCTTCCCCGTGGCCTCCTGCCGGTCGGACGTGCCCTAAACACCTCCCTAGGGAGGCTTTCGGGTGGCATCCTGACCAGATGCCCGAACCACCTCATCTGGCTCCTCTCCATGTGGAAGAGCAGCGGCTTTAGTTTAAAGGCCTACTGAAATGATTTTTTTTTTATTTAAACGGGAATAGCAGACCCATTCTATGTGTCATACTTGATCATTTCGCGATATTGCCATATTTTTGCTGAAAGGATTTAGTAGAGAAAATCGACGATAAAGTTTGCAACTTTTGCTCGCCGATAAAAAAAAAAGCCTTGCCTGTACCGGAAGTAGCGTGACGTCACAGGAGCTAGTATTCCTCACAATTCCCCATTGTTTACAATGGAGCGAGAGAGATTCAGACCGAGAAAGTGATGATTACCCCATTAATTTGAGTGAGGATGAAAGATTCGTAGATGAGGAACGTTACAGTGAAGGACTTGAGAGGCAGTGATGGACGTATCTTTTTTCGCTCTGACCGTAACTTAGGTACAAGCTGGCTCATTGGATTCCACACTCTCCTTTTTCTATTGTAGATCACAGATTTGTATTTTAAACCACCTCGGATACTATATCCTCTTGAAAATGAGAGTCGAGAACGCGAAATGGACATTTAGTGCCTTTTATCTCCACGACAATACATCGGCGAAATGCTTTAGCTACGAGCTAACGTGATAGCATCGTGCTTTAACTGCATATAGAAACAAAAAAAATAAACCCCTGACTGGAAGGATAGATAGAAAATCAACAATACTATTAAACCGTGGACATGTAAATACACGGTTAATGCTTTCCAGGCTGGTGAAGGTTAACAATGCTGTGCTAACGACGCCATTGAAGCTAACTTAGCAACCGGACCGCACAGAGCTATGCTAAAAACATTAGCTCTCCACCTACGCCAGCCAGCCCTCATCTGCTCATCAACACCCGTGCTCACCTGCGTTCCAGCGATCGGCAGAAGGACGAAGGACTTCACCCGATGCGTTCGGCGGCCCGGAGACGTAGGAAGTCAAGGTGAGGTCGGCGGCTGGCGCGTCTGCTCTCCAACAAAGTCCTCCTGGTTGTGTTGCTGTAGTCCGCTGCTAATACACCGATCCCACCTACAACTGTCTTCTTTGCAGCCTTCATTGTTCATTAAACAAATTGCAAAAGATGTCCAGAATACTGTGGAATTATGAAATGAAAACAGAGCTTTTTGTATAGGATTCTACAGGGTACCATAACTTCCGTTACTCTGACTTCGTCACGCGCATACGTCATCATACCGCGACGTTTCAGCCGGATATTTCCCGGGAAATTTTAAATGTCACTTTATAAGTTAACCCGGCCGTATTGGCATGTGTTGCAATGTTAAGATTTCATCATTGATATATAAACTATCAGACTGCGTGGTCGCTAGTAGTGGCTTTCAGTAGGCCTTTAAACTCCCCCCAAATGACAGAGCTTCTCACCCTATCTCTAAGGGAGAGAACCGCCACCCGGCGGAGGAAACTCATTTTGGCCGCTTGTACCCGTGATCTTGTCCTTTCGGTCATAACCCAAAGCTCATGACCATAGGTGAGGATGGGAACGTAGATCGACCGGTAAATTGAGAGCTTTGCCTTCCGGCTCAGCTCCTTCTTCACCACAACGGATCGATACTGAAGACGTCGCACTGATCCACTCTTCCCTCACTCGTGAACAAGACTCCTGGGTACTTGAACTCCTCCACTTGGGGCAAGATCTCCTCCCCAACTTGAAAAAATAAAGAAATAAAATATTTGTAGCACCCATTCGACGCCGTGTAGCCCCTCGTAGTCGGTTGATTCGAGTGGAAATGGCGGGCATTTCCCCTATTTCATCGCCGACCTCGTCTCACAAGATGGAGTTTCTCTCAAGTATCCTTCTTGAAAATGGCCTTGCAAATATATGTCTGCCATCTAATTAACATGTTGCTCTCCTTCTTTGTGAGTACCGGTGAGTTTTCTGTGGCTTTCTATGGCTCGTATGGCTCCGGTGCCACTTCCTGTTTTCGCAACTTGTGATTGGATACTCACTTGGGACTCCCAAGTGAGTATCCAATCACAGCGTAAGGCCAGCTAGAAGGCCTTACTGACAACAACTCGTGATCTGATTGGCTATTGCAATTGTCTATCAACTGTATGCGCACAGACGCCCGCATTGTTGATTCTGAAGGCCCCGGGCAGATTTGGTACAGCATGGCAACATAAGCTAGCTGAATTCTGATTGGATACAAACTGTATCCTAAAAACAACAGCACGGGAAAGAGCATAATATGACATGAAGAGAATATGAATACTTATCTTAATTATGATCATAATTTCTGGTTATGTTAGACCAGCAGAGAAGGCCTTGCTGGTCCTGACGGCACACCGCTGTCTGAATGGGGAAACATTTTTTATTACACGTCATGACTTTGTGCAGTCGAAGCACTTTTCTATAAGTGTCTTCTTTTGTATAATGTAATAATCCTTGCTAAACACACTACTCTGGCTCACCGTAAAGCTGGCAGGTCCTTGTTGTGGGCATCTTTCTACAAAGAGGCGCACACAGCCAATGAAGACTCCTGAAACTAAAGGGAAATAAAGGACAGTTTAAGGTTAAGACCAACATTTTAAAACATTTTTACCGAAAGTGAATTATTATATTTTTCTTGTTATCCATGTATAAAAAATAACTAGGGCACAATAATTCAAAACAAAAGTACATTTAAAGTCAATGCCTTACCATCAATTATCCACATCTTATTGCTGTGACACGTCACGTACAGTGCAGGACTGCTATCATGCCATATATGGTAAATTGCCTGTTTTTTGTTTTCAATTGTGCAAGAGTTAACATGAGATTTTCGAAATAATCTCATCATTGCCATGATACAGTAGTTGGCGTTTGTCTGCACGCCAACCGCCAGGGGGCGCTGGGAGCTAAACCGACCGACAAATATTGACATTTGTCTATCTCTATATCAGAAACGAGAAGGCGTAAAATTATATAAAAACGTGTGTTTACTAATATTTTTTTAGGAAATGTTTAATTGTGCAAGAGTTAACAGGAGATTTTCGAAATAATGTCATCGTTGCCATGATACAGTAGTTGGCGTTTGTCTGCATTTGATTTGATTTTTTTTTGGTCATTATGAAATACAATCATGTGCGCTTACGGACTGTATCCCTGCAGACTGTATTGATCTATATTGATATATAAAGTATACATTGTGTTTTTTATGTTGATTTAATTAAAAAAAACCAAAAAAAACATTTTTTTTTTTAAATTTCTTGTGCGGCCCGGTACCAATTGGTCCACGGACCGGTACCGGGCCATGGCCCTTTGGTTGGGGACCACTGGTCTATAGGTCCCTAAGATATATAGATATCTAATGTATTCATACATTGTTTATGTAGGATATACGCACATCAAAAAATAAACACAAGATGTCAAAACGGCCAAAACTGTCAGTTGCCCAGGGAAGAAAAAAAAGAAAATAAGAGGAGGATAAACGAGAAAAAGACAGAGGTAGCAGGTAGGTAATGTTAGCCTACATGAAATTATTTGTCTGTTACAGAATGTGATAGTAACCCTTAGCATTAAGCTAATGTTACATGATTCGGCAATTGCTAATCAATAAATAGCTAGTTCTGTTTTAACGTCGGGTTAATATTGTGGAGGGGGCTAAATTGTTATGGAAATTAATAATGTAACGTTAGGTAATTACAGTACTCCCTGGTGTACAGTAATTTGTAAGTCATTCTAGTTAATGCAATATTAAAAAGCACAAATAGAGAACTCTGTAGGATCCCCTTTTTTTGTAATATGGTTGTTAAAGTCATACTGGTTTGATATCTTGTTTTGTGCAGTGCCTTATTTATATTGTATTTTTAATTTATTTTATGCAACTTGTTGACACGTTTTATTTTGTGTTTATGTATGTAAAAAATATTGTATTTCATATATTCATTTTTTATATTCATTTATTTATTCATATTTTTTTAAAATCTTGTTAACTATTCTGATTGTTAATTTGCTTTCTTTAAGTAAAAAAAAAAGGTCAAAGACAAAGCTATTCGGTTTCTTGTGAGTATATACACTTCATTGCCGATGTGGGGGGGCGCCACCTAAAATCTTGCCTAGGGCGCCAGATTGGTTAGGGCCGGGCCTGGTATTCAGTGAGGTAAAATTAATTGCTCCTGCCAAATGAATTGCACTGAGTGGAGCGGATCACCACTCCAAGATGGCGGCCCCGCGTCTCGTCAGCGCCAGTAGGCTGTAGCGCTCGATGCTGCGTCTACTTATAAGATGTCTATGGATACAGTAGTTGGCGTTTGTCTGCACGCCAACCGCCAGAGGGCGCTGTGAGCTAAACCGACCGACGAGGTTCTTTTCCGGGTCGCTACCGTGTTTTGAAAAGCACATCAATGGTCTCCTTTGGTAAGACGATTTTTTTTATATTGTTTAGTCAGTCGATGAATATTTATCTTATGCTTATGAAATATTAACATGGACGGAAAAACGTGTCAAATCTGTTCAACCGGGAGTCAAACTTGATAGTGGCTGTGATTGAACCCGCGGTGTCGTGTATGTATCACCACTGTGAGCAGTAGGTTAAAATGGCGAATAATAACAGTCAAAGCTCTAACATGTTATTCACGTAAAATGTGTTTAGCTGTTATTCTAACTTTGTGTGGGGGCTTAGGGTGATGGGGCCAGACAGCGTCCAGAGTCCGGCCGCGCCCTGGCGGAAGGTGCTGTGGGAGCGCCAGCCCTACCCGGACAACTACGTGGATCGGAGGTTCCTGGAGGAGTTGAGAAGGAACGAGGGCATCCGTCAGTACCGATACTGGGCCGTGGTGAGAGAGGCCGGCCTGGTGGCGCAGCAGCTGTCCTGCGTGGCCATTTTCATCACCCTCTGGCTCTACATGGAACAGGTAAGGCATGTGTGCCTAATAATGCCTTCACTGTTTGCACATGTTATGTTACAGCCTTATTCCAAAATGGAAGAAATTCATGTTGTCCTGAAAATTCTACAGACAATACCCCATGACAACAAGCAAAAGTTTTTCTTTAAATGTTGCAAATATTATTAAAAATGTAAAAAAAACAACAACATGCTATATAATTTCATAGTTGGTTAGAATAAATAAATACAATGTATAAATAGTAGGGGTGTAACGGTACACAAACATTTCGGTTCGGTACGTACCTCGGTTTAGAGGTCACGGTTTGGTTCATTTTAGGTACAGTTAGAAAACAACAAAATATAAATTTTGGGGTTATTTATTTTCCAAATTTGCAAAATCTTCCACCGAAAATATTTTTCTTAGTGAAATATTTGATGTGAAGTAATCGGAACCTTGGATAGGTCAATAATTCTTAATAACATTGTTTTGAGAAGAAAGAAAAAAAAAACAGCTTTGTTTTATTAGTCAACATTGCAACTTTTTCTAAATTACATTTAACCTTTAAGCTTTTTTATTTCACTTTTGTTATGTTATTGTTTATTTTAATAGTATTTTTAGAATGTGCTGTGGGCCTTTAAAACATTAACTGTGGGCCGCAAATGGCACACTTTTGACACCCCTGCTATAGATAATAAAAAATTTAATCTGATAAATCTATGGATAAAAAGCAGAGCCTGGCGACGCATGCGCGTTTATCATAACTCTCTCGCTCTCTCTGCCCCTCCCTCACGAATGCTGCTGCATGCACAATTGGTTTTGTTTTTAACCCCTTCTTAACCCTGAACGTACATTGAAAATACACGCAACCCTAACTCAAAATGCCGGACATTTGAGGCATTTAAGAAACTCCGCCCTGACAGCTCCGCAAAAGAGGACATGTCCGTTGAAAAGAGGACGTATGGTCAGTCTATCCTAGCCCGTTAGCTGCTAGCATGCCGTGTGTTGTGCCTCGGTGTGCATTGTTTAAACAACGTACGGTACGCTACTTAATATGTCCGTGTGAAAACTCGTTCGGTACACCTCCGAACCGAACCGGAACCCCCGTAACGAAACGGTTCAATACAAATACACGTACCGTTACACCCCTAATAATAAATAGAAGTTCATATTTGCATATCATGTGATTTAAAAATGTATTTCCTTTGGTTAATTCATGCAAGTATATGTTAACTTTATTTTTGTTACAAAACCCATGTAAATTGGAGGGGAACATATTTTTTTGTTCCGGTTTGGTCCCATTGTTGTGGGGACAATTAATATAAAATAGAGTTTTATTGTCATTATTACGGTGAACAGGTTCAAAGAACAACGAAATTGGAGCAGATCCCCTAAGGTGCATACACAATAATTTAGTAATATAAATAGTAAAAAAGATAAGAAAGAAGATATGTATCTATATATATATGTATATATCCACACACATGCATATATCCATACATATGCATATATATATACAGTGTTTCCCACACATTCATTTATTTGTGGCGGCCCGCCACAAAAGAATTACGTCCGCCACAAATACATTTTAAAAAAATATTTATTTTTTTGACCTGTCCAGCTTCTCAGGCAAATCATATAGTTGATGTAGATGCCCATATAGGCTGTTCAGATTTACTTTACAAAAGAGAGGTGTAGGATACTTCTCTTGTTGCCTTATTTGTATTTGACCACTACTGTTTTCTGTTTATTTGTTACTGACTGTGGCAGGACACCTCTGCCTCTGTTTCACTTTATGTTGCTGGTAAATAATATGGTTGTAGTAGTAGGCTAAAGTTAAATTATTTAGTATGCACTAATTAAAAGGGCAGAGCTTTAAGAGACATTTTAGCTTTTATAAGATATATTTTTTTGTAAGAACCACAATTAATAAATATATTTCAGTGAATAACTTATTGTTCAAATGTGTATATAAATATGTACATAAAGTGTTGTAATTATATTGTAAAATGGATGGATGGATGTTTAAAACAAAACTGTTATTATTAATTAGTAAGTATACATTTTTTGAGCCTTTTTAGAGAAAATCATATCATTGTAGTAAATTATGCAAAATACTCGATGATGTCATGATGACCACACCCATAGCCCCACGCCCATAGCCACGCCCCCACCGCCACAGGTATCTTGGCAGTTTATGGCAAACACTGTATATACATATACACATACAACATTATTGCACATTATAGTCCGAAAAATAAAAAGACATAACACATGAGGACATGACGGACACATGTGACGGAATAAGGGAAGCAGCATGCGACAGCAAGCATTTCATGGAAGACGTTAATGGAGTCTCGGCTTGAAAACATACTTTATTCCCTTGGAGTTTGAGGCCAATGAGCTATGATTCTTTCTGATAATGTATGTGAAATCAATGTCTAACATAAAATCTGCTTAGTGAGAAGAATTATCTTATCAGACAGAAAATAAGCAAATATCACCCTTATTTGAGATATTTAATCTTATTTAGATTTCAGTTTTTGCAGTGTAGCGCACTACAAAAAGTCCGTCTTCAAAAACAAGAAAAAAAAATACAGAAATTAGGGGAATTTTATTTGAATTAAGCAAAGTTATCTGCCAATAGAACAAGAGAATTCGCCTTGTCAAGACTTTCCAAAACAAGTAAAATTAGCTAACCTCAATGAACCCAAAAATACCTTTAAAATAAGTATATTCTCACTAATAACGAGTGCACTTTTCTTGGTAGAAAAAAAACAAAACCTTTTTGCTCAATATGTTGAAAAATATTCTTAAATGAAGTAAATGCTAGTAGTGTCGTTATCTTGACATAATGATATGCGCTCGGCATCATGATTTTTTTCCCCATGCTTGAAATAAGAAATTATTACTTAAAAAAAGTAGTTTTATACTTGTGAGTGTTGATGACACAGCTTTGCAACAGTTGATATTCTAGTTTCAAGCATGTTTTACTCAATATAGGTCATCAAATCTCAGCAACAAGCTGTAATATCTTACTGAGATCATTTAGGACCAAAACACTTAAAACAAGTAAAACACATAAAATCTGCTTAGTGAGAAGAATTATCTTATCAGACAGAAAATAAGCAAATATCACCCTTATTTGAGATATTTAATCTTATTTAGATTTCAGTTTTTGCAGTGTCGCGACTGGAGTGTGTAAGCTAGCGGTCCCACCTTCGCCCACGGAGACAAACATTATGGATGACTTACAAGAAGATTTACTCTGATCATTTCATTCTGCTACTGAATAAACGCACTCAGATGCACAGAGTGAACCCTCTGGTAGGGCGACTAAGTTATCGTGTTGATTTTCATTGAATTGAGTCTGGTTGCCATATCACTGACAATTGTTAACTACACCATATTGGATAAATGTTTTTGTGTATTTGAAGACATTTGTTGAAAACTTGCTGGGGTAATAGATATTTAAAATAAGTTTAATAACCCATAATTTCACGACCCCCATTCAGTTGGACCCCTGTGCGCTTTATAGTTTTGCCTTGTGCAGTAATAGTCATAATTAGCATGCTGTTTACCCTTTATTTACACATCCATCTTCTATACTGCTTGTGCATTTATGATTTAATTGGCTGCACAATTACAATAAACGTATTGCATCATTGCTTTCAGGGCCTACTGTCCCCAGAGATTCTACTCGGATCCAGCCTGGCAAGCGCCCTGCTGGGCTACGGACTGTACCGAGTCCTCACTCCTCCGATGGAGTGCAACACCCGTACTCGTCTCACCGACCTACAGAGCGCCATTAACTTCCTCTCCTTCACCTTTGGCTTCTCGCCGGTGCTAAAGACGCTAACCGAGTCAGTGAGTACAGACACGGTGTACGCCATGTCGGCGGTCATGCTGCTGGCCCACCTGGTGTCGTTCCCGTACGCCCATCCCTCGCCGCCCGGCAGCCTGTCCTTGAACGCGGCGCTTTTCGCCTCTGTCTGCCTGGCCTCCAGACTCCCGGGCGCCCTCCACACCTTCGCCATGCTCAGCTGCGCCCTGCTGGTGTTCGCCCTGTGGCCGTGCCTGCTGCGGAGGATAAGGGACAACGCTCCGAGCCACTTCACCGCGGTGTGCGCCGGGGTGAGCGCGGCGGGCACGGGCGGCCTGGCGTCGCAGTCGCCCGGCGGGGCCCTGCTCTTGGCCCTGGCGGTCCTGAGCGTGACGCTGCTTTGCCCCGCGCTGCTGGTGTGGCTGCAGAGGCACAAGGACAACATCCAGGGGCCCTGGGACGAAGCGGAGATCCGCGAGGACCTCAGCCACTTCCTCCACTGAAGACCTAAGCACATACAGCAGACACTGGACACTTCATTAGGTACACCGGCACTATCAAGTGAGGGTTAATACATGGCTTGAAGATTGTGCAGGTGAAGCGGTGTATTCAATCTACAGTACACCTTTTAGACCAGGTCTACTCTTGGACAACTTATCTGCGGGTAAAAGCTGAAAATGCTATTTTAATATTTTAAATGCGGACCTCAATAGTATATGAATCACGTACACCGGCACTATCGAATGAGAGTTAATACATGGCTCGAAGATTGTGCAGGTAAAACGGTGTATTGTTACATTTACTGCCAATCCACCGCACACCTTTTAGATCAGGTCTACTCTTGGACAACTTATCTGCGGGTAAAAGCTGTTTTTTTTTTTATTTGAAACTGCTATTTTAATATGTTAAAATACTGACCTCAATAGTTTATGAAATGTGTTATGGAGACATGATGCTATTTTGCACACATTTTTAACTGTCATTTGATACCGTGGATTTGCAATGTTGAATATCATAGTGTTGATTACAATACTGCAGTATGAGGAAAAGAAGTGTCACCTGAAGCCCTTTAATACAATTCATGGATTGTCAAGTTAAAAAAAAAACATGTTAATTGTTTAAGAAAGCACTGGGATTCTTTTAATTTGGTCTGGGTTTTTTTTTTCCACATCATGTTTCATGACATCAGCGAGTTTCCTATGTATTGAGTTGCAGTGTTAGGAATAACTGTTACTAATTCTAATTTGATGTATTCAGGATGGAAGTACACACACAACAAGGAGGCTTAATGTAGTTCATGTAAAAGACAAGGACATTAAGTGCTTGTCAAATTTTTAAGATGTTACATAATAACATACTTCTCTCGGTAACTAAATACATATATGAAGGGCTACTTCCATTATGAAATAATTACTTATTGGGAGAAAGGAAGTACAATTATAACAGTAATTTTCCCATCTCGGTTGTGTAGTAACATCCACATTTTTGCCACTATTTCTGACGGTTAGTGACTTAACCTCTAGAGGGCAGCACACTACAACTAAATAAATGTAATATACCACCACTGAAGGTTATTTCCCCATCGACTCTTTTTACATGCTGGTGTCATAGACACTTACCGGCCACGACATTAGGTACAGCTGCATGAAAACTACTAGGGGTGCACAAAAAAAATATTTATTCAAATTTTTAAATCGACTTGAAGTTTAAAAATATTGATTTTAAAAAAAGTAATTTTTTTCAGTAAGAATCCATTTAAAAAATATACACTACCGTTCAAAAGTTTGGGGTCACCCAAACAATTTTGTGGAATAGCCTTCATTTCTAAGAACAAGAATAGACTGTCGAGTTTCAGATGAAAGTTATATTTTTCTGGCCATTTTGAGCGTTTAATTGACCCCACAAATGTGATGCTCCAGAAACTCAATCTGCTCAAAGGAAGGTCAGTTTTGTAGCTTCTGTAACGAGCTAAACTGTTTTCAGATGTGTGAACATGATTGCACAAGGGTTTTCTAATCATCAATTAGCCTTCTGAGCCAATGAGCAAACACATTGTACCATTAGAACACTGGAGTGATAGTTGCTGGAAATGGGCCTCTATACACCTATGTAGATATTGCACCAAAAACCAGACATTTGCAGCTAGAATAGTCTTTTACCACATTAGCAATGTATAGAGTGTATTTCTTTAAAGTTAAGACTAGTTTAAAGTTATCTTCATTGAAAAGTACAGTGCTTTTCCTTCAAAAATAAGGACATTTCAATGTGACCCCAAACTTTTGAACGGTAGTGTATATATTTAAGTCCATCTCCGCGCAACCAGAAGGAGCTTTTCTAACTTGTAACCTGTTTTGAAAAGGTTTCATTATAATTATACCAAATAATACATTGCAAGAATCGTGTTGAATCGAGAAATGATCCTGTATCGAATGGTCGATCCTGGATTTGGGATCGCATCTGATCTTTAGGTGCCCAAAGATTGTATTATTTATCATAGTGCAATCATATGTGTGCAATATGTATTTTTATTTTTTATTTGCATTTTACTTTTGGTAAAAATGCCGCCACTGAAGTGGTGAGTCGCTAATGTATCGGAGTCACGCCAACCACGCCGCACAAAAATAAAGAGGCCTCCTTCCTGCACTTTGCCGGCCGTCTCTGCATTCTGGGGTCCAGAACAACACTGGCAGACCACCCTATTGTGGTTGTAGTCTGCATTTGTGTACAATTGTTACACACAGCTGTGGCAAAATGTTCCATACAGCCTTTTCAGTATCACCGCAGCCTACAGACACGCTTGGTTTCAGACAACCACAATGTATGCTACCAGGCATCTTATATGTTTAAATGTGTAACTAATGACGTGGCCAGTCAGTGCTCGTTTTGCCAGTTGCAGAGAGCCCTGAATTCACCGCAGGTTCTCCGGATTAAAGACAATTGATATTCAAAAATAAAACACCTCTTTATTTAAAATGAAAAAGGTTTTAAAAATAGTGTTTCGCAGAATAGCTGTTGTTTCTATTTACACGGGCACTTGAGGAAAGTCAGCAGACAGCCGAGGACATTCCTGCGACTGCGGCCAACGCGACTATGAACAAAACAGGCTCACGAATGGTGGCGGACGCTCCCGGCGGAAGGCGAGGCGGGGGAGGGGTGGACCGTGTCCTCCTACTTGGTGCTCGTTGGGATGGCTGGAGCGGGCCTCCTGGGGGGAAATGATTGGAATCAGTGATTAAAAACGGACCGCCATGTTGTGTTCCCAAAAGCACCTTGTGATTTAACACACAGGGAAAGGAAAGGCTCGTGGAAAGATGCTCAAAATATAGATGCAACATTCGGCTAACTTGCATAACGACTAGCTGAATAATGCTTAGTTGTTGTTTTTCTTCAGTGCTTAATATGTAAGCCTAAACCTATTTTGTCATGCCACGGTCATAATATAAAGTCCCTCGCCACGTTGCGCTTCAAATTTTGCGGCTTCACTGCATTGTGGATTTTTTAATAAAACCATTTTTGGCCTAAATTCAGCATTTTTAAGCATACACATGGAAACGACGAAGTAAACATATCAATACCACTAGATGAGATCAAACCAATCAGAGCGCGCTGTTCAGTATCTTCTTATAATCAAAAGACAGCAGTCATTTCAATGAGATTATTATATTACTTAGAATGAAAATAACAAAAAAAATATTGTTTCTCATGAGCTATGTACTAGTATTGTATGTCTGGGTGGGGTCCAGCTTTGGAAATAATTTGTACCCCTTTCAGAGATCATTATTTCCCCTTAAAACATTCGCATGTTGCACAATGAGATGTAAAACAGGGGCTAAAGTGCACATTCCTGTAACTTTGTCTGACTTTATTAGCATTTTTGTAATCTTTCAACAGTTTTCATGATTAATATCCATAAATTAACATTCTTTATAAATGACAGTATAATAAGCACACATTCACAGTGCAACAACCTGGCATTCATAGATTATGTGTGCTTCTGGAGTTGTCCGACTTTTTGTGCGGCCATAAAAGCATCAGTGGCTAAGTGCCATGAGTGCAGGTGAGAGAGCGCGAGCGGGTGCTGTTGATATGACAGATGACTAAAAGTTGGTTTTGGCCTTTGCCCAATTTTGCTAGAAAGTTTTCACTAATGTTTTTGATGTGGTTACGGACGACAATAAACAATTTTGCTCAAAGTGATCGATGGAATTCCTTTCCTCCTTAAAGCGTTTCGACAGAAGTTACAATAATTGAACAGTGTTGATTTTGTTTAGGGTTCAGATTGGATTGGATTGTGTGTGCGGCATAGATTTACTGTGCGCAGAGGACGCGTGAGCAGTGTGCAATGAGGAAACGGTGGTGGCCAATCACTATGTTTCCATGCACTAAGTTAGTCTGATTTCTCAAATAGTTTTTTTTTAATTTTGCCACCTGAGTGTGAAGTCCAAGTGTCCATGCGCACTCTCTACAGCCCTTTGAGACACTTGTGATTTAGGGCTATATAAATAAACATTGATTGATGATTGATAATGCAAATATTGGTCATACGCCATATGCCTCCTGTAAACTGGGGGGCGCTTATTTCATTTTACCGCGGATAAATTAATTACTTTTCCGGTTGACCTATGGCGCCACACTAGGCATAGCGGATCCTTACAACTTGTTTTAACTGATGTCCGCTGTAATATTGGCACAGATTACAAATATTACAGTACAGGCCAAAAGTTTGGACACACCTTCTCATTCAATTTGTTTTCTTTATTTTCATGACTATTTACATTGTAGATTGTCACTGAAGGCATCAAAACTATGAATGAACACATGTGGAGTTATGTACTTAACAAAAAAAAGGTGAAATAACTGTGTGGAGGGGGGCGTGGCCTGTGGGCCTGCCGCGGAACGGGGTGTGCCTGGACCGGCCTCGAAGACAGCGACGGGTGAGTAGATGGCCCAGGTGGGCCTTGTTATCTAATCACCTGTCGCCTTTATTAGCAGCAGCCGGAATGAGACACAAGGTTGGAGTTGGAGTGGGAGCCAGAGAGAGAGACACAAACTCAGAAAAATAAATGTTGCTGGAAAGCATAAACCTGGCACTATTGATGAAAATAAAACAGTGTTATACCCTGAATTCCGGGCTCTCCTGGCAGTGTGTGGTGGTCCGAAGAACCCACTAGAGGGCAACCCCTACAAACTGAAAACATGTTTACATTCCAGTTTCTTCAAACTAGCCACCCTTTGCTCTGATTACTGCTTTGCACACTCTTGGCATTCTCTGGATGAGCTTCAAGCACAACCATTTCAGGTGACTACCTCTTGCTAACCTGACTCTCGCCAGATCCTTGTAGTTCGCTGAGCTCCACACAAGGATCTGGGCTCGACGGCAAAGCAAACTCCTTCAAGATAGCAAAAAAATAATGAAGCAATCAGGATCGCCGGGCGGGATTTCATAGATGTGACACAGCGCCGAAGCGACTGTTTGATTCAAACAACAATGGCGACACGTAGCGAGGAGTTGTGTGCTGACATTGATTCTGATATTGCAACTGTTTTGCGACATGGATCATCTACTGACATTGCTGCGTTGTTTCAGTAAAAGTCCTCTAACTTTTCGCTATGTCGTTATCTAATATGTCGGCTGTTCTGGTTTGGATTTCCCAGCGTAGCTCTCATCAGCGTTACAAGTTAATTTGGATGTGAGTGGTTGAAGTAGCACGTCATTCACGATAACGGACAAGTGGTATATCCAATCACATACAATGATTTTTTTACAAGGCCCCCGCCTTCTGAAATACATCTCCTGTTGAGAAGTCCCAGATCCTTGTGTGGAGCTCAGCGAACTACAAGGATCTGGCGAGAGTCAGGTTAACCTCTTGCAGCTCATGGAGAGAATGCCAAGAGTGTGCAAAGCAGTAATCAGAGCAAAGGGTGGCTATTTTGAAGGAACTAGAATATAAAACATGTTTTCAGTTATTTCACCTTTTTTTGTTAAGTACATACCGTATTTTTCGGACTATAAGTCGCCGTTTTTTTTCATAGTTTGGCCGGGGGTGCGACTTAATACTCAGGAGCGACTTATGTGTGAAATTATTAACACATTACCGTAAAATATCAAATAATATTATTTAGCTCATTCACGTAAGAGACTAGACGTATAAGATTTCATGGGATTTAGCGATTAGGAGTGACAGATTGTTTGGTAAACGTATAGCATGTTCTATATGTTATAGTTATTTGAATGACTCTTACCATAATATGTTACGTTAACATACCAGGCACGTTCTCAGTTGGTTATTTATGCCTCATATAACGTACACTTATTCACCCTGTTGTTCACTATTCTTTATTTATTTTAAATTGGCTTTCAAATGTCTATTCTTGGTGTTGGGTTTTATCAAATAAATTTCCCCCAAAAATGCGATTTATACTCCAGTGCGATTTATCTATGTTTTTTTCCTTCTTTATTATGCATTTTCGGCCGGTGCGACGTATACCCCGGAGCCAGGCCTGGCCCTAACCAATCTGGTGCCCTAGGCAAGATTTTAGGTGCCCCCCCACCACATCGGCAGTGAAGTGTATATACTCACAAGAAACCGAATAGCTTTGTCTTTGACCTTTTTTTTACTTAAAGAAAGCAAATTAACATATTATATGAGAATGTTATGTTATGATTATCTTTAACCGAATCACAGCAGTGCTCAAATTAAAAAACAGCATTCCCTCTCATGTGATATTGCTTAATTAACATTAATGATGTGCACTTTAACAACTAGGCTTACAACTATACCTAATATATAAAGGGGTGGAAAAGTGACTATTACCTGCAGGGCAAACATTAGCTAACCAGAAGGCAATAACAATGTAAACAGAAAACACCTGCTTAAAAGATCTAATACAAATGTCCCTGAGGAATGTAAGGTGGGAGTACTGTAATTACCTAACGTTACATTATTATTTTCCATAACAATTTAGCCCCCTCCACAATAATAACCCGACGTTAAAGCAGAACTAGCTATTTATTGATTAGCAATTGCCGAATCATGTAACATTAGCTTAATGCTAAAAAGCCAGGTTACTATCACATTCTGTAACAGACAAATAATTTCATGTAGGCTAACGTTACCTACCCGCTACCTCTGTCTTTTTCTCGTTTCTCCTCCTCTTCTTTTCTCTTTTTTCTTCCCAAGGCACCTGACAGTTTTGGCCGTTTTGACATCTTGTGTTGATTTTTTGATGTGGTAAGAGTCATGATACGGGAAGGGAGGGGGCGCACCATGCGGGGAGATGGGGGGGCGTATTTTTGTAACAAATAATATTTCTATTAAATAGGCTTTACTTTGCATTTTAATTAACGTGGGATTATTTTTTGTATTTAGAAATAATAGTATCAACTTTTTTTTTTCCTCCAACATTTGTGGCACTGGCGTGGCGCCCCCTGATGGACGGCGCCCTTAGCATTTGCCTATATGGCCTACGCCACGGGCCGGCCCTGCCCGGAGCGACTTATAGTCCGAAAAATACGGTAACTCCACATGTGTTCATTCATAGTTTAGATGGCTTCAGTGACAATCTACAATGTAAATAGTCATGAAAATAAAGAAAACGCATTAAAATGAGAAGGTGTGTCCAAACTTTTTGGCCTGTACTGTACGTCTCTGATGGCTATGCTGACGTTAATTAGCGGACGGCATCAAGAAATTATCTTGGACTGCGCTACAAACATGAAGCTGCGACTAAGAACGTATCGGATGCCGGTCCGATGCAAAGAAAGAAGGACTTTTCGGACGAAAATCATGGAAACAAAACTTCTGAATGGCTCAAGAAGCTCACCGTCAGATCTGTCAAAGCCCCTTGGCTTGACTCTGACCTGAGAAACTTGATGAAAGATAGAGATATACGGAAAAGAGTTGCAGTAGATTCAGGTAGCTCAGAGGACTGGCTAGCATATCGCTCTTTAAGAAACAAAGTCACCAAATTAAATAAACAGAAAAAAAGGGTGTACTACCAATCTAGAATTGAAGAAATTAAACATGATGGAAAACAACTTTGGAGTACTCTCAATCAAATCATGGGTAGAGATAAAATGGGAAAAACACCAGCATTTATTGAATCAGGTGAAGGCTTTATCACCAAGCCCAAAGAAATTGCTGATTACTTCAACAATTATTTCATAAGTAAAGTTGATACTATAAGAAATGGCATGCTGCCTGTAAATTGTATTCTATCTGAGTCACTTATTAAAAATTATATCATGCAGGACAAAAAATGTAAATTTGAATTCTCAGTCACTAATGTATTGGAAATTGAAAATCTTTTGTCTGAGTTGAAATCTGACAAACCTTGTGGTCATGATAATCTAGATAGTAGACTTTTAAAATTGTCAGCTGGAATAATAGCCAGTCCGATATGTTATATTTTTAACTTAAGTTTTAAAGAAGGAATCTATCCTCAAATATGGAAGGTTGCTAGAGTAACTCCTCTACCAAAAAATAGGAAAGAAGCATTCACTGGATCGAATAGTAGGCCAATTAGCATTTTACCAGTATTAGGAAAATTAATGGAAACAATTATATTTAAGCAAATTCAAAATTATTTCTCTATAAATGACATTAATTCAGACTTTCAACATGCATATAAAACTGGCCATTCAACATGCACAGCTCTCACACAATTACCAGATGACTGGCTAAAACAAATTGACGGTAAATTATTAGTTGGCACAGTGCTATTAGATTTTAGTGCTGCTTTTGATATTATTGACCACAAACTACTACTTATAAAACTGTCTGCTTATGGTTTTAAACTCTCAGCGATTAACTGGATGAAAAGCTACCTAGTCAACAGACAGCAATGTGTCATGTTCAATGGAACCCTTTCAAATATTAAAACATTATATTGTGGTATTCCCCAGGGAAGTTGCCTGGGACCTTTATTATACTCAATATTTGTAAATGATATGTCATGTATTTTAAAGAATGGTTGCTGTGCAACAATATATGCTTATGCTGATAATTGCACAGACCTGAGCAGTATACTACAAGACAAGGTTATGCAGATTTCTAAATGGGTTACAGAAAATAAGATGAAACTTAATATTTCCAAAACAAAATGTCTTGTTATTTGCTCAAAACATGCTCATAGAAAAGAACGCATATTGAATGTTTCTTTGAACGGAGTTCATATTGAACAAGTTAAAGAAGCCAGGTTGCTGGGAGTTACAATAGATGAAAGACTATCTTGGGCCACTCACATTAATAACATAGTAAAAAAAATGAGCAGAAGCATCTCCATCATAAGAAGAAGTGCCTATTTTTTAACTAACACAACTACGAAACAAGTTATACAATCCCTTGTATTGTCACATATTGACTACTGCCCAGCAATTTGGTCCAATGCATCTAAACAAGAACTCAATAAAATCCAGCTTACCCAAAACAGAGCTGCCAGACTAGCTCTCCATTGCTCATTTAGGACCGGCGTTGAGATCATGCATAATGAATTGTCATGGATGAGAGTTGGTGAAAGACTAGCGTGTAGTTTGATTCTATTTTTAAAAACAATCTATACATACCATAAACCTTCATATCTGTATTCTCAGCTGTTGCTTGCTAGTGAAAGTCACAACTATGGTACCAGGTTAGCCCTAAGAGGTGCTTTCACCCGTCTTAAACCCAAAAGTGATGTTTTGAAAAAGACTGTAATGTATAGGGCAATCACTTACTGGAATCGACTTCCACAATATTTGGTATCAATCACCAGCAGAGTGGGTTTTAAGAATAGACTAAGAGGAGAAGTATTGCGGAAAGAGATTATTCTAGATTGTACCTAATGTCATGACTGTTTTTATTGACTATTTTATTGATTATGGGACAAGCAGTAGAAAATGGTGGAGGGAACTTTTTTCGTCACTTATTGTTTGTCTTTGGTACACTAATGTATATATTTTAGGCCATTGGTTCTTTGTTTTTTTTGTTTTTTTGCAAAAATATATATATATCTATTTTTATATTGCTCTTTTTATCTTTGTTATGAACAATATTATGTAAACTCGAAGTTATTATTATTTTTTTGGTTCTTTGTTGTTGCTATTTTTGTATTACAACATTTTATTATTTGATCATGTTGTACTGCATTTTAATCTTTTGTTTTGTGATTGTGTGATGTTTTTGCCTGGACCCCAGGAAGAATAGTCTCCACTGCGGTGTAGACTAATGGGGATCCTTAATAAACTAAACTAAACTATTCACAAGGCTCTGTGGATTGATGGGAGGAGTTTTAAATCTGAAGGAAAAGGCCGTCGGAGTCCCGACTGATACTGTTCCAGAGCTATTGTTCTGGACTATCTTGCCAGTTGTGCGAAAAGTTAATCAGTTGGGAGTGCACAAATGCAGCGGGAAGAGGTTTGTGTGGGACTAATTTAGTGCATGGACACGTACTGACTGATTGGCTCAGCCTCGGGCAGCATTGCTATATTGGATTAAAAGAGTGTAAAGGTGACTAAATGGTGTTGTTTAATGTCTAGAGGGCTCTCGTAATATTAAAACATTTTATAGAAGGTCATAGACAGGTTTATAGTTTAATTGTGAAAATATTGTATGTATAATTTTTAAGTCCAACTTTGTGAAAGTCTGTTAATAACGGCCATGTCCGGAACCAATTAACAGCAATAAACGAGGGACGACTGTATTGACTTTTAAACATGTAGTCGTCATGTTCATCCTCAGTTTGTTGTCAATGTAAAAAGATATTCATCCATTTTTACCGCTTGTCCCTTTCGGGGCCCATCTCAGCTGCATTCGGGCGGAAGGCGGGGTACACCCTGGACAAGTCGCCACCTCATGGCAGGGCCAACACAGATAGACAGACAACATTCACACACTAGGGCCAATTTAGTGTTGCCAATCAACCTATCCCCAGGTGCATGTCTAAACTATGTCTAATTCCAATTGTCTGTGTTTTCTTTAATACATGCATTCTGAGATGTTAAAAACAAAAAAATGGTTTCAATCACGTTGTGTCAATGTCTAACCGTGCAAAAGTGAGAGGCCCACTCAGCTTGATTTCAAGTCGACCAGGGAGTAGCGAGAGAGGTCATTGATGACGAAGGCGAAGCAGACTTTTGGAGGAGGGATGCGGGGAAGTGAGTGATTATTAGTAGAGAACTACAAAAGCAGTGAAGTTGTCACGTTGTGTAATTCGTAAATAAAAACAGAATTCAATGATTTGCAAATCCTTTTCAACTTATATTCAATTGAATAGACTGCAAAGACAAGATATTTAATGTTGGAACTGAGAAACTTGGTTTTTTTTTGCAAATAATCATAAACTTAGAATTCAATGGCAGCAACACATTGCAAAAAAGTTGGCACAGGGGCATTTTTACCACCGTGTTACATGGCCTTTCCTTTTAACAACACTCGGTAAACGTTTGGGAACTGAGGAGACACATTTTTGAAGTAGAATTCTTTCCCATTCTTGCTTGATGTACAGCTTAAGTTGTTCAACAGTCCGGGGGTCTCCGTTGTGGTATTTTAGGCTTCATAATGCGCCACACATTTTCAATGGGAGACAGGTCTGGACTACAGGCAGGCCAGTCTAGTACCCGCACTCTTTTACTATGAAGCCACGTTGATGTAACACGTGGCTTGGCATTGTCTTGCTGAAATAAGCAGGGGCGTCCATGATAACGTTGCTTGGATGGCAACATATGTTGCTCCAAAACCTGTATGTACCTTTCAGCATTAATGGTGCCTTCACAGATGTGTAAGTTACCCATGTCTTGGGCACTAACACACCCCCACACCATCACAGATGCTGGCTTTTCAACTTTGCGCCAAGAACAATCCAGATGGTTCTTTTCCTCTTTGGTCCGAAGGACACAACGTCCACAGTTTCCAAAAACAATTTGAAATGTGGAATTGTCAGACCACAGAACACTTTTCCACTTTGCATCAGTCCATCTTAGATGAGGTTGGGCCCAGCGAAGCTGTCGGCGTTTCTGGGTGTTGTTGATAAATGGCTTTGGCTTTGCATAGTAGAGTTTTAACTTGCACTTACAGATGTAGCGACCAACTGTAGTTACTGACAGTGGTTTTCTGAAGTGTTCCTTAGCCCATGTGGTGATATCCTTTACACACTGATGTTACTTTTTGATGCAGTACCGCCTGAGGGATCGAAGGTCTGTAATATCATTGCTTAAGTGCAGTGATTTCTCCAGATTCTCTGAACCTTTAGATGAAATGACGGGCCGTAGATGGTGAAATCCCTAAATTCCTTGCAATAGCTCGTTGAGAAATGTTGTTCTTAAACTGTTGGGACAATTTGCTCACGCATTTAATAATAATAATAATAATAATACCTGGGATTTATATAGCGCTTTTCTAAGTACCCAAAGTCGCTTTACATGTGGAACCCATCATTCATTCACACCTGGTGGTGGTAAGCTACTTTCATAGACTGACGGAAGCGTGGCTGCAATTTGCCCCTCCGACCACCACCTATCATTCATCATTCAATTCACCGGTGTGAGTGGCACCGGGGGCAAGGGTGAAGTGTCCCGCCCAAGGACACAACGGCAGCGATTTTTGGATGGTAAGAGGCGGGGAGCGAACCTGCAACCCTCAGGTTTCTGGCACGGTTGCTCTACCCACTACGCCATGCCGCCCCTTTGTTAACAAAGTGGTGACCCTCGCCCCATCCTTGTTTGTGAATGACTGAGCATTTCATGGAAGCTGCTTTTATACCCAATCATGGCACCCACCTGTTCCCAATTAGCCTGTTCACCTGTGGAATGTTCCAAATAAGCGTTTGATGAGCATTCCTCAACTTTTTCAGTCTTTTTTGCCACTTGTGCCAGCTTTTTTGCAACTTGTTACAGGCATTAAATTCCAAATGAGCTAATATTTGCCAAAAATAACAAAGTTTACCAGTGTAAACATTAAATATATTGTCTTTGCAGTCTATTCAATTGAATATAAGTATAAAAGGATTTGCAAATCATTGTATTCTGTTTTTATTTACCATTTACACAACGTGACAACTTGACTGGTTTTGGGGTTTGTACAATTTCAGTTTGCTACAGTGTGATAAGTACAGCATATGTGTGCATCTATAGGGGGAAGAGATGGATAAGGTAGGGGGGAAAGGAAAAGAGGTGGACCGTGAGCGGGAAAGAACCTAAAAAGCATTGGAGAGCACAGAGGAAATGAGGCAGGGCGAAAAGGGAGAGACGGGCCAAAAAGCAGGGGAGGAACCAGTGAAGAAATGTACAAGACATAGGAGGGAGGGAGGGAGGGAGGGAAGAAAAATAACGGCCATTGCATGAGGGAAATCGGGGACGGCAATAAAACAAACGAGCAGAGACAGGAAGGAGGAGGGGTGCAGGAGAGAAAGAGGACAGCTTGACGGGCCTGTTGTCTCTGGCTGCAGTAGAAAGCATGCAGGTCCAGTCTGCTCCAACAGCCAATATGAGAAACACATTTTGCAGCACACCCCCGCCCAGCTCAGATTACAACACCGTGCACCCGTGAGCCCACGCGGCTTCTACCTGGGCACGCAAGCCGGGCCGGCGTGTGCTGGAACAGGTGGGGCGTGGCCACGGGCTCGGGACTTGTCGCCGGTCGCCTTTTTAGGGAGCGTGGCGCTGCGTGGTGGAGAGGGGGTGATGCTGCGGTCTGGTCTCGGGCATTAGTGCGGGACGGCGCGTACCTGCAGGGCTGCGTCAAAGGCCGAGAGGTGTGCGAGGGGGCGGAGCGGTGCGAGGCGCTGATCTCCCCGACGACGGCGAGCGCGGCCTGCAGGGCGCCGTGTTTACCCAGCACTTTTTCCCGCCGCTGCCGCTGCTCGGGTGACTCATCCATCAGCGCAGAGGAGTCTCCCACAGCGTAGAGCTGGGCCAGGAGCTCCGAGCTAATGAACTCCTTCACCTAGCCAGGGGGATTACAAACAGATGCGACAAGTCAAACACGTTATACTCTTATATATTTAGATTTCGCCGGAGTTTACGGCTCTTCTGATGAAAATGATATTTCACCATGGTTTAACAGCCCTTTTGATGAAAGGCGGTAAAAAAAAAAAAATGTAGCTTTGTACTACTTTTCTCTGTGGAGCCACTGGAAAAAAATAATCACATGCTGCAGAACCTCTAACTAGGTGGGTGTCAAACTCTGGCCCGCGGGCCAAATTTGGCCCGCCGTGTAATTTCACTTGGCCCTTGAGGCGATATCAAATTAACACTAGAGCTGGCCCGCCGATTATATTCAGTGGCGGTGCCGCGGTAACATCGCATTCACCGCTAATTCTCATACTAGCCAACCCTCCCAGGAGAGTAGCAGATTTCAGCGCCCGTCCCGAAAATCGTCACGTCCGCTTTTCATCCAGTCCAACGTGTGCTGGCCCAGTCACATAATATGTGCCGCTTCTGCACGCACACAAAAGTGAATGCAACGCATACTTAATCAACAGCGATACAATTTACACTGAGGGTGACCGTATAAACAACTTTAATACTGTTACAAATATACGCCACACTGTGAACCCACACCAAACAAGAATGACAAACACATTTCGGGAGAACATCCGCACCGTAACACAACATAAACACAACAGAACAAATACCCAGAACCCTTTGCAGCACTAACCCTTCCGGGAGCTACAAGGAGGGGGGGTGGGGGTGGGGGGGGGGGGTTGTCGGTGGTAGCTGGGGTGTATATTGTAGCGTCCCGGAAGAGTGAGTGCTGCAAACTGAGCCGTTTAAAGTCCTGAATGGTTGGTTTATTCATTATTATTTTATTTTCAAATGTATTAGCCTGTGGAAAAAGTTCATGTTGATATTTACCTCAGAAGGCTGCAAATAGAAAAGAAGCATTACATTTTTATTTAAATTGTATTTCATATGCCATTGATATTTTTTAATTATTATTATTATTATTATTATTATTTGAAACTGGATTTTGCATGTCACTATAAAGTTATACAAGCTTTGCTTGTTCAATATTCAATGCAAAACCTGTTTGGGTCCCTTTTAAAAGGTTAATTTGTTCAACCTTGGCCCGCGGCTTTGTTCAGTTTTAAATTTTGGCCCACTCTGTGTTTGAGTTTGACACCCATGCTCTAAAGCAAACACGGATGCCTCCGATTTGCAAACTTTTAACAATAATGGCATTAGAATTGATCTGTTCCGGGGTCAAACTGTCGCCATCGTAAAAAAACGATACTGAAATTCCAGGCAATGTTTTAAATCAGGGGTTTTCAAAGTAAGAGTATGTACCAGCTTGGGGGAAATAAAGAAAATCACATTTTTTTTCCAAACCTGCTAAGCTAACTAACTTGTGTAACGGATTTTTGGTAAGCCACGTTGAGAGAAAACTCCAATAAAACACTGACCTACGCTCTGATGTTGTAAACACGACTCTCAATTCAGAATCAATTAGATGCGAAAAACAAACAATTTAGAAATATATTTGATTGTTTGATAGAAAAAATATTTTATTTAATTTCTTTTAAAAGGGGGTCATGTATTTCAATTAATGAAATGAGGATGTAATTTGTGTTGTGATGTATCCTATAACTATTTATTGAATCAAGTGAGTGTGCATTGTTTTTTGCAGTAAATTAAGAATCGGTTAATTGTCTATAAAGAATAAAGTAAAGATGTAAAAAGGCAATATAAGTGATGAGGCAAGACATCATAAGTTTTTGCTTCCTCCTGTTCCTTTTTGTACACATCACGTGTTTTCTTTTCTCCAAATAACACCTTTTGTTTTTGGCAGTGCTCTTTTGTTTGAAATGATATAGATGGTGATTTTTGATATTATTGTTGTGTTTGAAATGAAATAAAATAACTGAAAAACATACAAGAAATATTACAAAAATGTAAAAATACACTTTGGATTTTATTTAACTGTGTTATTTTAGTACATTGATTAATTGTATGATGTGTTTGAGTACGTATGTTATTTACTTGAAAGCCCAGACTAGAGTGGGAAATTAGCAATAACTATAAATTCTCTGAACGGCACATTAGTTGCATTAATTGTTTTAGAACTATGTTGAACTGTATCATCCCTATTCAAATAAAATAAAATAATATTCTATAAGTTAAGCTGTGGTCATTACTAAAACACTCATAGTGTTAACATAAGCTTTGAAGTGACAGCGTAATGCAGGGGTTCTTAACCTTTTTGACCTCGGGGCCCAACTTTTCCACTACAGAGGGGCCCGGGACCCACTCAGATATTAAGACTGAATTAGTAATCTGACTCTTGATTTTTATCGTAATCAATAATCATATATAACCTACTTGCAGCTCACAACCTTGTCGAATGATATTAAACCAATATTATTATTTATCTAACACCTTAACCTTAGATCAGGCTGATTAGAAAAATGAGTACTAACAAAATATACTGCAATAAAAAAGGGACTCAAATAACTGATAAAAAAATAAATGTACATACCAATATGTTGTGCTAAAATAAACCAAATTAATAATAAATATGTTTCCTAACTAAACTGTCAATAAATTTAAGTGCAAATGAAAAGAAAGCTCCACCACTTTAGTCATAATTTTTGCGCTTAAAAAACTTCCCTATGAATTTAGCTTCAGACTTCTTCTGTTTGTTTGATGTTGTCATTACTGCCACAAGTGGTGGAAACGTGTTTTACAACTGAGTACCAATGCGAACCACACAGACCACAGCTGAGAAACAGATATCTTTTGTCGGCCCTCTAGGCTTGTGGCCCAACAATGGACAATATTAAGAAACACTGTCATAAATAGCTAATTTTCACACAAGTGTAAAAATGAAGTTAAAGACTAGAACAGGGGTGCCCATTACGTCGATCGCGAGCTACCTGTCGATCGTAAAGGGTGTGTTGGTCGATCGCCAGCCAGGCATTATAAAAAATAAGCGATCATGAATCTTCACCAAGACGTCACTTTCAACATTTGATTGACATTCACGGCACCCGAGGGTCTTGTGACATGAGGCTAGCTGCTGCGAGATCATTATTAAGAACAAATGACCGACAGGAAGGCGAGAATCTCTTTTTATTTCTCGCGCGCCGTACCTATCGTCAAAACTCTAAAGACCGACTGCACAGAAGAGAAATATAATATTAGAGAAAAAATTTAATTTAAAACATTTGTACGCACATACAACACTTAAAACCTTCAGTATATCAGTATGTGGAATTAAATTATGGAATGGACTAAGCAAAGTAATCAAACAATGTACTAATATGATCCACTTCAAGATACTCTTCAAACTTAAAGTGTTTACAAAGTACAAATAAGAAGAACCATGATAAACATTCTGAATTCATCTCATCCATCCATTCATTTTCAAGATAACCTTACTCCTCTCACCATATGAAATGTAACTTACTTCACCGAGCATTATTTATTTATTTTTATTGTGATTACTTATGGAGTATATTGTGAATAAATTGAGAACAGGAAGTGAACAAAAGTTTTAGCAAATGTTATGTAAAAGAAAAGCGGTAGGATTAAATAAGCTTCTTTCTACTCCTTTTTGAACATGTTGAATAGAGAAACTGGAAATTTTAGTGTATCATGTTGTATGCATGCATGTGTGATGTATCATGTTGTATACATGCATGTTTGAAATAAACTCAAACTCAACTCAACAGTTCCGGTCTTCACAATAAAAGCCCTGCTTCATCCTGCCTGCACTAACAAAATAAGAGTCTCAGAAAGCTAGTGTGCACAAGCTAACACGCTACGGAGTTTGCCGCAAATGTATTTCTTGTAAAGTGTTTAAAAAGGAGTATGGAAGCTGGACAAATAAGATGCCAAAAACCAACCACTTTCAAGTGGTATTAGACAAAAAGGAGGACTTTTTTTCTCCTCCATTTGAAAATGTGGACGTTATCATCACTACTGTCTGATTCCAATCAATGCAAGTCATCAGTATCAGGTAATACACCGACTTATATTCTTGTCTTCATGAAAGAAAGGAATCCC
This sequence comes from Entelurus aequoreus, assembly GCF_033978785.1. Classification (NCBI taxonomy): domain Eukaryota; kingdom Metazoa; phylum Chordata; class Actinopteri; order Syngnathiformes; family Syngnathidae; genus Entelurus; species Entelurus aequoreus. Next base: position 12,016,210 of record NC_084757.1, on the reverse strand, counting down.
TATGTGTTAAACATGCTTGTATTATCATTAAACACCTTTAACTTGTTAACAAAAACATCTCTTTGATAAATAAATACATATAAATGACATATGTGAATGAGGTAGATCCCCTCAACTTGGTCAATTGAAAAGTAGCTCGCCTGCAGAAAAAGTGTGGCCACTCCTGGACTAGAGTATGATTTTGTTGGAAAACTTTTGCTGTGTTTTTGTATTATCATTAAAACACCTTTACCTTGTTAACAAAAACATCTCTTTCATAAATAAATAAATATAAATTATATATCTGAATGAGGTAGATCCCCTCGACTTGGTCAATTGAAAAGTAGCTCGCCTGCAGAAAAAGTGTGGCCACCCCTGGACTAGAGTATGATTTTGTTGGAAAACTTTTGCTGTGTTTTGCTTTAAATCACTTTGCTGGGGCTGGCCCTCTTTTTGAAATGGTGTCGCTTAAAAAAAAAAAAGAGAAGAAAAGTGAACTATCTGTTGATGACGTGAGGTCTTGGGAGGTACTTTCAAATCTCTTGTGACATCTACACGTCGTTGTGGTTCTAACTATGACGTTTTGTGCGACTTTTATAGGTGTGTTTTTTCCAACCCTCAAAGGGGTTTGCCTTTAGGAGTTCTTCTGTGGTTTCTAATGGCGACTGACAAGACAAGTGTTGAAGATGGACGTTTGGGTCCATATAGGTGTGTGTGTGTGTGTGATGTTGGCATACACTGTTGATCATCAAGTGCATGATGGCCTTGGGCATCAAGTCCTTGACGGTCTTGTGGATAATGCCCATGTAGGAGTCCACCAGGTTGCGAATGATTTCCACCTGGCGCTCCAGTTGGGGGTCGGTGAAGTTCTCGGGTGCCCCGTTATTCTGCTTTTGGACCTGGAAGGGAAATACACACAGAAGCATGTACAATCTCAGCCACTGATGATGCATAGTGGGGAGTGCAAAATGGAGGGGATGCATACGGGGGAGTGGGCAGGAGAAATAATAAGAAAAAAGGGGGTGAAAAGACGGGGAACTGCTGATTAGAACCAGACTGGAACACACACACATTGCAGTGACATCACGGGCCAAGAATGTTGAGCCGAGGAGCCAACGACAGAGCGAGATGGAAGGGGTGGGGGTCCTTGCAGAGGAAAATGGTGTAGGGTTCAACAAAAAGGGGGGCGGTGGGGTGCAAAGGCAATATGTGCATGGAGCTCAAGGGCATAAGGGTGCAGGTACGGGGTCACGACAAGGCTTTGACAACAGGGGGTCACGGTACTCACTTTGACATCTTCAGGGAAGACGCCAGCCCGGAGCATTGAGGACTTCCAGCTGTCCAGCTCCTCCCGAGAGTTGCAGGACAGCTCCAAGAATTTGTGGTCCTTGTAGACATTCCTGCGAGTTCATACAATAATAATACGGTTATGTGTCACATACGGCGTATGACAATGTGGCCAGAAGTATTGGGACAAATGTCTCGGTCTTATTTCTTCATTTTCATCTAGAGGTTGTGGACAATTCTAACTAGAGCATAGTGAGAGAAACTATTGGCCAAGAGACAATACGATGGACACTACTTTAGAGGAGTCCGTGTACAGCTTATATAAAAATATAAAAAACTGGAAAAAAACATCTTTAAGCCGCTTTCTAAATGTCACTTCAGAATGAGCTGTTTTGAGGGCGGTCTTATTAAATACATATCTAAGTCCTCCTCTTCGACTTGATCTTCTTCCCGTCAGCCATGTTGTAGTTTTGGCGCTTCCATATCAATACATGTTCAAACTATATGCTACTTTTTTATTACAAATGGCAACAGCTGAGGATTTTAGCACGTATGTGCATGTACGAGCCAGTCTGCCCCACAACAAAAGGATGTTGAAAACCAAGGAACTTCGTGACTACAACTTAAAAATACATAATTTCGCAGAAACATTTTCAAAAAGTTGCGCAAAAGTTGAGCTTAATCGTTTCAATAACCCGTGGTCATGTAATTAATGTGTTTGTATTGAAGAACCTTTATGCCTTATTTAAGTTTTATCTCCATTTTACCACCAGGGGGCATTACCATCTCAGTGAATTGATTGATTGATTGATTGAAACTTTTGTTAGTAGATGCACAGTACAGTACATATTCCGTACAATTGACCACTAAATGGTAACACCCGAATAAGTTTTTCAACTTGTTTAAGTCGGGGTCCACGTAAATCAATTTATGGTAAATCAGTTGGCAAAGCATGGATTCTGTTCTTGGCTTCCATAGGACTAGTTCTTCTCAAATAGTGGGGCGAGCCACCTTCGGGTTGGGGCGGTGGAACGCCAAGGGGGGCGCGTGTGACTTTGGGGGAATGTTTTATAAGTAGGGGCATCGGAGAAAAAAAAGTAGATTTTTTTAAATTAATTGATTAAAGAAAAAAATCAAAAATTGATTTTAAAAAATTTCCTTTTTTTTTTTTTTTTTTTACAAATTTGTCCTGTCCAGCCACTCAGAGAAACCATATTGTTGATGTAGATCAGGGGTCTCAAACTCATTTGAGCTCAGAGGCCGCATGGAGGAAAATCTGTGCACACGCGGGCGGACTATTAAAATCATGGCATTAAAACTAAAAAATAAAGACAACTTCAGATTGTTTTCTTTGTCTTACTTTGGCCAAAAATAGAACAAACACATTCCGAAAATATTACAATAAAAATATATTTAAAAAAATACCCGAAGCGGTAAAATTTAGATCCATGAAGGAAAGAAGAAAGTGAATAAATGTTTATAACTGAATACATTTATACATGCATAAACATGTGTTATCTTTTGTATTATTTTTTTTAATGCATTAATAAGTAAGCAACGTTTATGACAACCTGTTTCCTTAACACAATATAGAATGTGAGATATAACAGTATAATGCATACATTTTGTCATTTGTTTTCAATAAGGTTACAAAAAAGTGGGACACCCCAAATTTACTGTGGGACCCCATTTTTATGACTTGATTGGGTCCCTGGGACCTCATTTTGAAAATTCCTAGCGCCAACACTGATGGAGTATTGGTGCGTGCAAAACAGCAGCAGGCCTTGACTTTGACACATAGGATGTGGATGTAGATGATCCTATCTGCTGTACAGATTTACTTTAGAAAAGAGAAGTGTTGGATACTTCCCTTGTTGCCTTGTTTGTATTTGACTTCATTAAATGTTTGGGTAGCATTTTGTTAAACAAAACCAGTTTTATTTTTGGTAATACGGACAATTATCCGAGCTGTTTGTCTATTTAATGAAGGAATGCAGTTAATTAAAGAACTGGCACCCAATGTTATTGAAAAAGTATTGATTTTGAATGGAATCGTGTGGTGCCCAAAGATTCACCGCCTTATTTATCCATATCATGCAGTATCGCGCTTCAAAAAGCTGAGCACTACAAAACGTGCTCATTGTAGCCATTAATCTTGACTTCCTCAATTGATGAAGAAAATAATCTGCACAAATTGTTTTATTCATTTTTGTCTTGTAGGTTCAAATGTTTAATATGTATGTTGTGCTCCTGAGTTACCGTAATGCTAATTGCCGATCAATTTGAATTTATTATTATTTATTGAGTTAATATTTTATTTTTCAATATGAAATAGTCCAAGTCAGTCAAAAAATGTTTAGCACACAGGTGTCAAACAAAGCCCAGGGGCCAGATCTGGCCCGCAACATCATTTTATCACCCATTTTTATTCACTGGCTTTTAACCCAGCATTTGACTTTAAACCGTTTTTAACTTTTTAAACTGTTTTTAACTTTTGAACTGCTTTTTATCCAACAAATTGTTCTTAGGATAATTTGTATTTGCTTTTTCAATGTGTATTTTACTTCTGTTTAAAATTTAATTTTTTAGTATGTCCTTTGCCTCTTATTTCTTGTGTTTGTTCTTCAACTGTGGTTATTTTTAAAGGGCTTTATAAATAAAGTTGGTATGGCATGGTATGAGGTATCTGGCCGGCAAACACCTGGAAATGATATGTGTCAATAAAGTACTTGATATTTTCTCACTAAATGTAATGGATTTTTTTCCTTTTGACAGTAAAATATATGTACTGCTAGAAATTGCATGCCTTCTAAACTTTAATAGTATCCAATATTGCAACAAATATTACAGTACATTATCATACTTTCCAAACATTTTTTGTCTAAATAAAAATACTTAACTTTACAGCAAAGTACCCATCAAATTAATAAAAATTACAATGAATGTTACGTTGTTCTTTAAAGCATATTACTGTAAATTGAAAAAAACAACTACAGTTTTTTGTGTTAAAATTCTGTTGACTGAGCTGCCAGTTTTTAACGGTGTATTATTGTAAATGGAAAGACGGTACATTTGTTTTTACGGTAGAAAAACTGGCAGCTAAGTTACCAGAATAAAAAAAGAACTTGTACTGTTTTTCCATTATAATGTAAAAAACAATGTAAATTTAACACAAAAATGTAAATTTAACACAAAAATTCTGGCAACTAAGCTGCCAGCTTTTTCCGTAAACCCCCCCAAAAAAACAGCGGTACTGTTTTTCCATTTACCGTAAAATGTTGTAAAAAATGGTTTTACATTTTGTAAATGTAAAGTTTTTACTGTAAAATCCACCGTCTACTTAAAACAATTTATATAAGTAATAATGAAACCCAGAGGCAAATTCATACATTATTCGCTGTTACAAGCTGCCCTCTCATGGCAGCCATAACTGCAATGTGGCCCTCAATGAAAACCAGTTTGACATCCCTGGTTTAGGATTTAAAAAAATGTTTCAAACACATTGATGCACTTTAAATATTTCCTGTTACAGACTAAAAAAACAGTTAATAAAGTAAATGTTTTGTTTCAAGTTGATCTATATTTCTTTCTTCTTTTTCTTAGTTTTCTTAAATGTATATAAAGATACAATGTTATGCAGAGGTGTACTTTTTACAATATTATAGACAAATGATACTACCGGTATTTATGGTTGCGGTAGAGAGTTGGGGAGAGGGGCGCGGGTTTTTGGTTGGGGGCAAAAATAATTGAGAGGCACAGATTTAGACAGACGCAAGAGAAGAACATAATTTCTGTGTCCTTTACATGACCACATAATCTGTCTATGGGCCTCACCTCAGGGCGTACAATTTCCATCTGCTAGCATTTCTACACACGTGACAGATGTGGTACGTAGGACTGGGGATTAGCAAGGACTTCACGATACGATACCTATCATAATACATGAGTCACGATACAGTATTGTGACATTGTAATATGACAATATATTGTGGTCTTCAACATAATTGACTAATTAATGTCAAATGTGGTTTAAAATACATGTGTATATGTGCACAAGATGATAGTAATCGTTCAATAAATAAGTCAATAAATACATTTTAAAAAAGGATTATTTAGATTGTAAAGTTAGAAAAGTTTTGCGATATATTGCCACTGGGATATTTTTACCCATCCCTAGTGGTGCAGTCATGTTATTTTATTGTCGTGCTTTTATTTTGAAGGCCTAATGAACCTGGGCTACAGGACTTGTTACCAGTGGTGTGCCGTCAGGGCCAGCAAGGCCTTCCCTGCTGGCCTAACATAACCAGAAATCATGATCATAATTCAAGATAAAAGTAATTTTTAATTTACTTTCCCAAAATATTCAAAAGTATTCATTTTCTCTTCATGTCATATTATGTTCCTTCCAGTGCTGTTGTTTTTAGGTTATAGAGTTATTATCCAATCAGAATTCAGCTAGCTTATGTTGCCATGCTGTACGAAATCTGCCCGAGGTCTGCAGAATCAACAATGCGAGCGTCCGTGCGCTGTCAGTGAACGGACACAAACATTTGACAGACAGTTGAGATAGCCAATCAGATCACGAGTTGTTGTCAGTAAGGCCTTCTAGCTGGCCTAAGGCAGATATATATTGTGATGTTATGAGCTAGGTAACATGAGAACTCCATTACCCAGCATGCCACAATAGCGAAGAGCATGCTCAGTAGCCCCGTTTAGGTTGAATGTACACATGCCGGCAGCTGGATGTTTTTGATGAGCACGCTGTGGAGTAAACTTTAAGAACTCAGTCAACATGCCTCGTCTGCATCTTTTATGAGTAGACACGACAACACATATATTTGCAAGGCCATTTTCAAGAAGAATATTTAAAGAGAAAAACTACATCTTGTGAGACGATGTCGGCCAACCCCGGAAGCTCGAATGGGTACTACAGATTGTTTGTTCAGATATTATATTTCTTTATTTTTTCACGTTTATGTTTTTTGCAATTCTAATTTTGACAGTACCACATAAGATATACTTATGTGGTACTTATACTTTACATCCATAATGTAAATGACCGCCATAACCACAACACCAAGGGGAGCTCCACAAACCACGTCAAACCCAGATTTCGATCTAACAAAGGTCTTAACTCATTCTCCTTCTATGCCACATCAATATGGAATGCACTTGTAACACACTGTAAATAATCAAATGTAAATAATCCAATGTATATAGTTGTTCTTAAGCTTTCTGAGCTCACTATGTTCACCGCTCGCTGTACATATCATACGAAGTGAGACCTACACTGTTACAATGTCCATTTCTCAGATTATATAATTGTTGATGACTAAGGTATGCTGATAGCAACCCAACCTAACCCCCCGCCCCAACCCCCTCCACATCCCACCCCCCGGATTGTAAATAATTCAATGTATATACTCTGATGATTAACTTGTGTGATGACTGTATTATGCTGATAGTATATATTTGACTGTATTATGCTGATAGTATATATTTGACTGTATTATGCTGATAGTATATATTTGTACCATGAATTGATTAACGTGGGCCCGACTTAAACAAGTTGAAAAACTTATTTGGGTGTTACCATTTAGTGGTCAATTGTACGGAATATGTACTGTACAATCTACTAATAAAAGTTTCAATTCAATATGTTTTAATTGCCGATGCGGGTTTATTGATTTTTAAATGCGCCAGAAAATAACCCGATTTGTACACACTTGAGGTGATTTCAAATCCCAGTAGTGCGTGAATGTGTTTCTGTATAGTATTTCTCCAGCAAGGGTCATGTGGTGACATAAATGATGGGATTTTGAGAGGTAATCATTGGACACAGGACATCACTGAAGGCCTAGGTGGGAAACGCCTATACTGGCTCACCTGCACTGGCTTCCTGTGCACTTAAGATGTGACTTTAAGGTTTTACTACTTACGTATAAAATACAACACGGTTTAGCTCCATCCTATCTTGCTGACTGTATTGTACCATATGTCCCGGCAAGAAATCTGCGTTCAAAGAACTCCGGCTTATTAGTGATTCCCAGAGCCCAAAAAAAGTCTGCGGGCTATAGAGCGTTTTCTATTCGGGCTCCAGTACTCTGGAATGCCCTCCCGGTAACAGTTAGAGATGCTACCTCAGTAGAAGCATTTAAGTCCCATCTTAAAACTCATTTGTATACTCTAGCCCAGGGGTCACCAACGCGGTGCCCGCGGGCACCAGGTAGCCCGTAAGGACCAGATGAGTAGCCCGCTGGCCTGTTCTAAAAATAGCTCAAATAGCAGCACTTACCAGTGAGCTGCCTCTATTTTTTAAATTGTATTTATTTACTAGCAAGCTGGTCTCGCTTTGCCCGACATTTTTAATTCTAAGAGAGACAAAACTCAAATAGAATTTGAAAATCCAAGAAAATATTTTAAAGACTTGGTCTTCACTTGTTTAAATAAATTCATTTATTTTTTTTACTTTGCTTCTTATAACTTTCAGAAAGACAATTTTAGAGAAAAAATACAACCTTAAAATGATTTTAGGATTTTTAAACACATATACCTTTTAAATTCCTTCCTCTTCTTTCCTGACAATTTAAATCAATGTTCAAGTAAATTTATTTTTTTTATTGTAAAGAATAATAAATACATTTTAATTTAATTATTCATTTTAGCTTCTGTTTTTTCGACGATGAATATTTGTGAAATATTTCTTCAAACTTATTATGATTAAAATTCAAAAAAATTATCCTGGCAAATCTAGAAAATCTGTAGAATCAAATTTAAATCTTATTTCAAAGTCTTTTGAATTTCTTTTAAAATTTTTGTTCTGGAAAATCTAGAAGAAATAATGATTTGTCTTTGTTAGAAATATAGCTTGGTCCAATTTGTTATATATTCTAACAAAGTGCAGATTGTATTTTAACCTATTTAAAACATGTCATCAAAATTCTAAAATTAATCTTAATCAGAAAAAATTACAAATGATGTTCCATAAATTCTTTTTTAAATTTTTTCAAAATGATTCAAATTAGCTAGTTTTTCTCTTCTTTTTTTCGGCTGAATTTTGAATTTTAAAGAGTCGAAATTGAAGATAAACTATGTTTCAAAATGTAATTGTCATTTTTTTCGTGTTTTCTCCTCTTTTAACCGTTCAATTAAGTGTAAATATCATTAATTATTAATAATAACATAGAGTTAAAGGTAAATTGAGCAAATTGGCTATTTCTGGCAATTTATTTAAGTGTTTTGAAACTGGTAGCCCTTCGCATTAATCAGTACCCAAGAAGTAGCTCTTGGTTTCAAAAAGGTTGGTGACCCCTGCTCTAGCCTTTAAATAGACCCCCTTTTTAGACCAGTTGATCTGCCGTTTCTTTTCTTTTCTCCTCTGCTCCCCTTTCCCTTGGGAGTGGGAGTTGCACAGGTCCGGTGGCCACGGATGAAGTGCTGGCTGTCCAGAGTCGGGACTCGGGGTGGACCGCTAGCCTGCGCATCGGTTGGGGACATCTCTGCGCTGCTGACCCGTCTCTGCTCGGAACGGTTCCCTGCTGGCCCCATTATGGACTGGACTTTCGCTGATGTGTTGGATCCACTGTGGACTGGACTTTCACAATATTATGTCAGACCCACTCGACATCCATTGCTTTCGGTCTCCCCTAGAGGGGGGGGGGTTACCCACATATGTGGTCCTCTCCAAGGTTTCTCATAGTCATTCACATCGACGTCCCACTGGGGTGAGTTTTTCCTTGCCCGTATGTGGGCTCTGTACCGACGATGTCGTTGTGGCTTGTGCAGCCCTTTGAGACACTTGTGATTTAGGGCTATATAAATAAACATTGATTGATTGAAACACACAGCCCGCCACTGCTTGTTACTTACCCTTATATTTGCTTGTCAATTATAAACTTTCATCTATATTCCAACACATTGCGTAAATTTCTCCCGCTTTTGTTGAGAACAAGCTATAGCGGTTATTTTCGTTGTTAAACAACACAAAGTCCATCAACATCAACAGGGAAGTGAGGATATGGTTTGTGCGATGCAGGGACACATTTGATCGGGGAGAGAGGTGATGTGTGCCACGGGACAAAGTCGATTGAAGAAATAAAGATAAAATGTGCAAGAAAATTGCGGGTATTGGGCAAAGTTACAAGGCAGCGCATTATTGAGGGGATTGGTTGAATTTGTGTGAATTGAGGGTCTGAATCACCATCCTACTCATTTGTGTTGCAAGCTGTCGACTCATCTTCAGTGGATTGTTAATCTATACTGCTATACAAGCTGTGCACCGACTACTCTAAAGCATGTCCACGCCTAATTTCTATGGTATTGTCTATTGAAAATCTATACAGGTTGCTGAAATGTGAGGTATTGTAAACAAACAGCAGAAAGTAACGTATCATCTCAGTCATTGGCTGCAATTTACAAACCAGTGCAAAAGATGCAGACAGCACTTTTCCCCCTCAACTCATCCTCAGTCCCACAGATATCTATGTAATTAAAAGATAATTTGCTTATAATTTATAGTCCCTGCAAAGCTCCAGGACTCCATGAAGCTTGGCCTGGGTCCATTTTGAGCACGCAGCTTTCTTATGAGCGCTCTGGCAGCTTCTATTCTCAACTAATTGTACGGCTGTAACTGCAGGATAATTACCATGTAGCAATAACACTCAAGTCAACGTACATGAGGGAGCTGGGGTCAAAATTCGTACCGATCGGCATTTACTTTCCTATTTTCCTCCTTTGTTTGCATTTAGTGTCTGTGCGTCCACATCATCATCATGGAAGTGCTATGGCTGCGCAATCGACTCAACCAGAAAAAAAAACCCCAAGCAATCTGTGTCCCATCTGTAAGACATTTTTGTTTAATCGCTTGGTTGTTTCTTCCCTCCTCTCGTTGTTCCCGTCTCAACATCACAACCTCAAATATGTGAGATCGTTGAGCGTGTATGAGACAACTGCAACGCAGAGCACACCAGAGAGAGGGATCAACAAACAGGCCGGAGCTAACGCTGGGTGAGGCTAATAAGTCAGGGTGTGGTGGCTAGCAGTCAGGGCAGCGGGCCAACAATGACAATACTAGAATGCTATTACTCTACAATCAGGACACATGTGTGCACCGAGAGTGCTGCGCACGGTAAAAAGTGTTCTCCGTGCACATTTATCACACGGTCTAACTTTTTTTTTTTTTTTTACACATCTGGAAGTAACCCTGCTGCTTGAGAGCATTTTTCTGATTAGTGAAAATAGAAGAAGAAGAAAAGAAAAAGGCGGGGTGGTGCTAGTGGTCGGGGTTCAGAGTCAGAGGACAGATTTTGACACATTCCTGGCTGATGCCGCTGATACGATTCGGTCCTCCCCTCTACCCTTTTTCGCGTTCGCCTTTTCTTTTTTCTTTTTTTTTTTCTGCGGCGAGTCGAGCAATTCTTTCCAAACGAGAGCCGCATCGTCTCTGATCCAAGCACTCTGGCTTTGATTAGCTGCTTAATGAGCCTGCCGTCGGTATGCTGTGGTTCACACACACTCGCATTCAAATTCAGGTTGTGTGTGTGTGATAAACATATGCGCTGGGTCCAATCAGCTCTGATTACACTCTTTCTTTCCCCCTCTCTTATGTTTAAGGCAACAAATCCATGTGGCGTAACCACACCCGCTGCCACCGGCACCACCGGTACCAAGAGGCTATCTCAGCAGAGCGGGCCAGGTCACAGGAAGGGCATTAAAAGCATCTTCCCTCGTTTTTCCTAGCAGGTGACAGGAACACAACCCCCCTCCCGTCTTGCTGATTCACAGGCCTTTATGCACGGACCTTGACTCTGTATTGAAGACAGCGAAGGCGAATTTGCTGGACATGAAGCCCTTGTCCACGTCACGGAGCTTCAGGTTGTCCAACGGAAGCATGTACCTTTTCTCCGTCTCCTGCAGAGGGAGGGGGGGAATGTTTCAAAAAGGGTGATAAAGATGAAAGTTGACAGCAGTATGCGTGGTTAAAATATGACACAGGTGTTTTTTTGGTTTTCACAAAGAGAAAACGGTACTCTTGGGCCTAGTGAGGTCACATGTGTGGTGCTAAACATTTTTCAGGCTGCGTCCTGAAGAAGTCGGCCGCCAGCTGCACGGTGGGGAAGTGTGTGCTTGATGCAGAAGAGGAGCCCACCAACTAACTGCTGTGTGGGATCCTGCATGTCCCTCATCACCCCCAGGAACATTTGCATGACAGTTAAAGTGTGGAGGCAAGGAACACAAGAGCCCAAGCTGGCAGTGAACGAGAGAAGTGGAAGAAAAAGAAAAAAAAAAAAAGAGGTTGGTTCCACATGTGAAAGTGATTACTCAGATTCGGGCTCCAACGAAACACTTCTCTGAGAGTGAAGCCCACCCTCCGCCCCCTCATCTCTCTTTCTGTAACCTTCAGGGGAAAGAAGGAAGGGGGGGGGGGGCTTCCAAAAGGCCGTTAAGAGGTACAGCTGTTGATGAGGTAGTCTTGGAGGACGTGTGACTAACACGGAAAAGAAAAGTATGTCTTGCAAACATTTTCTTGGTGTGTGCGTGTGTTTGTGTGTGTGTGTGTGTTTGTGTGTGTGCAAGCAAGATGCACCCATAGAACAATTTGGTCTTCCCCTGTGCTCCCCTGAACCCTACAACTCTCTTCCTCTTGTCGCTCTTTCCTTTTTTCCCCCCAAAAGAGGCCCACTTCCTGTAACAGAGGCCGAGCGCGCGCGCACACACACACACACACACACAAAAATGACAGAAAGCGATTGGCGCTCATACAGCAACATCTGGGATCGTTTTAGACGTGAGGGGGGAGGAGACTGGATGGAGTATAGGGTGCTCCGAGAGGCAGAAAGTAGAGATGAGGAAAAGGAAGGATAGAGAAGGAGAGAGAGAGGTTAATTTTACAGGAGTTAGATGCGGCAAATGGGTCGAGGAAGGCTGGAAAGGTCCAAAAGTTGATCCCGGTCAAGCCATATAAGGCTTCTCGCTTCCTCCCTAATGCTCGCTCTCCCTTTCTCTATTTCCTTATGGCTTCCCGAGCTCACAGGGAGGACTCGTGAGCCCAACGAGTTGATGTGCCACGTCAAGACTGGATACTATCCCGGGACCTGAGGAGTGGAACGTCAGACGCACGAGAGACGGGACCAGAAAGGAGGGGAAAACGTTTTTTCGCTAGGCCGTCCATCAGGCAGCCCGGGTGAGAAGAGGCCACAGAGTCAGTTGGCTCCTGCTCCGTCATCCCAGTGTTCAGACTACCTGTTCAGGATCTTGGTGGTGTACAGTAGTCTGCACATTGGTTAGACTGTGCACGGAAAGGCAACCTGAGAGCGGGCATGCTCTCAATGAGCGGCAAATATGTGTACATTTTGTAGTTTGTGTAGTTTTACGTGCACAGTACTTGTTGCACTGTAAAATTCCGCCACCCATGTTGGGTGTTATTGCATGGCCACATAATGAGCGCTTGTGTTTGCAGACATCTTGGCTCTACTTTTGGACGTGTGTTTGTGTGCGCGCGCCTTAAATCTGGTGGTGTCAGGGTCGTTTGCGAGGTATCATTCATCAGTGCTGTTGTGTCTGAGGCGGTGTCTAATGGAGGTGAGATAGGGCACAGGCCTTGCATGCACACACACAAACACACAGAGGCGTGTAGATTAAGTGTATGTATTAGTCAGACGTCTGTTTATCCTCAAGAAGGGGCTGCAGGAGGCCTGTCGGCTGAGGAGGGTGAAGGAATGTCTATCTGCTCAGTGCAAAGCGGAGATAAGAGTGGTCGCTGCGATACGGGATGAGAGGAAAAACGGGTTGTAATTCAGGAAAAAAAAAAAGGCGGGCAGTGTGGCGAAACAAGGGATGGAAAAGGTGGGGAGAAATGGTCATGTGGGAATTCTCTGGGCAAGCTCTTGGAAGCTGGTGTTTGGACAACGCTTCACTTTTTCCAGCCAGGAATGTGCAAAGTCCCAGCGAGACTGCCAACCACAGAGAGAGAGAAAAGGGGGGAGGAAAAGGGAGGTAAAGAAATAGAACATAAAATCAAAGTTGGAGGGGAGGCAGCTAGTGTAGAAGAGAAAAAAAATGTGTGTGGAGTTAGTGTGGGCGGAAATGTGAGAGTCGCGAGAGAGGAAGCAGACGCTTAGCCTGTATGCGTGCGCACGCACACACACAGACGCATATGGGAATGTCACAGATCTGATCCGCGGCAATAAAGTGGATGACTGAAAACGCGTTCAAGCCTCCCACGCGCTTAAACCCAGATAAACCCTCCAAGGGACGCTATGGTGACGCCATCCCTAAACGCTTGCATGCCAGCTTGTGTGAAAGTTGTAAAGGCTAAGTAAGAAGATGACAAGGAATCTATAAGCATGCCCGGGGGGCTGCTGCGTCTGGGAACGCTCAGTGTTTATCTCGAAAGCAACCATGTGTGCGTCCAAATGAGTGTATATTTTTTCTGCGCTATTTGCATGTCACTTTGTTTACATCAAGCTCTGTGTGTGTACTGTATACTGTATATACAAGTCTGTCCTCTGTGTGCGCTTGTGTGTGTGTGTTTGCTGGTCTTTGTTTGGATTGGGGCAACTCCAGCTGTGTCAAAGTGAGCCGTTCCAAATGCCTGAAATCCCAGAGGAGGAAGAAGAGGGGGAGTAAGGGGAAGAGTGAATGGAAGGCGAGACCAAAAGGGGTGGAGTATTGAACATGGGGGATGCGAGTGGCAAGCCCGGGTGGTAGAAGAAAAAAACACACCGGTCTTGCTAATGCAATTGACAGGTTTTGCATGGTGGCGACTATAAGCCACACATGCAGTCTTCACTGTCTCTCAACCAAGCATCACAAGTGTTGATACTCTTGAGGTGCTTGCTTTTTTTCCCCCTGCACATCTTCCCATGACGTCAGCTGCGACCAGACTGTTGTGGTGTGTCTGCCTGTCTACACTTGCTGTGCAGACCTTCTGCTCCTGTACAGCAGGCACAGACAGGCAGACAGATGGCAGCCCCACTGACACCAGGACCGCCCGGCAAAATGTGACGGAACATACCTCCTCTCCACTACAATGCTGTTGCAACGTGTTTTAAAATGAGCTGTTTTAATAAAAACATGGTGGATTCTAGTGCACTACTCTTGTTCTTTTACTACTAAGAAGTACACACCTCGTTATCCTTGAACCAGGAGAGGCTCTCCGCAGTAAGAACGAACCAGTAGTCCTTGGCGATGATGCTAACGTTGGTGATGGTGAGCCAGCCTTTGTGTATAACCTGCACGATAAGCAAACATGAAGTACTTAGAAGCCTATATAGAGTATATGGACTATGATGGTAAAGCAGATCGTATGCAGCAAAAGTTGTGAAAATTGACAGAATAAAAAGATCAGAACGGGTATTTCCCAGGACAGATTGTGGCGCCAAACACAAACTAAAGTCCATTCGGAGGTTCAAGGTGGAAAGAGACAATGAATAAATGGAAGAAAGAACTAAAGTAGGGAAGAAAGGCCAACATTAGTAGCGTACACGTATGACAAAACAAACAATTAATGAAGCCGCACAAGCCATTTTTGTCAGTGTGCACCATTGCAGCCGTCATGCCGGCCCAGAATCCTGTGCACACATTTGTCCGGTAGAGGCATAAAGAGATTGGTATCCTACTATTAGACTGGAGGGAGGGGCCACACCCTGGAAGGAAAACACAAGAAATAACGTGCTGGCTCACATCAACACTTTTGGCTCTTGATCCTGATCATATAACAAAAAGGTGACACCGCCATTAAAAAGTCTGGAGACAATTTAATGAATCCGCCAGAGCTCCCGGTTTCAAAAGCAGCATGTGGAAAGTGCCGTTTGCTGTTAGACGCCGAGAAGAAATCATCATTGGAAACACTTCAGTAAAGTCTTACTTTCGTGTGCAGCTACGGAGGCGCATTAATTCTGATGCGTGTGTGAAATGGTAAGAGGGCAGAAAAGCTTAATCTTGTAATTTAAAACATGTTCTGAAGACAAATACTAATTGTTATAGCACAGTTGTCCCTCGTTTATTGTTTTCAATTGATTCCAAACATGACCGCAATAAATGAAGTAGGAATCTTTCATTATGAATCATAAATATTTTAATAGCTCAAGCATAAAAAAACTTTTATGACCTTCTTAAAACGTTTTTCAACATTATGAGAGCGATTTAGACATGAAACAACACCCATTAGTCACCTTCACAGGCTTTTAATCTATATTGTAATGCTGCCTAAGATTGAGCCAATCAGTGGCCACAATACTGAACAGTGCGCTGACTGGTTTGGTCTCATCTAGATACCAATAATACTACGATAGTATTGACACTTTCAGTTAATCTGTAGAATTGTAGAATATGCTTTAAAATTAGGGATGCCCGATATTATCGTCCGATAAATGCTTTAAAATGTTAAATCGGAAATTAGCGGTATCAATTTCAAAAAGTAAAATTTATGACTTTTTAAAACGCCGCTGTGTACACGGACGTAGGGAGAAGTACAGAGGGCCAATAAACCTTAAAGGCACTGCCTTTGCGTGCCGGCCCAGTCACATAATATCTACGGCTTTTCACACACACAAGTGAATGCAAAGCATACTTGGTCAACAGCCATACAGGTCACACTGAGGGTGACCGTATAAACAACTTTAACACTGTTACAAATATGCGCCACACTGTGAACCCACACCAAACAAGAATGACAAACACATTTCGGGAGAACATCCGCACCGTAACACAACATAAACACAACAGAACAAATACCCAGAACCCCTTGCAGCACTAACTCTTCCGGGACGCTACAATATATACACCCCCCGCTACCCCCCACCTCAACCCCGCCCCCCCCCAACCCTGCCCACCTCAACGTCCTCATGCTCTCTCAGGGAGAGCATGTCCCAAATTCCAAGCTGCTGTTTTGAGGCATGTTAAAAAAAATAATGCACTTTGTGACTTCAATAATAAATATGGCAGTGCCATGTTGGCATTTTTTTCCATAACTTGAGTTGATTTATTTTGGAAAACCTTGTTACATTGTTTAATGCATCCAGCGGGGCATCACAACAAAATTAGGCATAATAATGTGTTAATTCCACGACTGTATATATCGGTATCGGTTGATATCGGTAATTAAGAGTTGGACAATATCAGAATATTGGATATAGGCAAAAAAGCCATTATCGGACATCTCTATACTATAGCATTGACACTTTCAGTTTATCTGTAGAATTGTAGAATATGCTTTAAAATAATATAAAATTCTGCGATGTGTTGAAGCCGCAATATTTGAAGCGCAATGTGGCGAGGGACGACTGAGCCATCAAAACATGCAACTCTGGTGGAATAAATACTGCAAGTATGTTAACTCAATTCTCACCTGTTGTGCTGGACTGCCTGGGATAGTCTTGTTATCGCTTCGGTTGAACGTGTTCTGAGCACTGACGGACACAACATTTGTATCATTCCACAGGGTTTTAATGCACTTATATGCTGCAAAAGCGTCAACTCACTGAGCAAAGCCGATAAAATCTTCATGCTTGGTGTTAATGTAAGCAAGCTGCATGTCGATGAGCAGCGAGATCTGAGGAAGAAGAGACGTACATTAAGTCGGAGGGGAACAAAGTCGAGCTATCTGGTAATAAAAAACAAATGTGCCAGTCTGAATGTGCGTGACTGACCTGATCTCGGCATGTGCTCTCTTGTTCTCGAATTTCAGCGGCGACAATTCGCTCCGTTTCATCCCGCAGTTTGGGAAAGGAGCTGAGCTTTAGGGAGAAGTCTGTTAAATCCGGCCAAGTTTTCTTGTTTACGGCGGCGCTAGTGCCGATATGTACCTTATTGATGCACTCATACACGGTGGCCGCGAGCTCTTTACTGACCATGTCGACAAATTCAAAACATGGCCCTTTCAGCCGTGAGATCTGCTTCTTCACGATGGCCTGGAAAGCCATGTCGGGGGTGAACAGACCTGTCCTGTAGTGCACCGGGAGGAGAGTGACGTCAACAAAAAGTCAGGAAACAATAACAGCAACCATCAAGGATGCAAGCACCTGACACCGTGGATGTTCCTGATGGCGTAGGCGATCTCTTGCCGCAGCTTCCTCTCATCACACTTCATCTGTCACAGAAACAATATAGGCAATATATAATGAAAGAGAAAAACACGTGCTCCTTCCACTAGTACTTAAAGATAACTGCCACCTTACACCAGTCTTTTTCAACCTTTTTTTTGCCAAGACACAGTTTTTTCATTGAAAAAATGCGGAGGCACACCACACGCAGAAAACATTAAAAATGAAACTCAGCAGATATTGACAGTAAAAAGTTGTCCTCGCAAGTGTTGGATATGAATTCAAACCTCTTGTCTCAAAGTACTGTCACCACCTGTCACATCACGCCGCAACTTATTTAGAGTTTTTTGGTGTTTTCCTGTGTGTAGTGTTTTAGTTCTTGTCTTTTGGTGGCTTTTCCTGTTTTGTTGGTATATTCCTGGAGCAGTTTAATTTCTTCCCTGAGCGCTATTCCCCACACTTGCTTTGTTTTAGCAATCCAGACTATTTAAGTTCTTACTATCCTTGTCATGTACGGATGTAAGTCTTGTCTGTAAGTCTTTGCTGTTGTCCAGAATTCTGTTTTTATTTACTTTGTAGCCAGTTAAATTTTTGTTTCATTCTGCATAGCCATCCCTAAACTTCAATGCCTTTCCTTAGTGGCACTCACCTTTTGTTTATTTTTGGTTTAAGCATTAGATACCTTTTGACCGGCACGCTGCCTCCCGCTGTCATCTGCATATTGTGATGACGACAAAGCAATTAGCTACCTGCTGCCACCTACTGATATGGAAGAGTATTACACGGTTACTCTGCCGAGCTCTAGACAATACAGACACTCAACAACGGCACATTATTTGCGGACTATAATTACCGGTTTGCAAAAAATTTTTTTTAACACAATTAGGTGAAATTAGATCATCTCCCACGGCACACCAGACTGTATCTCACGGCACACTAGTGTGCTGCGGCACAGTGGTTGAAAAACACTGCCTTACACAATAGAAATGAAAGTAACAACCCAACCAGTGGAACCTGGATTTACGAATCCCTCTTTTTGCAAATTTTTCGATGTCTCAACTATTAGGTCGAGCCAGGTATGCCTCTGTGTGCCAACCATGTCCTTGTGTACGAATGCTACATTAATTCATTTTGTGTCCAGTGTGTGAATGGGAGTGTGAATGTTGTCCGTCTGTGTTGGCCCTGCGATGAGGTGGCGACTTGTCCAGGGTGTACCCCGCCTTCCGCCCGAATGCAGCTGAGATAGGCTCCAGCACCCCCGCTTCCCCAAAAGGGACAAGCGTTAGAAAATGGATGGATCTGCAAACTCTACTAAGGCACAAGTGTCAAACTCAAGGCCGGGGGGCCACATCTGATTCGCCGCGTCATGTTATGTGGACTATGAAAGCTTGGCAATAAGAAGACACTTCATCTTTCTCGCTAAATGTATTTCAATTTTGACAGAAAAAAAATGTACTGCATGTAGCTGCAGTTATTCTTAACGGAATATTATTTTATTATTAGATGCAAAAATGTATCCAATTATTTTGGTCATTGTTAACCCCTTTTCAAATAAATCCTACAATAGCTGAAATGTATTATTTGCTTGCCACCTGGACTTGTGATTTCAAAGCAGGTTTGTAGGTAAACAATGATAATGATCAAATGGATTGGCAATTGTTTAAAAACATGACGTGCTTATACTCTCCATTTATATGGTCGTATCATACACTACCGTTCAAAAGTTTGGGGTCACCCAAACAATTTTGTGTAATAGCATTAATTTCTAAGAACAAGAATAGACTGTCGAGTTTCAGATGAAAGTTCTCTTTTTCTGGCCATTTTGAGCGTTTAATTGACCCCACAAATGTGATGCTCCAGAAACTCAATCTGCTCAAAGGAAGGTCAGTTTTGTAGCTTCTGTAACGAGCTAAACTGTTTTCAGATGTGTGAACATGATTGCACAAGGGTTTTCTAATCATCAATTAGCCTTCTGAGCCAATGAGCAAACACATTGTACCATTAGAACACTGGAGTGATAGTTGCTGGAAATGGGCCCTGCTGCCCACTGCTCCCCAAGGGGATGGGACAAATGCAGAGGACAAATTTCACCACATCTAGTGTGTGTCTGACAATCATTGGTACTTTAATCTTTAATCTATACACCTATGTAGATATTGCACCAAAAACCAGACATTTGCAGCTAGAATAGTCATTTACCACATTAGCAATGTATAGAGTGTATTTCTTTAAAGTTAAGACTAGTTTAAAGTTATCTTCATTGAAAAGTACAGTGCTTTTCCTTAAAAAATAACGACATTTCAATGTGACCCCAAACTTTTGAACGGTAGTGTAAATGTTTCAAAGCGGACCTCTTAAAAAGGCAGACATAACTGTGATGTGGCCCATGATGAGAGTGAATTGGAAACCCATATTCTAAGGGATAATCACCCAAAAGCAAGTACCCTGTGGGTTTTGAACGATATCTGACCCCAGGTGGCTGACATAAATGTCGAGTCATCATTATAACCTATCTACTTTTACAATTTTTGTCATTTTAAGACGTTTTTTCAAAGTTCACCGCAAAGTGGAAAAAACCTGTAATGGAGGAAGCCGTAAATCTCAGGGCGTCAGTGGGGATTTGTGGGTAGTGGCTAAGTCAAAATGCAGCAGGTTCGCGATGCATGATGAAAAACAGGAAACGTACTTTTAGCAGTTCATATGGGAAGCGCTCATGGAATAGTCGGTTGATCCTCGCACCGCCTGACAGGTTCACAGTGTCTACTTCATCTGCTGAGCCCTCGATGAACTTCTCTACGTTGCCAGCCAGGTGCTGCACGAGCCTGTGAAGACAAAGACGTATTAGGTGGCGTGAGGCAAAATACCATATAAACGTAGACCCGCAGAGCGAGTGACTGACTTGATGAGTGCTTTGGTCCTGCCAATGGCGTCGTCGCTATCATAGAGTTTACACTCTTCAACTTCTTTACTGATGGACACGAGCTGACACTGCAGCTGGCTGTGCAGCGCAGGCAGACTTTCCCAGATGTGCTTTGTCAGTTGCTGCAAACAAACGCCGTTGAAGCGACAACGCACACGACGTTACCTCTATGTGCTTCTGTAACCTGGTTGAGGGTCTTCTGTAAATACGGCGTGCCCATTCTGTCGCACATGTCTCTGTAAGCCGGGTGGGACAGGAAGAAGTTCTTCTCCGCAATCAGGGCTGCCTCTATATCCTTTTTCCCGTTGATGTCCTTCTGACTGCGGTTCACCAGCCCGATATAACCTTGGGGAGGAAAAGGAAGAGAATGTGATCGGTGTGAGGAAGTGACTAGCATGTGATACTTCATTTTTTTCAGGTTGTATAATCTTAAAGCAACTGTCAGCATATTTGGACCTGTGTGAAGTTGGGCCCCCTTATCATTGCATATTAATAACAAAACTATAATAGTTACACATACGTTTTTTGAAGCACAAACGATTGTGACAAGTGTTGGGAACTTTTGACCATGTGGGGGACCGGGGACTGGGTATGAATTTTAAAACGTTAACAAAAAAAAAACTATAATAGTTCGACAAAAAAAATTGCCGCACAAACAAATGGGACAAGTCTGGGGGGATTTTGACATGGTTTGTGGGCTGGTTTTGAATAACAATACGTTAATTGCATGTTCATAACATAAGTATAAACATTAACATAAAAACTATAAAACAATATCATAAAAACTAGAGATGTCCGATAATATCGGACTGCCGATATTATCGGCCGATAATTGCTTTAAAATGTAATTTCGGAAATTATCGGTATCGGTTTCTAAAAGTAAAATGTATGACTTTTTAAAACGCCGCTGTACGTAGTGGTACACGGACGTAGGGAGAAGTACAGAGCGCCAATAAACCTTAAAGGCACTGCCTTTGCGTGCCGGCCCAATCACATAATATCTACGGCTTTTTCACACACACACAAGTGAATGCAAGGCATACTTAGTCAACAGCCATACAGGTCACACTGAGGGTGGCCGTATAAACAACTTTAACACTGTTACAAATATGCGCCACACTGTGAACCCACACCAAACAAGAATGACAAACACATTTCGGGAGAACATCCGCACCGTAACACAACATAAACACAACAGAACAAATACCCAGAACCCCTTGCAGCACTAACTCTTCCGGGACGCTACAATATATACACCCCCCGCTACCCCCCACCTCAACCCGCCCCCCCAACCCTGCCCACCTCAACGTCCTCATGCTCTCTCAGGGAGAGCATGTCCCAAATTCCAAGCTGCTGTTTTGAGGCACGTTAAAAAAAAAAAAGCACTTTATGACTTCAATAATAAATATGGCAGTGCCATGTTGGCATTTTTTTCCATAACTTCAGCTGATTTATTTTGGAAAACCTTGTTACATTGTTTAATGCATCCAGCGGGGCATCACAACAAAATTAGGCATAATGATGTGTTAATTCCACGACTGTATATATCGGTTGATATCGGAATCGGTAACTAAGAGTTGGACAATATCGGCAAAAAAGCCATTATCGGACATCTCTAATAAAAACTATAATAGACAAAACAATAACAGCACAAACGTTTGGGACAGGTTTGAGGACATTTTGACAAAGAGGGGCAGGTTATGAATGATAAAATGGTAACACAAGAAACTATAATAGACATAAAACAGCACAAAATAATGGGACAAGTTAGGGGGATTTTGACAAGGGGGTGAGGGGGCTGCATGACAGAAAATGTATTTAGAATACCTTAAAAACTGTAATGGACAAAACATTTTTTACAGCACAAACGCAGAACAAACAAATGGTAGTGTTATTTTAATATTTGCAATAACAAGGAGGTCTTCACACAGCAAAATACTGGACATGTGGTGCAGCGGGTACACTGTGGCCTACAACTTGCTTGTCAATTCCCCGCTCAGCTGCAAATTCTCAAAATTACATTTAGGCTCAGGACTAATACAGTGGTCTATCACTTTTCGTTAGTAATACTTTCCAAAAGGTCCAAAAGCCTGTAAGAAAAATCTAATTATTCCGTTCCAGACACCCACAAATATGAACACCAAATACCTTTACAGTAATAATTTAATAATAATAATAATAATTTAAATTCAGGAAAATGTGAAATACATATGAATGATTAATAAAATTGATAAATAAACATTAAAAAACACTAACTTACTGATGAGCAGGGGGACGACGCCATCGCACTTTGCTTCGGTTCGTTTTTTTTAATTAACAAGCGTTTTATATAAAAGGGCTGTCACTCACAACTTTCATTGGTTCCATGGTGGTTTATTTTGCAGTCGGACTCAAATTAAAATAAAAGCACAGATTGAGTTACAAACACATGAGGTTCCAGTGTTTCCCATAAACTGCCAAGATACCTGTGGCGGTGGGGGCGTGGCTATGGGCGTGGTCACCATGACATCATCGAGTAATTTGCATAATTTACTACAATGATTTGATTTTCTCTAAAAAGGCTAAAAAAATGTATACTTACTAATTAATAATAACAGTTTTGTTTTAAACGTCCATCCATCCATCCATCCATTTTACAATATAATTACAACACTTTATGTACATATTTATATACAGATTTGAACAATAAGTTATTCACTGAAATATATTTATTAATTGTGGTTCTTACAAAAAATATATCTTATAAAATATATAAGCTAAAATGTCTCAAAGCTCTTCCCCTTTAATTAGTGCATACTAAATAATTTAACTTTAGCCTACTACTACAACCATATTATTTACCAGCAACATAAAGTGAAACAGAGGCAGAGGTGTCCTGCCACAGTCAGTAACAAATAAACAGAGAACAGTAGTGGTGGTAGATAGACACAGAGCTTCATCAAACATCTGATCCACTGAACAAAGAGCTCCAAAAATCTTGAACTTTAGACTGCCATCAGTTTTACTCCCTACACTTAACCATGTGTTTCCTACTGCATGCAGACTTTGCACCCTTTGTTATATACACATGTTGTGTTTCTAATATAAATACATTTAATAAAGTCAAATACAAATAAGGCAACAAGAGAAGTATCCTACACTTCTCTTTTGTAAAGTAAATATGAACAGCCGATATGGGCATCTACATCAACTATATGATTTGCCTGAGAAGCTGGAGAGGACAATATATATATATATATATATATATATATATATATATATATATATATATATATATATATATATATATATATATATATATATATATATATATATATATATTTATTTTAAATTTTTATTTGTGGCGGACGTAATTCTTTCGTGGCGGGCCGCCACAAATAAATGAATGTGTGGGAAACCCTGGGTTCTATGTTTGGGGAAACCATTATACGAAATTGTTTTAATTTTGTAAATTATCCAAAACGTCACTATGGAGTTATTGAGTCTGTTTAGCTGATTGGAGAGCTGGCTTCCATAGCTCGTGGGTCAAAGATGATCATTTCTGTTTTGTTTGATCAGCCATTTTACTGCCGTGTGACAGGAACCGCTTGGAAGCAGTTAAGGTATGCAAATAAATATTTACAAAATCTTTTGTACCGGTATATATCTGGGGCCTACAGTCCAGTACGACTAATATATGTACAAATATTTATTTCTTCTAAAATTTGGTTAAATACTAGTGCGCTCTATAGCCCAAAAAGTATGATATTTGTAAGACCGTTAAGAAAGTTAAAATGTTACTTCAAACAATGCCTATCAATCCCTTTTTTGTTGTTGTTGTTGTTCTGTCCAGCTTCTCAGGCAAATCATATAGTTGATGTAGATTCCCATATCGGCTGTTCAGATTTACTTTACAAAAGAGAAGAGTAGGATACTTCTCTTGTTGCCTTATTTGTATTTGACTTTATTAAATTGATTTATATTATTATTTGGTGCAGCCGGGCCGGAGCAGCAGGGGATAGAAAGAGAAAAAAAGGAAGACACATGGGGAAATTGTGAGGACAAGAGGGGGGATAAGACAGAGAGACAAAAACAACAACAGCAAACACAACAATAACAACAGAGCAACATCAGCAAATAGGATATGTACAAATATGATGGTAAAAGTGATAGCAAAGAAGCAGTTAGCGAAATAAGTAATAATACAGAAATGACAATGAGCATTATTACACTACAAATGGAGCAATACAAATACCAATAGAAATAGCACTGTTGATAATGAACAATACCAATAATTTACCTCTATTATCAACAATACAGTTAAAATGCAACAATACATATACGTAATGATAACTACAGATGCATTCGGAGGGGGAAGAAAGAGAAGCAACCTATATTAACCTTGTAGATTGTTATAGTAACAATAGGTTAAGTTTTGTCAGTGTGCCATGTGTTACCCAGTTTCCCCTAGAGCAGGGGTCGGCAACCTTTACCACTCAAAGAGCCATTTTGGCAAGTTTCACACATTAAAGAAAGTAATGGGAGCCACAAAAATGTTTTTAAAATTTAAAATGAAAAACACCGCATACAAAGCTTACATGCTTTGTGCTATGTTAACCAGGGGTCTCAGACACACGCACCGGCACGCACTTTAATGTGGGAATTTGATGTTAGTGCAGCCCGCGAGTTTTGAATGAATGTCGCTTGCGTCACACTTGCCAACCCTCTCATTTTTCCCGAGAGACTCCCGAATATCAGAGTGTGATGACACTGCATCTGGTGCCCTCTACAGTCTGCCCAATCAGTGTACCTGCTCGGCCACAAGTGGAATGCAGCTTTAGCTTGCTCACGTCAGAGACAGCAAGGCTACTAACTCAGCAGCCACACATCTTACACTGACGGTACCAATACCCAGAATCCCATGCAGCCCTAACTCTTCCGCTCAACCAACCACGAAGAGGGGGGGGGGGGGGGGGGGGGGTTGATGTGTGGGGGGATTTGGTGGTAGCGGGGTGTATAATGTAGACCGGAAGAGTTAGGACTGCATGGGATTCTGGGTAATGGTTGTGTTGTG
The DNA here is from genome assembly GCF_033978785.1 of Entelurus aequoreus. Taxonomy (NCBI): domain Eukaryota; kingdom Metazoa; phylum Chordata; class Actinopteri; order Syngnathiformes; family Syngnathidae; genus Entelurus; species Entelurus aequoreus. The sequence continues at coordinate 11,990,928 of NC_084757.1, read as the reverse complement.
TTTATGTTGTGTTACAGTGGGATGTTCTCCAGAAATGTGTTTTTCATTCTTTTTTGGTGTGGGTTCACAGTGTGGCGCATATTTGTAACGTAACAATGTTGAAGTTGTTTGATACGGCTACCGTCAGTGTAAGCTGTGTGGCTGATGAGTAACTATGCTTTGCTGTCTCCTGTGTGAGCAAGTAATAACAACAAACAACATGTGGCTGGCCTGGCACGCTGTAAGTAAATGCTATAGAGGACAATTACTGTAGTGCAATTAGGGCACGCCCTTTATATAGTAATTAGAGTGTTAATAGATTATTTTTCCCTGGGAGTAGTCTATGAGAGACACTGACATCCACAAGTCTCCTGGGAAAATCGAGGGGGTCGGCATGCATGTAGCTGAGCCGCATCAGAGTGGTCAAGGAGCCGCATGCGGCTCCGGAGCCGCGGGTTGCCGACCCCTGCCCTAGAGCAACAACGTTAATATATGTTTAACGAAACATGATTATGTGCATGAGTGTATGTATGTATATGTACTTGTAAGTATCAAATGTATCAATCCCTTTTCTACCGCTTGTCCCTTTTGTGGTGGCGGGGGGTGCTGGAGCATCAAACAATGCTTAGGCAGTTATTAAAGCTTATATAAAGGCAACAGTTTGAGCCTGACACGGTTTCCTATGAGAAAAAGAATTTGACAATGTCAAGCGAGAATGACAAAATCCGCTGTTTACAAAAAGTAATACGTGTAACAGCATTAGGCTCCATGACTAAAGCTCAGTTTCATGTGCGGCTGACTTCAGGGGCTTTTCCGTGGATAATGCATTAGCTTTTTGGAAGAAGCATGAAGGAGGTGCACCTGGTTGTGCTTCACTGGCCTCATCTCATCACGCGTAAACACCCGCCTACCTCTTCGTAGTGGAAGCAGCTTGTTCTCAAGTATTTCCCGTGCATCTGTTCCTTCATCCATCAGGTCCAGCTTGGTGATCACTCCCATCGTGCGCCGACCTAAAAAGTGCAGCGAAATGAGACTTAAAAAGCTGTGGTTGACTTAAAGGCTTAGACGCAGTCGACTCACCCAGCGGGTCCACGTCTTTGGCCAGTTTGAGCGCGTCCGAGGTGGCCAGGTCCATGTTGGCGGGCGTCACGGCCAGGATGAGGCAGTTCTTCTTAGAGATGTACTGCATGATCATGTCTCGTATCTGGTATTCGATGTCCGGCGGCTGGTCGCCCACGGGCACCTTGGTGATGCCCGGCAGGTCCACGAGAGTCAGGTTGAGCACTGTGCATGTCAAAACGTTATAAAAGAGACTTGACTTGACAGTGAATATGCTAAGATAAAGAGCAGGCACATAAGCTACCGTTAGGGGAATAAATCCGCAGGTTAATGGGGATGGGAGAGATGCCTTTATTGGATCCGGTGAGTCGGTGAGTCTCAACCTCAATTTCCTGGCGGATCTCATCAAAATCTGTGAACTTCTTTCCCCGGCAGTGTAAAAATTCACCGTACTCTAGGGAGACACAACACATCCGAGCAAAGACTTTTTAATACAAGGAGTATCTCGTGTTGAACACTGTTTTGGTGGTTTAATAATTGAGGGAACAGAATGATAACATGTCAGAGGAGAATGTTGGAGCACGCAAGGCCAAACAGCCCTTACTTTTCTCTCCTGTTCGCCTACAACTGTGCCATCTAGTGGAGGCTTTTGACATGTTCTGCAAATCAACAACTATCTACGTTCCAACAGTCAATTTTTTCTGAAAGCAGCAGACCATGAGTGACTGTCCTGTCCACTAACACAGATTGTCAATAACATTTGAGCTGGAGGTCAAAAATTGTCGCTATTAACAGACATAAGGCGTATAAACAGGGGTCTCCAAATGTTGCTTTTTAATTAGGTAGGCAAAAGCAATATATTGTCGGCGAAGCTAGTAAAATCTATTGAGGGAAAACACAACAAACATTTCAGCTTTGTGCTGACAAATACTTTCCCATCACATTACTATTTTTGTCCCTCAAAACATTCTTTTCAGTGGGGGCCTGATCCTAGTTGGTAATGTGTTGCAGGTTGTGTTGAATTATATATTAAAGATCAAGCTGCATGCCACAAATTGCTTCCATGTATAGACTTTGGACCCTCCTGGCTGGGCACATATCAGGAATTCTGTGTTTCCTATAAAAAAAATGTTTTACGGTGGCCCGGCCACAAATTGATTCGGCGCTACTTGTTCACCGTTGCTCACAACTAGTGAAACGTCTTTTGGGCGTATCGGGTGCTGCCCTGTGCCCCTCCCCCATCTAAAAGCACCAACGGGCCGACCAGTTTTTGTTTTTTGACATTTAAAACATTAAAAAAATAAAAACAGAGTTGTCATTATGAACATGTTTGTTTTGCTCCACATGTTTTTAAACGCACTTACTTCAACAAGGACAGTACAGGCCAAAAGTTTGGACACACCTCATTTCAATGTGTTTTCTTTATTCTAATGACTATTTACATTGTAGATTGTCACTGAAGGCATCAAAACTATGGCACTTGTGAAGTGAAAACTTCAAAAGGTAGTCACCTTTTGAAGCTCACCGAGAGAATGCCAGGAGTGTGCAACACAGTAATCAGAGCAAAGTGTGGCTATTTTGAAGAAACTAGAATAGAAAACATGTTTTCAGTTATTTCGCCTTTTTTTGTTAAGTACATAACTCCACATGTGTTCATTCAAAGTTTTGATGCCTTCAGTGACATACAGTACAATGTAAATAGTCATGAAAATAAAGAAAACGCTTTGAATGAAAAGGTGTGTCCAAACTTTTGGCCTGCACTGTATGTCATGGCCAATTATGCAAATTTGACAATATAATAACACCATTACTTAATTCCTGCGCTGCCACTAACAGATTTATGGGAAACACTGGGAAAGACATGAAGTCCTGTCCATAAACATAGATGGTCTAACAGATGAGCCAATAGTTGAAGGGGACATTCTATGCAAAACCAACTTTTCGTACCTATTTTTGTGTATTTGCGATCTGCGTAAGTCCCGAAAACTTGAAATCAAACTATGGAGGTATGGTGGCGATAATTATAAAACAATCTTCCCTTTTAATAATTCCTTTTGAAACGAACTGTTCGGAATTTTACCAATTTGTGACATTCTTCCAAAAAGTGACATCAATCTCCACATATAGTAGAGATTTACCCAAAGAGCGTCAATAAGTTTCTTTCTTCCTTTCCTCTATCCTCTTGTTGTGGGGCAGACTGGCTCGTACATGCACATGCACACAACGCTTCTGCCATTTCTCACACAAAGTAGCGTATAGTTCTAACTCAGGGGTGTCCAAAGTGCGGCCCGGGGGCCATTTGCGGCCCGCAGCTAATTGTTTACCGGCCCGCCACACATTCTGCAAAAATTGCAAAATTGATAGTATTGCAAAAATTAAAAAAAACATTTAAAAAAGCGAAATGAGATGAAATCTAATCTTTTTTTTGCCATTGTTAAAAAAATAACAAATCTATGTTATAATGAATTATTGACCTATTCATGGCTCCCATTACTTCAAAAATTTCACTTTAAAATGTTTTATGTGGAAAAAATATTGCATATATTGTGTGGTTGCCGTATAAAAACAAAAGTTTTCTTTGACAAAAGAGT
>NC_084757.1:11784799-11982299 GCF_033978785.1 Entelurus aequoreus | reverse complement strand
ACTATTAAACATCGAAACCTCCACGATTTACGAACCCTTTCCTCGACGGATACATTAAAAAAAAACAGTGCTATCGTCACAATTTGCAATGCTGCAACAGGTAGCACACAAGCTACAAGTAATTCCTTAAAGCAGTGTTTTTCAACTAGTGTGTCATGAGATACAGATTATGAGATTATGTAATTTCACCTAATTGGGTTAAAAATATTTTTTTTGCAAACCAGTAGTTATAATCCGCAAACGTGCCGTTGTTGAGTGTCGGTGCTGTCTAGACCTCGGCAGAGTAACCATGTATACTCTTCCAAATCAGTAGGTGGCAGCAGGTAGCTAATTGCTTTGTAGATGTCGGGAACATGGTTTGTTATGGTCACAATATGCAGATGACAGCAGGAGGCAGTGTGCAGGTAAAAAGGTATCTAATGCTTAAACCAAAAATAAACAAAATGTGAGTGCCGCTAAGAAAAGGCATTGAAGCTTAGGGATGGCGATGCAAAACGAAACTAAAACTGAACTGGCTGCAAAGTAAACAAAAACAGAATGCTGGACGACAGCAAAGACTTACAGCGCGTGGAGCAGACGGCGTCCACAAAGTACATCCGTACATGACATGACAATCAACAATGTCCACACAAAGAAGGATAAAAACAACTTAAATAGTCTTCATTGCTAAAACAAAGCAGATGCGGAGAATATCGATCAAAGGAAGACATGGAACTGCAACAGGAAAATACCAACAAAACAGGAAAAGCCACCAAAATAGGAGCGCAAGACAAGAACTAAAACACTACGCACGGGAAAACACCAAAAAACTCAAAATAAGTGATGTGACAGGCCGTGACAGTTAGGGATGGTGCCCGAACCCGGTTAACCCGGTTGTTCGATAAGAAAAGAACCGAGTCCTTGGACTCGAATCCCTTTTTGAGAACCGGTACCCGTTATCGAGACCACTATAGTAAAGAAAAAGAGTTGGTTCTTTATTCGAATCCCTGGGAACGAATCCCAAATGGGAAATGTTATGCCCATTTGATTGTAGACTCTTACTGACACCTTGTGGCGATATGAAAATACTACGCGTCATTAGTCTGGCCACTTCCGGGTTGGCGAGTCAGTTCAGTTCATGAGACAATTGAGAAGTAGACAAGTTGTGTTAGCTCTTACAAGCCTTGGAAAAGATAAGTCTGTAAGTAAACTGTTTAACTTGTTTATGTAACTCAATATTAAGGTGGAAAGTGGTTAAATTTAAAACTAAGATGTTTATTGAAAAACGATTTTTGTGCACAGTTTCAATGGATGATTTGAGGACTTAAAATGGCTGCCAGTCGTGTATTTCCACCATCGAAATAGTATCAACACTCAGAAGTATTTGTTTGATGATAGTACTGTATATTTGTGTGAAGCTAATGTGTATTAAATTTGAGTATGTTAATTGAATCACATAGCTTATACATTTGTCATTGTGTGTATTTCAGTTTAAAAAAAGAAAGAAAATAACAGTCCAGTGCAAGACAAAAGTAAAGATAGGAAAAGACAAAGCAAGATCAACAACAATAAAGAGCCTAAATGGATTAATCTGCTTTGGAACTTTATTAGACGTCTTGGATTGTTTGTTAGCTGTCTGCCTGTGTGTGTAGTTAGTATGTTCCAATAGCAGCAGAAGTGCACTTTTTGGAGAGCTGTATTATTTTCAGTTTTGTGCCCAATGTACTGATTTTATTTAACACTATATTATTATTTATACACCTATAGTGATCACACAGACAGGTTGTTTTTGTGTTAATGTATATATTTGTTTTTCTGAAAAATCCCACTTAATATACTTTGGCTAACAACAGTCAATATATATATTTTTTTTAGGGGGGTAACAGTCAATATTTATCTATTTATTTTATTTTTTCTTATAAAAGTGAACTTTTGTTAAACCAAATATTGTGGTTTTTTTTCATATACAACAACCTATTTGGATTCGATAAGAGAATCGATAAGGAATCAGTTTGATAAAAGGATTCGATAATAGGCTCGAACTCCATAATTTCTTATCAAACATCATCCCTAGTGACAGTACACCTACTTTGAGACAAGAGCTATATAGATGCATGCTTGGTTATGGTTTGAATTCATATCCAACAATTGCGACAACGACTTTTTATAGTCTACTGTATTTCATTTCTTTATGATTTCTGCTGGTGGTGCACCTGCGGGTTTTTTAAATGAAAAAAATATGCCTTGGCTCAAAAAAGGTTGAAAAACACAAAAACACTGCCTTGAAGGGCCAAAGGGTATTTTCCAAGTGACAGATGTTGCAGGTTTTTGCTCAAAAGGTTATTTAAAAAACTCAAGCTCATTTTCAAAAGTTGTACCATGAATTGATTTACGTGGACCCCGACTTAAACAAGTTGAAAAACTTATTCGGGTGTTACCATTTAGTGGTCAATTGTACGGAATATGTACTGTATTGTGCAATCTACTAATAAAAATCTCAATCAATCAATCAATGCATGTTCAAAATGTTTGTGGCTTTCATATTTGAGTTTGTTTTTTTTTTAAAAAAAGGTCACCGAAGGGAAGCTTACCTGCCCACAAAGTTCTCCAGGACGGAGCTCTTCCCGCAGCTTTGGCCGCCCACCACGGCGATCTGCGGCAGGAGGAGGGAGTAGCTCTGCCCGGCGCCGCTTAGGGCGTCTTGGAGGCGGTTGATCATAGAAATCATGCTGCTCAGTCAAGGTGTTGCTGGGAAGTCGGAATTTCCGAGCCGAAGAACAACCCCTGAACTCCACCTGAACTTCGACGAGGCCTGCTCGGTGTTTCAACAGCAAGCTGAAGCGAAAATTGCATTTTATATAAACCACTTCTACCTTGAATAGTGATTAAATTGATAACACTCCTGTCATATTTGTACACGCTCGACCTATGAGCTGAAAGCATTAAAGGCGACATAACACTGTTATCGTCAGTTGCGTTCAAGGTCCCTTCCAGTGGCACATTTTTTGGGAGTGTTGCGTTCACGTGCAACACTCCATCCCGCGGTTGCCCCTAGCAACGCCGGAGTACAAGTACTTTGAAAAACCGTTGAAATTCAACACTTTTCCGATAAATGGTCGAGTGAACTCTTACTTATGCCTGGGTCACGCAATGAAAAAGTTATCGTTCAAAATATACGCGTAACAAAAAAGCGGCATGGGCGTGTTGCTAGCTTGTTGAAAGCAAGTTCTTCGGGACGGCTAGCACGAAAGAATGTGCGGTTGCGGCTAATAATACAATTTGAAGAACATTTTCCGCTCGTTTAGCTCACTATTCACGGAGTTCAAGTTCCTCCTTACCTCCGTGGAGACATTTAGCGGTGCGTCCGCGGCGCTGAGTGGGCTCCACGGCAGAGAGAAGCAGGAGGGAAAAACTTTTTGACAGCTAGCTAACGGGCGCGATGTGAGTGCGCATGCGCGGAATTTAACACATTTGCGTTACTCATGCGAGCAATGTCAGGCAAGTTATGGTTAAAGTCATACATTTATCCCATCTAATCTACTTAAATGCATTTTACTGGCTATGTAGCATTAAAAAAAAGAAGAAGAAGAGAACCAGGAGGGAAGAGCCCAGCACGCTGTAAATAACTTCCTCATTCCTGGCCAGTGATGTGTGAGGGGACTGACTACAGTGCAGAGAAACACTTGGAAGCTAAACCAGGAATGAAAAAAATGCCAAATCTTTTGGCAACAGGGAGCGCCACGTTTTGGTGAACCATAAAATAAGACGCCGCTTTAATTAACATCGAACACGCAGCAAATTACAGGTCTACGCGTTTCTCCTCATTGAGCCAAATTTAATTCTGTCTCTGTTGAATTCCTTGCTTCTTCGTCTGTTTAATAGATGTCGTCAGTGTTTGAACCCGACAATTATCGGCGGACGAGACGACTCCCTATTACTTGCATTGTTGGCCGCCTCTTGTTTGCGTTTTTTTTACGATTTAGGACAGACGGAAAAGTGAAAGAAGTGTTGTTAATTCACATAAAACATGTGGGTGACAGGTAATATTTTATAAAGTGCAGTTCCCCTTTAAGTGCCCATGAAGGCCATGATGAGTGTATACCGTATTTTTCGGACTGTAAGTCGCAGTTTTTTTCATAGTTTGGCCGGGGGTGCGACTTATACTCAGGAGCGACTTATGTGTGAAATTATTAACACATTACCGTAAAATATCAATTAATATTATTTAGCTCAGGCATGGCCAAAGTGCGGCCCGAGGGCCAATTGTGGCCCCCAGCTAATTTGTTAAACGGCCCCCGGCACATTCTGCAAATACTACAATAAAAGTGTAAATCATGAAAAAGTGTAATAAAAGAGTAAACAGGTGAAATGTAACAAGAAAAAGTGGCAATGTTGACACTAATAACACAAAGGTGCCATGCGGACTGTTATTGACCTATTGAAGGCTCCAATTACTTCACTGGAGCAATTCCACTTTGAAATATTTTGGGGGGAAAATATTGCATAGTTTGTGCGAAACAAAGTTTTCTTTCACAAAAAGGGCAACAAACAAACAAACAAACAAAATTAAAAAGTTATAAAATCTTATAATCAACAGATCTACAGACTTAAGCGTTAATAGTAAAAAAAAAAATAGAAATTTGGCTTATTTTCAACACTTATTCTTTTTAGTTTTTTATTGTTATGAATTATTGACCTATTTAAGGTTCCAATTACTTCACATCAAATATTCCACTTTGAAATGTTTTGGGGGAAAATGTTGCATAGTTTGTGTGTTTGCCATATAAATAAGGGTTTTGACATAAAGGGCATAAACATAAAAACAAAATTAAAAAAAACGTTATAACGACAGACAGACCTGAAGTTGATCTCGAGATTCAAGCGTTGAATGAAAAAATAATAATTTATGACTTATTTCTAACATTTTTATGACTGAGACCCTTCCGGGTACCGGGGACCAAACTTGAGGAAAGCCATAAAGGTTAAAAAAACAAAACAACCTATGTATTGTATTGGTTTAAAAAAAAAGGAAAAATATAAAAATGGCCCCCAGATGCTTTGATTTTTCAGTCTGTGGCCCTGAGTGGGAAAAGTTCGGACACCCCTGATTTAGCTCATTCACGTAAGAGACTAGACCAGTGGTTCTTAACCTGGGTTCGATCGAACCCTAGGGGTTCGGTGAGTCGGCCTCAGGGGTTCGGCGGAGGTCAAAACACACCCAAATCGTCGTGTAAATAAAAACTTCTCCCTATCGGCGTATCACGGATACGGCAACAGCTGACTGATTTGCAGGTGTGTAATTTGTTGTGAGTTTATGCACTGTGTTGGTTTTGTTCTTTGAACAAGGTGATGTTCATGCACGCTTCATTTTATGCACCAGTAAAAAAAACATGGTAACACTTTAGTATGGGGAACATATTCACCATTAATTAGTTGCTTATTAACATGCAAATTAGTAACACGTTGGCTCTTAACTAGTCATTATTAAGTACTTATTAATGCCTTATTCGACATGGCCTTATTATAACCCTGACCCTGACCAAATAACTCTAAATTAAGTCTTTGTTACTTAGAATATGTTCCCCTAGTGTTCAAATAACTCTAAATTAAGTCTTTGTTACTTAGAATATGTTCCCCTAGTGTCCAAATAACTCTAAATTAAGTCTTTGTTACTTAGAATATGTTCCCCTAGTGTTCAAATAACTCTAAATTAAGTCTTTGTTACTTAGAATATGTTCTCCTAGTGTTCAAATAACTCTAAATTAAGTCTTTGTTAAATAGAATATGTTACCCATACTAAAGTGTTACCAAAAACATATAACTTTGTCTTGAATTTGAAATGTATTTTTTTTAATTTATCACTAAAGAAGGGTTCGGTAAATGCGCATACTGTATGAAACTGGTGGGTTCCGGTGCCACCAGGTTAAGAACCACTGGACTAGACGTATAAGATTTCATGGGATTTAGCGATTAGGAGTGACAGATTGTTTGGTAAACGCATAGCATGTTCTATATGTTATAGTTATTTGAATGACTCTTACCATAATATGTTACGTTAACATACCAGGCACGTTCTCAGTTGGTTATTTATGCCTCATATAAAATACACTTATTCAGCCTGTTGTTCACTATTCTTTATTTACTTTAAATTGCCTTTCAAATGTCTATTCTTGGTGTTGGGTTTTATCAAATAAATTTCCCCCAAAAATGCGACTTATATATGTTTTTTTCCTTCTTTATTATGCATTTTCGGCAGGTGCGACTTATACTCCGGAGCGACTAAAAGTCCGAAAAATACGGTACCGGTACATACATACAGTATATATATATATATATATATGTATACAGTATATACATATATATATATATATATATATATATTCCTCATGCACTAACTGACTAAAAGAGTGCGCCGCGTGTGCATGCTCACCCGACACTGCGGCACGAGCGCAATGATGTCATGTTATCGATGGGAAAATGCATTTTTAGACAATATGATTTGCCTGAGCGGACCCCGAAAGTAACAAGTGGTAAAAAAAAGATTAAAAGGGACAAATTTTTAAAAAAACTTGAGATTTCCAGCGGGCCGTAGTTTGGGGAACCCTGATCTAAACTTTACCGCTGCCTGGTATTTTTTTCTATACTTTTGTTGTCGTATTTCCAGAATGTGTTTGTTCTATTTTTGGCCAAAGTAAGACCAAGAAAACAATCTGAAGTTGTCTTTATTTTTTTTTGTTTCAATGCCATGATTTTAATAGTCCGGCCCGCGTGTGCACAGATTTCCCTCCATGCGGCCCCCGAGCTAAAATGAGTCGGACACCCCTGATGTACAATATTACAGTATATGTAACAGCTGCAGCAAAAAAAAGGGCATCATAAAATAGAGAGTAGATCCAGCAGAAAATAGACATTATAAACAAAGAAAGGTAGCTAACATAGAAGGTGTAGGACAAAAAAACTAAAAAAACTTGAGACTTCCCGCGGGCCGGATTTTGGTTTGGGGACCCCTGCTCTAATGTTTGTCTGCTCTTGAATGGGATTTTGCTGAAAATCTCAATTTCCCCTCTGGGATTAATAAAGTATTTCTGATTCTGATTTTTTCACACACACACACACTCACACACACACACACACACACACACACACACACACACACACACACACACACACACACACACACACACACACACACAAATCGAAATACAGACAGACAGATTTGTTTTTACTAACACACAAATCTAAATACGGACACAAAATAAAATATGCAAATACACAGAGATTGAAATACAGACAAACTAGTACACGGGTATCGGATTACAGACGCACTGATTGAGATAGGCTTCCTGCGCTCTTTTACTATGAAGGTGTTGTAACACTTGGCTTGCCACTGTCTTGCTGAAATAAGCAGGGGCGTCCATGATAACGTTGCTTGGATGGCAACATATAATATCATCGCTTACGTGCAGTGATTTCTCCGGATTCTCTGAACCTTTTGATGGTATTACAGACAGTAGATGGTGAAATCCCTAAATTCCTTGCAATAGCTGGTTGAGAAATGTTGTTCTTAAACTGTTGGACAGTTTGCGCACGCATTTGTTGACAAAGCGGTGACCCTCGCCCCATCCTTGTTTGTGAATGACTGAGCGTTTCATGGAAGCTGCTTTTATACCCAATCATGGCACCCACCTGTTCCCAATTAGACTGTTCACCTGTGGGATGTTCCAAATAAGTTTGATGAGCATTCCTCAACTTTCTCACTCTTTTTTGCCACCTTTTTTGAAACATGTTGCGGGTATCAAATTCCAAATGACCTAATATTTGAAAAAATAAATAAAATACCAGTTCGAACGTTAAGTATCTTGTCTTTGCAGTCTATTGCCCGCTAGATCACTAAGATCTTCTGAGACCAATCTGTTAGCGGTTCCCAGAGTAAACTCAAATCAAGGGAGAGCATCATTCAGTCACTATGCAACAAATAGCTGGAATAAACTTCCTGAAGATGTCAGACTCTCTCCAACTCTGACTACTTTTAAAAGTAGACTGAAGACTTTTATGTTCACCTTAGCTTTCAGCTAAATCTTTGAATCTTTTAACTTTTAACGTCCGCACTGTTTTTATTTTTATTGTCTGCATTTTAATTTTGCTTTTATTTTTCTTTCATTTCACTTTGTTGTCTGTGGAGCACTTTGAGTCTGCCTTGTGTATGAAAAGCGCTATACAAATAAAGTTGCCTTGCCTTTTCAATTGAATATAAGTTGAAAATTATTTGCAAATTATTGTATTCTGTTTTTATTTACCATTTACGCAACGTGCTAACTTCACTGGTTTTGGGTTTTGTACATGAACACTTCCGTACTTAGTGCCCGATGCTCTCACGCGACTCTCAAGTCTTTCAACAAGTCTGCAATGTCTATCTGGGGCCCCCTGCTCACGTCCGAGCGCAGCGCGCTCTGCAGGCGGCCGCTCGCTCGCTTCAGCGACGCTAACGGGACGCTTTCCCCGCGAGCGCAGACGAGCACCTCGTTCACCTCCCCGTCGATCGCCCTGAAGAGGATCGTCGGGAACACGCGGCTCACACGCTCCAGCACGTCTTTCCTCAAGGCGGAGTCTCGGCACACCAGGTTAAGTATGAAAACACCTGGGGGCCAGAGGGAGGTATGAAGTCGCTCGCATTTTTCATGGTTATTAAAAATGTAAAGCGTACCTTTAGGGGTTAGAAGGCGACTGACTTGGTGCAAGACGGCGCTTTCTACAAAGGCAGCAGGCGGACTGCTCATACCCACCGTGCTGTCTTTGTTGTCCACGTCGAACATGATGGCGTCAAAAAAGTGCTCGCCTGTGTTTAAAAAAAAAAAAGGAAAAGCTACAGCCTGGTCTAGCTCTGTATTGTTTACACTACCGTTCAAAAGATTGGGGTCACATTGAAATGTCCTTATTTTTGAAGGAAAAGCACTGTACTTTTCAATGAAGATAACTTTAAACTAGTCTTAACTTTAAAGAAATACACTCTATACATTGCTAATGTGGTAAATGACTCGTCGTCGTCGTCGGCGGTCACTCGAAACGAGTATGACTGTCCTCCGTAGGGTCGTATTCCCTATATGGAGGACGCCTGTGCGTGGAATCTTTTAATGTGGGGAGACTGGTGCACGGTCAGCCACCACACAGTCCTTGGCATTGAGCGGGCCAGGGTCCAGTGGCATGGAGACCAAGACGACTGGGGACCCGTCTTTGCTGCAGCCTTCATCCGCCTTCCCAGCCGTTGTGGTGCATTCCGCTGCCGCCATCTTCCGCCTGGTCCACCGTTGAGGCGGTTTTCACTATTCGCCCATAGCTGGGGTTATTTACCCATAGCTGGGACAGGGGTTGACTGGGCACCAGGGCATGTCCACACACCGGTGGGCCTGCATGCCCCGTCTCTGGGGCCCCCTGCTGCTCCGAGATCCCGTACAACTTAGCCTGGAACCGCGAGGTTCCAGTTACCGTGTGTGGCCACGAGGAGGCATGTACGAGTCTTGACAATGGAGAGGCTATGTACCGGCTGAGGAGGCTTATGCACTCGGCTCCTCTTTTCGCCCTCTGAGACAGAGGGCTAGCCGGCGGCACTAGCTGAAAGCAATGAGTATCAGGCAGAAGCAGCATGCAGCATAGCAAGCAAAAGCGGCATGCAGCATGCACTAACTACAGGTACTACTACTCCAAGGCTACTGCACTAGACGCATCCCATCGCCCTGTGCGATGTTTTCTGCACACACACACAATGACTATTCTAGCTGCAAATGTCTGGTTTTTGGTGCAATATCTACATAGGTGTATAGAGGCCCATTTCCAGCAACTATCACTCCAGTGTTCTAATGGGACAATGTGTTTGCTCATTGGCTCAGAAGGCTAATTGATGATTAGAAAACCCTTGTGCAATCATGTTCACACATCTGAAAACAGTTTAGCTCGTTACAGAAGCTACAAAACTGACCTTCCTTTGAGCAGATTGAGTTTCTGGAGCATCACATTTGTGGGGTCAATTAAACGCTCAAAATGGCCAGAAAAAGAGAACTTTCATCTGAAACTCGACAGTCTATTCTTGTTCTTAGAAATGAAGGCTATTCCACAAAATTGTTTGGGTGACCCCAAACTTTTGAACGGTAGTGTACATCCCGCCATTAACCTTCTTTTTCCAAGGCACAGATGCGTTCCAGGCCGTCCCCGAGCGTGACGGTCAGGTGATCGTCGGGTCGAAAGCAGAACCACTCCTTGGCCACTTCCAGCACCGCCGGATCCAGTTCCACCACCTCCACAGAAACAGCGGGTACAAAGTCCCGCAGGAACTGAGGCAGGCCTCCTCCTCCCAGTCCCACCAGGAGCACCGACACAGGGACATCTACGGAGTGGGGGAGGAAAGAAGGGTTACTATTAGTCGATCCGTATCGTCACATTTTTGTGAAAAAATATGTGATCGCCATAGCCGATTAATGCTTTTTAATGTCGATCATAAATGGCTTATACTGTATTTATTTATAGTCCCGCGGCTGATGAGCGGCTAGAAGCTGATTATGTGTAGAACCGCTTCTCTAAGCTATTATTAATCACATCCATCACAGCAAATAGACTGCATTTCTTAGCATTTGCAGTATCATTATTAAGTATCATTATCACTGGAGGATAGGCATAAACATTTTAAACACCGAGATAGGGTTGTACGGTATACCGGTACTGGTATAGTATCGTGGTACTAATGAGTCAAAAACGGTACTATACCGGTTCTGTCTATCTGTGTTGGCCCTGCGATGAGGTGGCGACTTGTCCAGGGTGTACCCCACCTTCCGCTTGAATGAAGTTGGGATAGGCTTGAAATTGCATGCCTTTTAAACTTTAATAGTATCCATTATTGCAACAAATATTACAGTATATTATCATACTCTCCAAACATTTTTTGTCTAAATAAAAATAAATACTTCAATATCTGCTTGACTTATGATTTTACAGCAAACTACCCATCGAATTAATAAAAATGACAATACATTTTACGGTGTTCTTTACAGCATATTATTGTAAATTGAAAAAAACTACCAGGTTTTTGCGTTAGAATTATGTTGATTGAACTGCCAGTTTTTGACTGTAAAATCTACGGTTGTTGTTTTTAACGGTGTATTACTGTAATTGGAAAGACGGTACATTTGTTTTTACGGTAGAAAAACTGGCAGCTAGGTTGCCAGAATAAAAAAATAACTTGTACTGTTTTTCCATTAACTATATAATGTTGTAAAAAACACTGTTTTTAATTTAATGGTAAAATTCTGGCAACTAAGCTGCCAGATTTTTCCGTAAAACCCCCCCAAAAAAACAGTGGTACTGTTTTACCATTCACACAGGGACTACAGAGATATTACAATGTTGTAAAAAAAAAATGTATTAAAAAAAGAATGCTATATTTTACAGTAACATTTTGTAAATGTAAAGATTTTACAGTAAAATCTTTGAAACAATTTATATAAGTAATAATGAAATCCAGAGGCAAGTTCATACATTATTCACTGTTACAAGCGACCCTCTAATGGCAGCCATAACTGCCATGTGTCCCTCAATGAAAACCAGTTTGACATCCCTGAGCTATCCATCCATCCATTTTCTACCGCTTGTCCCTTTTGGGGTCACGGGGGGTGCTGGAGCCTATCTCAGCTGCATTCGGGCGGAAGGCGGGGTTAACAATCCAAAATACAGAACACTGGATACCACTACTTCGCAACAGCCAGCAGAGGGCGCACTTAATTCAAACCCAGCTCAAAAGCAAAGTAAATCAATCAATCAATCAATGTTTATTTATATAGCCCTAAATCACAAGTGTCTCAAAGGGCTGTACAAGCCACAACGACATCCTCGGTACAGAGCCCACAGGACATTAGTCCTTGAACTACAAACAAGAGTGATTGATTATTTTGATTGATTTATTGATTGATGGCAGCACAATCAATAGAGTGATGTTCTCCGGTACAGCAAAAGAGAATTCATTCTAACAACTTCTGCAACTTTTCAATAGGCGAGGTCAAGTGTGAGTGTGAGTAGACGTGTACCTTTGTCGTTCTCCATGTCCAAGTCCAGCATGGCGAGGGCAGCGACCATGACTTTGTGGTGAGCGCAGCACAGGAAGCCGCTGTGCACTGACAGAGAGGACGACGGCGCCGCCGAGGATTGTTTGCTTTTCTTTTTGCTCTTCTTCTTGTGACTGGATGCTGGCGGAACAGAAACGTTTTTGTTTTTTTACATGCATGTTTTTTATTGTTTATTGGTAGTACATATCAATACCAAACTACACTATGCAATGTTATTGTCTAAGAATAACATTTGTTTAAATACATGAGGGATTATCTAACTCACGGGTGTCAAAAGTGCTCATTGCTCAAAAAATAATCATGAATTAAAATCAATGTTGTTATTAATTATTGACCTATTTAAGACTCCAATTACTTCACATCAAATATTGCACTTTGAATTATTTTTTGGGGGAAATATTGCCATGTATAAAAATGTTTTCTTTGACAAAAAGGGCATAAAAAAACATAGCATAAAAATTTTCAAAAAATGTATAGTCGACTGATAGATCTGAAGTTTATCTGGACACTTTAGTGTTGAAAGTAATAAATGTAAAAACAAAGTAAAAAAATGTATACCATATTTTATTTTAACATTTCTATTACTGAGGCTACTTTGGATCCCCAAGATTTTTTGTGGATTTTTTTTTAAACAGTCATTGCTTAAAAATGAACAATACATTGAAATGAACGGTGTTATAAATTATTGACCCACTTAAGACTCCCATTATTTCACATTGGATATTCCCCTTTGAAATATTTTACTGGGAAAATATTGCATATTTGGTGGTTTTGTCATAAAAAACTGGATTTTCTTTGACAAAAAGGGCATCCTCTTTTTTTTTTCTTTTTTTTTTTTACTTGATGTCAACAGATAGACCTGAAGTTGATTTAGAGATATAAGAAATAAAATAAAATAATATATTACATATTTTTTGCATTTTTATGACTAAGACCCTTTCAAGTTACCGGTACCAAACTTCAGGAAAGCCCTAAAGATATCAATCAATCAATCAATGTTTATTTATATAGCCCTAAATCACAAGTGTCTCAAAGGGCTGCACAAGCCACAACGACATCCTCTGTTCAGAGCCCACATAAAAAAAAAACTATATGTATTGGTTTTAAAAATTAAAAATATTAAAATGGCCTACGCCTACGGGCGGTATAGCTCGGTTGGTAGAGTGGCCGTGCCAGCAACTTGAGGGTTGCAGGTTCGATCCCCGCTTCCGCCATCCTAGTCACTGCCGTTGTGTCCTTGGGCAAGACACTTTACCCACCTGCTCCCAGTGCCACCCACACTGGATTAAATGTAACTTGGATATTGGGTTTCACTATGTAAAGCGCTTTGAGTCACTAGAGAAAAAGCGCTATAGAAATATAATTCACTTCACTTCTCTACGCATGCTTTAATTTTGTAGCTACTTACATCATGTGTTGCCATCATTATAACACTTATATAAGACTTTTAATTTTTTGAGGCTCCAGACAGATTAGTTTTTTGTATTTGTGGTCCAATATGGCTCTTTCAACGTTTTGGGTTGCCGACCCCTGCTTTAACTCAACGGTGAGATGGCAAAAATAAATAATTCCAAGAACTTTTTGAATCTTAAAATGACAAAAAAAACAGCAGTTTGGAAACGACGACGAACAGGCAAATGTAAAACTGACCGCTGTTCGAGGAGACGAGGCGACTCTCAGACTGTACCAGAACCACGTTGGACAGGAAGACCAGTCTGCGGTACAGCTCGCCGTCCTCCCCTCTGACGTTCTCCACGCAGTACTCGCCACTGTGCTCGCTCACGCCCCTGCTGACCACCTCTCGCCAGCCCAGGTCGCCGCCGACGGACAGAAAGGGGACCTGAAGTGGGGTTCCAGTCAGTACAGACTAAATCCCGGTGATCGGGCGCATCCTACCTGCTGATTGTCGGCCATTCCCGGCGGAGCCAGGTCCATCACCATCGGCGAGAGTTCTGATTGGACGGCCTGCATGTCGGCGTACTCCTGATTCCTGTGCATGGCCACAATGAGCAGGCGGCGAAAGTTAGCGCTGGCTGCCAGCTGCCGGCGTCCCTCGCTGGAGCTGTAGAGCCACGCTGTCTCACTCCCTTGAGGCACTGAAAGCACGCACGCATGGCCACTACATTAGGTACACCTGCACAACATCAAAACAATGCACTGGACAGTCATGACTGGATGATTTGTATGTGCAACTCTTCTGAGCCCCTGCACACAAAAACAGTAAAAACTGGTTAAAATCTGCACCTTTACCCCAGCAGGCACAAGACGTTGATACAACGTTGATTATACGTACATGTCCTTTAAAACTGACTTTGGAACAACGTTGCAAAATAGTCGCATATGTAAATTGAGACAACATAGGATCCGCGTTGTTGGTTAGGAAATGACCAAATTTCAATGGTCGAATCAACGTCACAACATGACATTGAATAAATGTTGTCAAAAAGCATGTTGTTTAAACGTTGTATTTGTGTTGTAGAATATTGGTTGGGAAATGACCAAATTTCAATGGTCAAATCAACGTCAGAACCCAACATTGATTAAACGTTGTGTCAACGTTGTATTTGTGTTTTAGAATATTGGTTGGGAAATGACCAAAGTTCAACGATCAAATCAACGTCACAACATGACATTGAATAAACGTTGTCAAAAAGCATGTTGTTTCAACGTTGCATTTGTGTTGTAGAATATTGGTTTGGAAATGACCAAATTTCCACGGTCAAATCGTCAGAACTCAACATTGATTAAACGTTGTCAAAAAGCATGTTGTTTCAACATTGCATTTGTTGGTTTGGAAATGACCAAATTTCAATGGTCAAATCTTCAGAACTCAACATTGATTAAACGTTGTCAAAAAACATCTGCCCGTTGCATTTGTGTTGTAGAATATTGGTTGGGAAATGACCAAATTTCAACAGTCAAATCAACTTCAGAACCCAACATTGATTAAACGTTGTCAAAAAGCATGTTGTTTCAACGTTGCATTTGGGTTGTAGAATATTGGTTGGGAAATGACCAAATTTCAATGGTCAAATCAACGTCACAACATGACATTGAATAAATGCAGTCAAAAAGCATGTTGTTTCAACGTTGTGTTAGTGTTGTAGAATATTGGTTGGAAATTGACTAAATTTCAACGGTCAAATCGTCAGAACTCAACATTGATTAAACGTTGTCAAAAAACATCTGCCCGTTGCATTTGTGTTGTAGAATATTGGTTGGGAAATGACCAAATTTCAACAGTCAAATCAACTTCAGAACCCAACATTGATTAAACGTTGTCAAAAAGCATGTTGTTTCAACGTTGCATTTGGGTTGTAGAATATTGGTTGGGAAATGACCAAATTTCAATGGTCAAATCAACATCACAACATGACATTGAATAAATGCAGTCAAAAAGCATGTTGTTTCAACGTTGTGTTAGTGTTGTAGAATATTGGTTGGAAATTGACTAAATTTCAACGGTCAAATCGTCAGAACTCAACATTGATTAAACGTTGTCAAAAAGCATGTTGTTTCAACGTTGCATTTGAGTTGTATAATATTGGTATGGAAATGACCACATTTCAATGGTCAAATCAACTTCACAACCCAACATTGATTAAACGTTGTCAAAAAGTATGTTGTTTCAACGTTGTGTTGTGTTGTAGATATTGGTTGGGAAATGACCACATTTCAACGGTCAGAACTCAACATTGATTAAACGTTGTCAAAAAGCATGTTGTTTCAACGTTGCATTTGGGTTGTAGAATATTGGTTGGGAAATGACCAAATTTCAATGGTCAAATCAACGTCACAACATGACATTGAATAAATGCAGTCAAAAAGCATGTTGTTTCAACGTTGTGTTTGTGTTGTAGAATATTGGTTGGAAATTGACTAAATTTCAACGGTCTAATCGTCAGAACTCAACATTGATTAAACGTTGTCAAAAAGCATATTGTTTCAACGTTGTATTTGTGTTGTAGAATATTGGTAGGGAAATGACCACATTTCAATGGTCAAATCGACGTCAGAACTCAATGATTAAACGTTGTCAAAAAGCATGTTGTTTCAACGTTGCATTTGCGTTGTAGAATATTGGTTGGGAAATGACCACATTTCAACGGTCAAATCAACTTCACAACCCAACATTGATTAAACATTGTCAAAAAGTATGTTGTTTCAACGTTGTGTTGTGTTGTAGATATTGGTTGGGAAATGACCAAATTTCAACGGTCAGAACTCAACATTGATTAAACGTTGTCAAAAAGCATGTTGTTTCAACGTTGCATTTGTGTTGTAGAATATTGGTAGGGAAATGACCACATTTCAAGGGTCAAATCGACGTCAGAACTCAATGATTAAATGTTGTCCAAAAGCATGTAGTTTCAACGTTATATTTGTGATGTAGAATATTGGTTGGGAAATGACCAAATTTCAATGTTCAAAATCCACGTCAGAACTCAACATTGATTAAACGTTGTCAAAAAGCATGTTGTTTCAACGTTGCATTTGAGTTGTAGAATATTGGTTGGGAAATGACCAAATTTCAATGTTCAAAATCTACGTCAGAACTCAACATTGATTAAACGTTGTCAAAAAGCATGTTGTTTCAACGTTGCATTTGAGTTGTAGAATATTGGTTGGGAAATGACCACATTTCAACGGTCAAATCAACTTCACAACCCAACATTGATTAAACGTTGTCAAAAAGTATGTTGTTTCAACGTTGTGTTGTGTTGTAGATATTGGTTGGGAAATGACCACATTTCAACGGTCAGAACTCAACATTGATTAAACGTTGTCAAAAAGCATGTTGTTTCAACGTTGCTTTTGTGTTGTAGAATATTGACCAAATTTCAAGGGTCAAATCAACTTCAGAACTCTACATTGATTAAACGTTGTTAAAAAGCATGTTGTTTCAACGTTGTGTTTGTGTTGTAGAATATTGGTTGGGAAAGGACCAAATTTAAATGGTCAAATCGACGTTAGAACCCTACATTGATTAAACGTTGTCAAAAAGCATGCTTTGTCAACGTTGTATTTATGTTGTAAAAAAAAAGTAGGAGATCCATGCTTCTGCTCTCCATTAGTTTGGGGGTCTTTGGCCTGGAAAACATTGAAGACTCATTATTTAAAGCAGCGGTACGTGTACCACTAGTGGTATGCGGGCTATATCTCATGGTACGCCAAAGAATCACTTAAATATTCAAACACAGTGTTACTTACTGTTCAAAGTGTGTATAATATTAAATATACTTGTTAAAAAAAAACCTTTGCCTTGTTATAATGAGCACTTAGGCCTACTACGCTACTGTATTTTAATGTTGGTCATTATGGTGGTACTTGGAGTGTTTTCTGAGGTGGTATTTGGTGAAAAAAGTGTGAGAACCACTTAAGTATTTAGAACACAACTGTGAATGTGGAAAAAATGAGGAGACTCAATGCATGTTGTTGAAGTGAATCAAACAGAAAAGAGACTCACCAATAAAAATGGCAAACGGGTTGGACCTCGGCACTTTGGTCCCGGGTGGTGAATCCTGCACAGTCAGCGTGTATCTGGGCAGCCCCGTCTTGGCCTGGCACAGAGTGAGCGACAGGTTGGCGCCGGCGTCCGTCTCGGTGCGGAGCCTCTTCCTCAGGACGGAGTACGCCTGACGCTCCCGCACGGCCGTCAGCAAGTCCGCCACCTGCGCCAGGCGGGTCGGGGCCCCGTCTTCGCCGAGGCACATCTCCAAAATGGGCGTCGGCATGGGCCGGCGGAACTTGGTGCAGACCAGGACGAAAACGGGCAGAGCGAAGGAGCCCTCCGCCTCATCCGCGCTGGTTTCTTCCTGCAGGCAGTGAAGCCTCACCGCCCATCCCAGCTGGGCAAAGTGCTCCACAGCCAGGCGGATCACGGCCTCCTGAGCCAGCGTGACGCACACGTATCTACCGCCCACACTCAGCACGCGGCCTACCTGCAAACACAGACCGTCACTACCATGTCTGTCCCAAAAAACGCCACCATTTCCTGAGCTACCTCAGCGAGCATATTCCTCGCCAGCGCGCCTTCTTCCTCGGCCGCCATGGCATCCAGAGTGCCCTTGTCCAGAGCCGCCTGGA
Organism: Entelurus aequoreus; assembly: GCF_033978785.1. Classification (NCBI taxonomy): domain Eukaryota; kingdom Metazoa; phylum Chordata; class Actinopteri; order Syngnathiformes; family Syngnathidae; genus Entelurus; species Entelurus aequoreus. The sequence continues at coordinate 11,964,126 of NC_084757.1, read as the reverse complement.
AGCACGCGTCCTCGTACGGCGTCCGAGTGGCGTCCACCTGCTGGAACGTCAAGCCGGGCCGACGGTCGGCGTTCCTCTGGTTCATGTGGGACACGACGGTCTCGCTGATGTCGATGTTGGTCAGATGTTTGTAGCCGACGTCGTGCAGCTGCTCGCTCAGCTCCGAGTTGCCGCAGCCGACCACCAGCACCTGCAATGGGGAATAACAATGAGTCTTCAAACAGGATACTCTCATAGGGAAGTGGCCATTGAGCTTCGAGTGTCATCAGCAGGTTACAACAGAAATACAGAAAAAGAATGAAATTGTCCACGGCGCCAACCCTGATTGAATCACAACTGAAATGTGGGTGGTTGATGAGCCTTTTGTGTGCCCATGGGTTGCTATATGTCAAGTCTAAGGCCATTCAGGAATGCAGCGGTCTGTGGTTTTATGTTGACATCTGTCCATGGTTTCTTAGACTTAGACAAACTTTAATGATCCATAAGGGAAATTGTTCCACACAGTAGCTCAGTTACAAAGGATGGAAAGGATGAGGATGGAAAGGTTAATGCACACAAGGGCACAAAAAGAAGGCGAAAACAAATGGTATAACGTAGACTAAAAATGTACCATAGTAGCAATATACAATATAACATATAAGTAATATTTACATATTATATATTAGGGCTGCGAATCTTTGGGTGTCCCACGATTCGATTCAATATCGATTCTTGGGGACACGATTCGATTAAAAATCGATTTTTTTCGATTCAACGTGATTCTCGATTCAAAAACGATATTTTCCCGATTCAAAACGATTCTGTATTCATTCAATACATAGGATTTCAGCAGGATCTACCCCAGTCTGCTGACATGCAAGCAGAGTAGTAGATTTTTGTAAAAAGCTTTTATAATAGTAAAGGAAAATGTTTTATCAACTGATTGCAATAATGTACATTTGTTTTAACTATTAAATGAACCAAAAAAATATGACTTATTTTATCTTTGTGAAAATATTGGACACAGTGTGTTGTCAAGCTTATGAAATGCGATGCAAGTGTAAGCCACTGTGACACTATTGTTCTTTTTATTTTTATAAATGTCTAATGATAATGTCAATGAGGTATTTTTAATCACTGCTATGTTGAAATTGTTACTAATATTGATACTGTTGTTGATAATATTCATTTTTGTTTCACTACTTTTGGATTGTTTTGTGTCAAGTTTGTGTCTCCTCTCAATTGCTCTGTTTATTGCTGTTCTGAGTGTTGCTGGGTCGGGTTTGGTTTTGGAACTGGATTGCATTGTTATGGTATTGCTGTGTATTGATTAATGAAAAAAATAATTAAAATAAAAAATTAAAAAAAATAGAATTTTGAAAAATGAGAATCGATACTGAATCGTACAACGTGATAATGGCGATTTGAATTTGAATCGATTTTTTCCCACACCCCTATTATATATACATATACACAATATACAACAAATCCCAATTACCATGTACAATATTACAGTATATGTAACAGCTGCAGCATAAAAAAGAGTAGATCCAGCATCTTACTTTATTTCTTACTGTTGCTATTTTTTTTTAAATGTTTTATTTTACTTATGGGGGAGAAACGTCACATTTGATGTATGTTTGACATCTTGTTTCAAATAATCAAATGTTTGAAAAAAATTAAATGTCCACGACGCCGCACTTTCTTAGTGTTTATATTTAATTTCAGATATGATGCGACATTTTAATGACAGATCACCGCACAAAATGACAAGGTTCATACTGTTTGAGTGGATTAACGTGCACGCAAAACTCACCAATTTTTGCAGGCACGTCCCGGGTCGTTCGCAAAAATTGTCTCTCTAGCGCCCCCTTTAAAATTGGAAAAATTGATCCCCTGCTAGGGCTGGGCGATATGGATCAAAACTGATATCTCTGTATTTCTTAGGCCAAATGGCTATAAACGATATACAGTACAGGCCAAAAGTTTGGACACACCTTCTCGTTTTAATGTTTTCTTTATTTACATGACTATTTACATTATATATTGTCACATCAAAACTATGAATGAACACATGTGGAGTTATGTACTTAACAAAAAAAGGGGAAATAACTGAAAACATGTTTTATATTCTAGTTTCTTCAAAGTAGCCACCCTTTGCTCTGATTACGGCTTTGCACACTCTTGGCATTCTCTGGATGAACTTCAAGAGGTAGTCACCTGCAATAGTTTTTACTTCACAGGTGTCATAGTTTTGATGCCTTCAGTGACAATCTACAATGTAAATAGTCATGAAAATAAAGAAAACGCATTGAAAGAAGGTGTGTCCAAACTTTTGGCCTGTACTGTACGTCGATGGTTCTGAAATTTCCTTAATAGCCTTTTTGATCGTTTCCATATCAATTGTAAGATCTATTTCAGTCAGTAAAGTATAATTGAATGTGCGAAAGTAGCTCCAACAGTAAAGAGAGTGCAGTGTTGAGTTTTGTCCACTTTAGCTTTCATTAGCATACTTGACATGAGTATGTTTTATTGAAGAGACGTTTTCCTCACCTTGTCTTGTATTTTTATGTACTTATGCAGCACACCACACAGTTTGTTGTAGTCGCCATACCACTCGAAGGACTTCTCTCCGCGCTTCTTAAAGAATCTTTCCCAGTACTCTGCCGAACTGAACTCCTCGGCGGTACGCGGTAACAAATTCATATTTTTGCTTAGAAATATTATAATACTAGAATAAATATAGGGCTAACTAGGACATATGACACTCCACATGGTGTTTTTGAGCCGATGTTTCGAGCCGGACAACTTTGCAATTCGGACAACTTTCCAATTGGGCCAGTGTACTTCAATTCGGTCTCCGATTGGTTGAAACTGACACCCCCAGTCTTTGCTCCGTACAGCAACAAAACCGGACATCATCGGTTCCTGTTTGCAATCAGATAAGTATATAGAACAGTGGTTCTTAACCTTGTTGTAGGTACCGAACCCCACCAGTTTCATATGCGCATTCACAGAACCCTTCTTTAGTGAAAAAAATAAATTAAAAAAAATTCCAATTCAAGACAAAGTTATATGTTTTTGGTAACACTTTAGTATGGGGAACATATTCTAAGTAACAAAAACTTAATATAGAGTTTTTTGGACACTAAGGGAACATATTCTAAGTAATAAAGACTTAATTTAGAGTTATTTGGTTAGTGTTAGGGTTAGAGGGTTAGGGCCAGGGTTAGAGGTTTAGGGTTAATAATGCCATGTCGAATAAGGCATTAATAAGTACTTTATAATGACTAGTTAAGAGCCAATATGTTACTAATTTGCATGTTAATAAGCAACTAATTCATGGTGAATATGTTCCCCATACTAAAGTGTTAGCATGTTTTTTTTACTGGTGCATAAAATGAACCGTGCATGAACATCACCTTGTTCAAACAACAAAACCAACACAGTGCATAAACTCACAACAAATTACACACCTGCAAATCAGTCAGCTGTTGCCGTATCCGTAATACGCCGATAGGGAGAACTTTGTATTTACACGATGAGTCAGGTGTGTTTTGACCTCTGCCGAACCCCTGAGGCCGACTCACCGAACCCCTAGGGTTCGATCGAACCCAGGTTAAGAACCACTGATATAAAAACATTACACGGGAAATTCAAATGGTGGTTCTGGTTTTCACCAAACAATGCATAAGTAACACGTTACATATAATTCCTGGTTCTGGCGGTCATGATTTTGTGCACTTTGAATTAATGAATTAAATTAGTTTATTTTAGTCATATAATCAACGATTTTGTGTGATCAATTTAACAGCACAGATTATACATATTAGCAATCATTTACATACACACACACACACACACACACACACACAAAAACAATGACCGAAAAAAGGAATAGGCTGAAGCCAAGGCTTATATTTGCATATCCTATAGATTCACTGAAAATTAGATTGCATGGAACATCAACGTTCAAAAACTAAATCGGATAAAAGTAATCGTTTCTATATTTTATAATGTTCCATTATTTCACCTTTAAAGGCTTTCTTAAACCTTAACAAAGAACTACATGTCTTCAACTCATCACTGAGCTTGTTCCACCATTTAACTCGTAAAACTGAAATACATGTGTATTTTATATTCGTTCTTACTTTACATATTTGAAAAATCAATATCCCCCGTAAATTATAGATTTCTCCTCTTAATTTAAATGACCTAAGAAAACAAGCTGGACGGCTGTTGTTCTTTACTCGAAACATAATTTCCATTGTTTTTAAAAACGCAATATCTGAAAATGTTAACACATTAGAACTTATAAATAATAGATTGGTAGGTTCATAGTAGCACGCTTTGTGTATCATTGTAATTACACTTTCTTGGAGTTTAATTATTGGGTCTATGTTTGTTTTATAAACATTTCCCCAAACTTCAACACAATATGTTAAATATGGAAAAATAAAAGAATAATATAACATATGCAGACATGTCCTATTCAGCATGTGTTTTACTTTATAAAGAATAAGCAATGGATTTGGGTATTTTTCCCTTTATGTATTCCATCTGCAGTTTCCAACATAATTTATGATCAATTATTATTATTCCCAATAACTTAGTTTCATATACTCTATCAATATCCACTTGATTTAATTTGAATTTTGCTTCACAATTTGTCCTTGCACCACTAAACATCATACATTTATTTTCATTATCATTTAATGATAACTTATTAATATCAAACCATTTTTGTAGCTGAATCAACTCAACCTCTATTATCCTCAACACTTCCTTCAAGTCTTCTCCTGAACAATATACATTTGTATCATCTGCAAACATAATGCATTTCAATTTATTAGATAAAGTATAATTAAATTAGGTCCCAATACCAAGCCTTGTGGAACCCCACAAGTTACTCTAATTGGCTGTGATTTAGTCTTATTAATCAATCAATCAATGTTTACTTATATAGCCCTAAATCACGAGTGTCACAAAGGGCTGCACAAGCCACAACGACATCCTCAGCTCAGATCCCACATCAGGGCAAGGAAAAACTCAACTCAATGGGACAATGAGAAACCTTGGTCCCCGTGGGGACCCCCCCTCCCCTCCCCCCAGGGCGACCAGTGCAATGGACGTCAAGTGGATCTAGCATAATATTGTGAGAGTCCAGTCCATAGTGGATCTAACATAATATTGTAAGAGTCCAGTCCATAGTGGATTTAACGTAATAGTGTGAGAGTCCAGTCTATAGTGGATCTAACATAATATTGTGAGAGTCCAGTCCATAGTGGATCTAACATAATAGTGTGAGAGTCCAGTCCATAGTGGATCTAACATAATAGTGTGAGAGTCCAGTCCATAGTGGATCTAACATAATAGTGAGAGTCCAGTCCATAGTGGATCTAACATAACAGTGTGAGAGTCCAGTCCATAGTGGATCTAACATAATAGAGAGAGTTCAGTCCATAGTGGATCAAACATAATAGTGATAGAGTCCAGTCCATAGTGGATCTAACATAATAGTGTGAGAGTCCAGTCCATAGTGGATCTAACATAATAGTGAGAGTCCAGTCCATAGTGGATCTAACATAATAGTGAAAGTCCAGTCCATAGTGGATCTAACATAATAGTAAGAGTCCAGTCCATAGTGGATCTAACATAATAGTGAGAGTGCAGTCCATAGTGGATCTAACATAATAGTGTGAGTCCAGTCCATAGTGGATCTAACATAATAGTGAGAGTCCAGTCCATAGTGGATCCAACATAATAGTGAGAGTCCAGTCCATAGTGGATCTAACATAATAGCGAGAGCCCAGTCCATAGTGGGGCCAGCAGGAGACCATCCCGAGCGGAGACAGGTCAATTAATTTCCACATATTGAGATATATTACTTAAATAACTACTTAACCACTGTTGTGAAACACCTCTTATGCCATAGTTTTCCAATGTTTGCAGAAGTAAGGAATGATCGATTGTGTAACTTTAAATGTATAATATGTAAAACAGGACATAAGCTAGCTAAGCGACGTGTCTACTTGGCGGCCATCTTTGTGGGGGCTAAAGTCCAAGCAAAGCACGTACTGTATGTTAAAATGAATTATAACGTGCTCATTTCTTAACCGATTTCCATGCAGTTAACTTCAATGCCGACTTCCAGACATGTGCTATTAATACGCATTTTGCTTGGTTTTAAGGTTACCCCTGGCGTTCTTGTTTACTTTAAATGGGCGCGGCCCGTCTAACTATTAATATCTAGGCGGAATACCGCCAATACACCGTAGAAGAAGAGGGAATAAAACGAAGAAGACGATCCAACATGGCGGTACCGGCAGGAAGGTCTGTCGTGTTTGTGACAGGAAACGGGAAAAAACTTGAAGAGGTAAGCGAAATTCATTTATTCGAGATGAAGCCATGTGCAACTTTCTTTCCGGAGGTGTAGAACATTTAATACATTATAGCGTGTTTAACCGTTCATTCGAGACGCCTGCTGGTCAACCCAAAAGAACGAGGAACGCTCTCAAGGCGTACTAATCGATTGCCGATGTTGTTTTGGTTCTTCAGGTGATTCAGATTCTGGGCGACACCTTTCCCTACAAACTCATCTCAAAGAAGATTGACTGTAAGTAAGAGTTATTACCACTCTTAATAAACCATGATATATCACATAACCACTTATTTCGCTAGTGCCTGAATACCAAGGGGAGCCAGATGAAATTTCTATCCAGAAGTGCAAGGAGGCTGCGCAGCAGGTACACTTGCTTCTTTATATCATATTAAAACGGGAATAGAAAAACAAAAAGTGCTCTGTCTGTCTGTGTTTGTTTAGATTGATGGCCCGGTCATCGTGGAGGACACCTGTCTGTGTTTCAAGGCACTGGGAGGCTTGCCTGGCCCTTACATGTTAGTTTTACCACTCTGATTACACACCTTGAAGGAGCCATAGTGCCCATTAACACAGTGTTTTTCAACAACTGTGCCGCGGCACACTAGTGTACCGTGAGATATTGTTTGGTGTGCAATGGGAGATTATGCAATTTCACCTAATTGGGTTAAAACATTTTTTTTGCAAACCAGCACCGTATTTTTCGGAGTATAAGTCGCACCTGCCGAAAATGCATAATGAAGGAAAAAAACACATATAAGTCGCATTTTTGGGGGAAATTTATTTGATAAAACCCAACACCAAGAATAGACATTTGAAAGGCAATTTAAAATAAATAAAGAATAGTGAACAACAGGCTGAATAAGTGTACGTTATATGAGGCATAAATAACCAACTCGGAACGTGCCTGGTATGTTAACGTAACATATTATGGTAAGAGTCATTCAAATAACTATAACATATAGAACATGCTATACGTTTACCAAACAATCTGTCACTCCTAATCGCTAAATCCCATGAAATCTTATACGTCTAGTCTCTTACGTGAATGAGCTAAATAATATTATTTGATATTTTACGGTAATGTGTTAATAATTTCACACATAAGTCGCTCCTGAGTATAAGTCGCACCCCCGGCCAAACTATGAAAAAAACTGTGACTTATAGTCCGAAAAATACGGTAATTATAATCCGCAAATGTGTCGTTGAGTGTCGGTGCTGTCTAGAGCTCGGCAGACTAACCATGTAATACTCTTCCATATCAGTGGGTGGCAGCAGGTAGCTAATTGCTTTGTAAATGTCAGGAACGACGATGATGGTTTGCAGGTAAAAAGCTGTCTAATGCTTAAACCAAAAATAAACAAAATGCGAGTGCCGCTAAGAAAAGGCATTGAAGCTTAGGGATGGCTATGCAAAACGAAGCTAAAACTGAACTGGCTCCAAAGTAAACAAAAACAGAATGCTGAACGACAGCAAAGACTTACAGCGTGTGGAGCAGCAGACGGCGTCCACAAAGTACATCCGTACCTGACATGACAATCAACACCAAAATAGGAGCGCAAGACAAGAACTAAAACACTACTTACAGGAAAACACCAATAAACTCAAAATAAGTCACGGCGTGATGTGACAGGTCGTGACAGTACACCTACTTTGAGACAAGAACTATAGCGATGCATGCTTGGTTATGGCTTGAATTAATATCTAACAATTGCGAGAACGATTTTTTACTGTCAATATCGGCTGCTGAGTTTAATTTTTTTGTTTTCTGCTGGTTGTGTGTCTCGGGATTTTTTCAATGAAAAAAATGTGTCGTTGTTGAGGGTCGGTGCTGTCTAGAGCTCGGCAGACTAACCATGTAATACTCTTCCATATCAGTGGGTGGCAGCAAGTAGCTAATTGCTTTGTAAATGTCAGGAACGACGATGATGGTTTGCAGGTAAAAAGCTGTCTAATGCTTAAACCAAAAATAAACAAAATGCGAGTGCCGCTAAGAAAAGGCATTGAAGCTTAGGGATGGCTATGCAAAACGAAGCTAAAACTGAACTGGCTCCAAAGTAAACAAAAACAGAATGCTGAACGACAGCAAAGACTTACAGCGTGTGGAGCAGCAGACGGCGTCCACAAAGTACATCCGTACATGACATGACAATCAACACCAAAATAGGAGCGCAAGACAAGAACTAAAACACTACTTACAGGAAAACACCAATAAACTCAAAATAAGTCACTGCGTGATGTGACAGGTCGTGACAGTACACCTACTTTGAGACAAGAACTATAGCGATGCATGCTTGGTTATGGCTTGAATTAATATCTAACAATTGCGAGAACGATTTTTTACTGTCAATATCGGCTGCTGAGTTTAATTTTTTTGTTTTCTGCTGGTTGTGTGCCTCGGGATTTTTTCAATGAAAAAAATGTGCCTTGGCTCAGAAAAGGTTGAAAAACACTGCATTAACACATTCTCTTTGTGTTTTTTTTGCTCCTAAAAACTAATCTGGCAGTCTATCAATTAGTTTTTGAGTGATGTGTATTTGGAACGCCCACTTTCCATCGGCAGACTCGATATGCCACTCCCTCTTGGTGTGACGTCGTCTACAGAATTGGAGCCCATTTCCCCGCATTGACAGTGTGTCCATTGTGTCAAAACTAATATGGTTAAAAATATGAGCAAAAATAAATATAAAAGAATCACAGTATAGATCATAGCCTGCTGTTTCAGCATTTCCTAAACATCTTGAGGAAAACATCAGTAGAAGAGGACGCAAAATAGAATACTAGCGACTTATATTCTTTTTGCACACCAGGTCTGCTCTTCTTTCTCCGTCTTTGGTTCTGATTTTAGTCTTTCGTCTCCTGATTTTCGTGATAGCTTTTGGCTTGAGTCTTTTCAAAAAGTTCCATTCAAACTCAGACTAAAAAAAAATGATTTGAAGGCAGAATCATTAAAATGACCGCTGCAAATTACACTCTTCTCATTTGGTCAGTTTGATAGGATAAGGCCATACTTTTCTTGTATTACAATCATTTGGAAATGTATGCAGGCTTTAGTTGTATTGTTACAACCTGCAACAGTGCATCTGGCAGACATATTTCATCCTTCTTTAAATTCTGTGTGAAAATCGTGATTCGGGATGAAGGTGCTACCTAAACACAAACTACGTAATGTGAAATTGCCTCCAGTAGGTAAAAATGGGCGTTTCAAAATGTGCTTAAATTCAAAAACTCAAATCACTACTTTGTCTATTTTGGGGGAATTTTACCTGGAGACATCATTTTTACGTCCGGAACTGTAAAATAAATGTGGATTTTGTCATTAGAGGGGCCCCAGAAAGCTTTAAGTAACCTAAATGTCATTGTTTTACAGAAAGTGGTTCCTAGATCAACTCAAGCCAGAAGGTCAGTACTAGAAAATCCGGATGTTCTTTTGTAATTAAATGACCTTGTCCTGTGTTCTATTTAAAGGCTTGTACAAACTCCTGGCCGGATTTGAGGATAAGTCCGCGTGGGCCCTCTGCACCTTTGCTTTCACGCCCGGAAAAGACAAACCAGTGGAGCTCTTCAGGGGAATTACTCAGGTGACACAATTTCTCTTGACAGTCCTTCACAAGTCTTTAAGGGTTTTGTCTCGATCTAATGTGATTTGTCTTTTTAGGGGCACATTGTGGAACCAAGAGGACCACGAGACTTTGGATGGGATCCCTGTTTCCAACCAGAGGGCTATGACAAAACGTAAGGGGGATGTTTGTGCTTTGTTGCTACGTATCACTAGAGGGAGCTAGAGATTAAGGGCGTACTTGTCCAGGCTATCTGTACTGTCCTGCTTTAACACTGTAAAGTCAAGCCAAGCATTCTTTACTTCTCCACTCACCTCTATTCTGCTGTATTGCTGCAATTTCTCTGACTTGGTAGAGTTATAAATGGGGTTTTTCTGAGCTTTTGTGCAAGGTTCTAATTAATTACACTAAGTGTACAGCTCTGGTAATGGGTACATTCGCACCCACCTGTACAAATGTACTTCAAAATCTAACAATCAAAATAAATATGACTTTTTTTTTTGTTTACTAGGGCATGCATATATAATATGCATTAGTTTGACCATTTAAAATCAACGATAATAAAAAGGAGATGCTTGGAAATAGCATAAAAATGCCCCAAAAACTTGGAAAAACGCGATTCATAGCGTTACTTTTTACCCCCATTCCCGTTTATGCAAGAAAAATAGAATTACAAATTAACCTACTTTTACTGCTTCTTCTCGTATTTGTTTTATTGTCACAAGCAAGACAAAGCCCCTTCCAAGAAGAGGGAGGGGCACAGCAGCACCAACTCGGGTGAAAAAAACAGTGTTTTCACCTTAAAGCAAGGATTAAGTCATTAAATGGATTTTGCTAAACTGAAGGCCTTGAATGGCATTAAAAACATGACATATGAGGTCCCGAGGCATTAAAATAATTGAACACAATTGCAATAGGCAACAAAAAAGATAAAGCAAATCATCCTACCCAGTTTTTCCAATTGGGAGGGGGGACTGCATTTCAAGATGTTTTATATTTATTGAAGTGCAATTTTTGCTAACAAATATTAAGTCCATTCTGTTTTGATGTTTGTTTACTTAAGTTATTCACCTATTCCAATAGTACAAAATACTACAGTAATGAAAAATGTTCATTGCGTAGGAAAGGGTTACTTGCATTTTTATTATTTTATGTTATGATCACATTAGTGCCTAATTTGGCCACAATTTATTTTCAGTTATTTTTTAACTATTCAACATTACTATTGTGAAATGCTTACAATTCTGTCTATACAGCCAATTGTATGCTTTTGCCTGTATATAATAACGCTCTGCAGTTTGACATGGCCATTACATTTGTTTTAAGTTGCATTAAACTAGATATGCTGATACTTGCAGAAATCCTAACATAGTCTCGAATAAATCTAGAAAAGTCGCTAAATGTGTTGCTGGTTACTTTTTTTTTTTTGGGACAAAACAAAATCTAGAAGGGTCTTAGTACTCTTTAAATATAGCGAAAACATTTCTAAATTGGCAACACATTCTCCGTCAGACCCCTGCAAAAGAGCTGTATTGCATCAGTTATATTGACATCTACTGTCCGGGGTTGGAACGACAAGCTACATTCACACACAGTCCCATTATAATGTGTTTATAAGCAATTCATGGCGGTCTGATTTTATCCACAAACGTTCGTCTCTTCCGGAGACATATAGTGACCGGCAGAACAAGTCTTTGTTCTCCCACTAGGTGGCAGAAAGTACACAAAAATTTTTACTTTGTCAATTATGTGCCTTAGCGCAGGGATTCTCAAACTGTGGTATGTGTATCACTAGTGGTACACATGCTCCATCTAGTGGTACGCCATAGAATTGCTTGATTTAAGCACAGTGTTTTCTTTTCCTATATTCAAACAGTGTTACTGTTCCAACTGTGTGTGTAATGTTACAGTGGCCAAATGATGAATTATATTTGTTAAATAAAACCTCTGTATTGTTTTCAATGAATACTTAAGCTTACTACGCTACTGTATTTTAATGTTGGTCATTATGGTGTTACTCGGAGGGACACGTTTTTCCCGAGGTGGTACTTGGTGAAAAAAGAATCCCTGCTCTAGCCCAATAAATGTTTTGTCATGTACATTATTTGTAACTCTATGATCCTCCATTTCAAAATAAAACCGTAAATGGTAAAAGGAAACAGGTATTAGCATATAGTTGTCGAAAAACAAATATTGTACATAAAATCCCTCTTTTTTTCCTAACATTCTCATGATTGCTTCCTCTTTTTTTGTGTCCAGCTACGCAGAGCTTCCCAAAGAAGTAAAGAACTCCATTTCTCACCGATACAGAGCCCTGGCGGCCATGTCGGAGCACTTCTCGCCGTACGGCAAGAAGAAGAAGATGGCGAACAATTGAGTCGCCATGTTTGTTCATACAGTGGAACTTTGATTGAAGAACTTAATTGGTTCTTGAACAGGGTTCGTGAACCAAAAAGTTTGGAAACTAAAGCAAATGTTTCCATAAAAAACAATGTAAATATGAATAATGGGTTCCAGCCTCAATAAAAGTTCATATTTTAGTAAGTTTGTACACTTTGAACACAATATGAAGTGATATACAGTACTGTATGTCAAACAAACATATCATGGGGTGATAACTATTTATTAACAAGCCAAAACAACTAATGACAACCTGCGCCAACATGCGCACAGACATAAGTCAATTTGGTGCCCTCACAAACGATCAGAAATTCCCAAAAAATCCTTAACTTTAGCAACCATATTGCTACAATAATAAACATGTAAAAAAAGTAAATTCCACTTACATTAACATTGGCGAAGGAGGAGCTGACAAGAAAGGAGGGATGGGGAGAGGGGCTATATGTGCTTTGGAAGAGGCCTCGCTGAATGAGAGGTAGCTTTTCCACGCTGTTAAATGAGTCTGCTCTGGCATATTTTTCCAGTCTCATCACAATTAAAAGTTGCTGTGGTACAAAGCCTGCTTTGTTTATTCTTCCATACTTGCGAGCGCCATTAACGTACTGCTCACAAATCATATTTTCTTTTTTTTTTTTAAATCCACTGCGATTCCCTCATTCTTACCACGCTGGGGTGTTGTCTTTTTGGGACATATATTAAGTTAGCAAAATGGACCAAACTTGCCAAAAGGCGGAAAAAAACAGAAAAGCCACACAGTACCACAGTGTACTGCGCAACGAGTGACGTGGAGAGCTCCGCCTCTAAAAATCCTGCGCCCTGCTTTTTGTCTGCAGGGTGACACAAAATGAAAAAAGCGATCGTACAGAGACATGGTTCGCACACGGAGGCATATTTAGCTCGATCTAAAAGTTCGCAAATCAAGGTTCCACTGTACATAATGAATGTCTCTTTGCTCATTTTTTTTTATAAACATGGCCGTTATTTGGAGTGACCTGAGATGTGAGGTTATAGCTTCCAACATGGAGCATAAGTCATACGCAAGAAGCTCCAGATGATGAGAGCAGCAGATTGAGGCCGAGAATTGGCCAGGGAGGATGATGATAGTTCAGGATGGAGGGAGGATGGAGTCCAAACACAACATTAATAACAAAGCAGGTTGGTTATTAAATGAACCATAAAGTCTACATGTGACTGGTAAATACCTCGGAGTGCCACATGTGCGTCGGCTTCTTGAAACAAAAGGCCTATATTTCATCTTTGGAGGAGGGAAAAAATCTTTCAAAATCTTAGAAAGATACAATTATCTTGATTGTGTCATGGTAACCACAAAAAAAATAGGTAAAACTCCAAACTAGTGGATGACTTTTGTCTTTAATGGTGCTATTGTATCGCACACAAAAATACAAGTACTCAAATCTAATAAATGCAATAACCAGTGTCAATATAATGTGTTACAGGGTAACTACACTTTTTTCCTTTCAATCATTCAAAATCATGAGAGACAAGAAGACACGTCTCTTTATTTTTAGGATTCGAAATATGATAAACGCTTGCAAGATACGGCTTGTGGGAGTCACCATTGTAGCCTTCAAAGCCCTCTAAAACTACTTCAACGTTTTATATACACTGCAAGTATATATATATATATATATATATATATATATATATATATATATATATATATATATATATATATATATATATATATATATATATATGTATATATATATATATACACAGTACAGGCCAAAAGTTTGGACACATTCTCATTCACAACACAATTGATGGTCCCATCCCCATTGATAAAGCAATAACTTTTACTAATCAACCCTGATAAGGCACACCTGTGACGTGAAAACCATTTCAGGTGACTACCTCTTGAAGTTCATCCAGAGAATGCCAAGAGTGTGCAAAGCAGTAATCAGAGCAAAGGGTGGCTATTTTGAAGAAACTAGAATATAAAACATGTTTTCAGTTATTTCACCTTTTTTTTGTTAAATACATAACTCCACATGTGTTTATTCATAGTTTTGATGCCCTCAGTGACAATCTACAATGTAAATAGTCATATATATATATCCATCCATCCATCCATTTTCTACCGCTTGTCCCTTTTGGGGTTACGGGGGGTGCTGGAGCCTGTCTCAGCTGCATTCGGGCGAAAGGCGGGGTACACCCTGGACAAGTTGCCACCTCATCACAGCGCCAACACAGATAGACAGACAACATTCACAATATATATATATATATATATATATATATATATATATATATATATATATATATATATATATATCCATATGTAGTAACAAACACATTCATAACAATATGTGATATGTTCAATATTTACCGTGTTTTTGTCATTTTAAGCATTACCGGAACTTCTTTCCTCAGCGCATTTATTATTTCCGTTCCCATTGCAACGCACTTCCGACAACAAATTTGTGTTCCAATTTCCGGAAACAAACGCACGTGTGTGTTCTAATCATGGCAGACTTGGTAACAAACCATGGAGACGACTATTTTTGGACAAATGAGTATTCACAACCTTATCTTTTTTAAGCTGAATATACGGAGGATGAACTACCGCTTATAGAAGCGAGCACGAAGGAAGGGGGAAACGTTGGAGCGGACAGAAGCCGAGAGTGTCAAGACCGGCATAACTTGACGCTGCAAATGTGGAATTTGAGCTAAGCTATGCCGACATAAATGGCATGTTTACCCAAAATCAACTGGAAAAAAACGTCCCCGTCCAGCTTGACCAAACAGACAACTGTCCATCGAGTGAGTTACTATTATATTGATCATGATACACATCATGCTTGGTATGACAACTACAGTACATACACTGTCTGGCTAGCTGTGTATCAACAAAACATCAAATGTGGGCTAATACTTTACAGTATTATTGTGTTGTGCATTACAAACACGCTTTGTGTCGTATAGTGTTGTGCATTACAAACTAAAAAGTGATTCGGGTGCTGACCCAAAAGCTAGCTTACGGCTAATAACGTAGCATGCCGTCGCAAGGTGATGATTTATTAGGCTCCAAAAAGAGTTGATGTTGATACAGCTTGGTTATTATACAGGTTACGGAACATAAATGAAGTATTGTTGGCGATTTTAGGAGGCATTTTAAAGTGATTTAGAAGCAGAATGGATTGTTCCCATTAGCTGCATTGCTAGCCACCAAGAACGAGCCGTTTTTTCCAAATTAGAATGCACAGAATTTAAAAAAGCCTCTTGTCTCTCATAAGGATTGTGAACGATAGGCAAAATGCAGTGCAGTTCCCCCTTGAACGCTGTGGCACAAAATGTTCTAAAAACAGGAAAAGGATGATTTCCAGGTAGCTTCCAGGAGACTAGACAAATATTTGCATTTATGAGACATACCTGACTCACTCCTGCTGCTTCAAATTGAAACCTCCAGATGCTCCTGTGTCACATTTTAGGAATAACAGGAAGAAAAGGGTTACTTTGTTCTGCATACCAAACCAATGACTGCTGGGTTTTATTTTGAAACACCCATGAATGAAATTAGAACTCCTCTCCATGTTTTTTTTAAGGGTAACAAACTAGTGATTGATGGAAGAGTTGACCTCAAACACATTTATACGGGTATTTGTGGACTAAGTCGAGTCTTTCTAAGGACATCCTGAGCTCTATGACTGGAACTCAAGTGTTTCTGGACATTAACTTAACCGTTTGTTTTTGTAAAACGATCCTAGTAGGAAAGTCTGTGCAAAACATTAGATATTTTAAAAAAATGGTTCGGTGATACACATCTCCAGCATATGTTGAAGTTGTGTCCTTATGATTCATGCACTAGAACAGGAGTGTCAAACTTGTTCTCATGGAGGGCCAATGGCAGTTATGGCTGCCCTCATGGGGGCCGCTTGTAACAGTTAATAATATATGAATATGGATGTATAAAGATTCGCTTCAAGATATAGGTACACAGTTGCCTTTGCAATTTTTAAAAAGAAAATTGTAAAAAAAAAAAAAAACTCACGATTTTGCGATAAAAAAAACTGGCAGCTCAGTTGCCAGAATTTTAGCGTCAATTTTACCGCGTTTTTTTTATTTTTAAAGCATATTACTGTAAATGAAAAAAACGTATCAGTTGCCAGAATTTTAGCGTCAATTTTACCGCGTTTTTTTTATTTTTTATTTTTAAAGCATATTACTGTAAATGAAAAAAACGTACCCGTGTTTTTTACGTTACAATTCTGGCTACTGAGCTGCCGTTTTTTTTTTTTTACTGTAAAATCTGTGGTTGTTTATTTTAAACAGCGTATTACTGTAAATGAAAAAAGGGTAAGACTGTTTTTTTACAGTAAAATTTTGCTGTACAATTTGATGGATAATTTGACGCAAATTCCTTAGGGGTGATGGACGGATGGGCAGCGCCTGAAGAGCTGCAGCCTGCCACCGTAGCCCCCACTCCCTCCCCTCTGTTGCAAGTCTTGAGATGTTGAAATATGTATATGTGCTTTACTATGGAGGTGTTTTCCAATCCAGACTGGACCCCCTAAGAAGCCCAGTCTAGATTGTATTTTTTTACTCATCCTCCCCCAGCATTTACCTTTTTCCCATCTTTTACGGGGCGCCTTGTGGCGACCCATCAGCGTTCCTGTTCTGTAACCCTGTACACTGTTTGTTTGTCTAGTCCAGGGGTCGGCAACCCAAAATGTTGAAAGAGCCACATTGGACCAAAAACACAAAAACAAATCTGTCTGGAGCCGCAACAAATTAGAAGCCATAATACAAACAGATAGTGTGTCATGAGATATACATTGAATTAAGATGACTTAAAGGAAACTAAATGAGCTCAAATATAGCTACAAATGAGGCATAATGATGCAATATGTACATACAGCTAGCCTAAATAGCATGTTAGCATCGATTAGCTTGCAGTCATGCAGTGACCAAATATGTCTGATTATCACTCCACACAAGTCAATAACATCAACAAAACTCACCTTTGTGTATTCACGCACAACGTTAAAAGTTTGGCGGACAAAATGAGACAGAAAAAGAAGTGGCATAAAACACGTCCTAGAAAGTCGGAGAAAGTTATACATTGTAAACAAACTGAGGTGAGTTCAAGGACCGCCAAAATTAGTAGGACAAAACGGCGCTCGCCAAATACTCGAATCAGTGAAGCATGTTTAATACAAACAGTGTGCTTTATAACAATTAGGGAGGTTTGTGACATGTTTGTCCTCCTACAGTAACCATATTAAAACAAAAACATTTTTTTTTTTCCCCTCATCTTTTTCCATTTTTCATACATTTTTGAAAAAGCTTCAGAGAGCCACTAGGGCGGCGCTAAAGAGCCGCATGCGGCTCTAGAGCCGCGGGTTGCCGACCCCTGGTCTAGTCAAGCTATTTAAGTATTTTTATTTTATTTTAACAAAATATGTTTGGAATGTATGTTAAAAATGTCTGATGTATTATTAGATATTACTGTTTAAAAGATATGCAAAACATGTATTTGTATTTGTTTAAGTCAAAATGGAGGTCGAAAGAAATATTAAAGTACTTTTGACGAATATTATTTTGAGGCTTTTTTTCCTTTCAGTTTACCAGGCCTGCCTTGAGTTTTGACACCAGTGCACTAGAACAAAAGCGAAATAACAGGTGTACACTCTTTATGGGGCTGTGTGGCTAAGATAGTAGCGCAGCCGGATAGAAACTTGAAGGTTCCTGGTTCGAATCCAGCTACCGCCATACTCACTGCCGTTGTGTCCTTGGGCAAGACACTTCACCCGTGGTTTAAATCTAGACTTAGCCCTGCCTCCAAAACTCTTGTGATTTTAGGTAGTGACTTAAAAACTAGGGACATGATTTTTTGAGCAGTTTTTTTTATTTAAAAATTAAACCCACAATAAATGTAAGTCTTTCAACCACAATTTGAACTTAATCATAAATATATTTTAAATTACACCATTGAAAAAAAAAAATCAAAAAATTGTTTTAGGCGGAATTTTCATAAATTTAAAATTAGGTGTTAGGATTGGGGACAGCTACTTCTCAATAGAAAGTACCCTATAAATCAAGCCTGGGCAATTATTTTGACTCAGGGGGTCAAATGTAGAGAAAAAATGTGTCTGGGGGCTGGTATATCTGATTTTAGGAACACTAATACAAAACCTTTGAATGCTAAAAACGGAATGGAATTTTTAAATTTTTTTACTGAATGAGACACCCAGAATGTACATGAAAATAAAGAATGTGGGTTTTACAATATTAACTACGAAGGATAAAACACTGAATATTGACAACATATGAACGTCACACCCCCTCTCGACTGACATACTTTACAATCAAGCGAAACGCAACAAACTCAGCGAAAAAACACCCCACCTACAATCTGATATATCATAAGCTTTAAAACTTTGTTGTAAAAATCTCCTTCCGCGTCTGTACCTGACACCCGCATTTCAGGCTGGCTCTGTGGAAACGCTCCCCACCCACACTGCTTGGTGCCTTGTCTGAGCTGCTGTGACTTAGATTACCATAGCAACTAATTAGATTACCATAGTAACTAGTATATCATGCAAATGTGCAGATTCCAACCATTGAAATACATTGTATAGTTCAAGACTTACGGTCATTTCAAAACATCACTGCACATCATAATGGCAGCTACACTTTCCATCTTAAAAGATATAAAAAAAATATTTGGGAATGTCTGGTGGGCCAGATTGAAAAGCTTAACGGGCCGCACCAGACCTTAATTTTCCCAGGTCTGCTATTAATGATGATTTTGTGTTTAGTTATCGTAACACTATTTCAGTTAATGTCGTGGGTTTAAATAGATCATAATATAATCTCAGTAAAAATCCATGTCTAAATACTTAATTGTTTTGTTGAACCCCTTTTTTAGTAATGGAACAGCACTTTGAACTAATTGGGTAGAATGCCCCATAAACAACTGCGATGAGCTGGTGACTTGTCCAGGGTGTACCCCGCCTTCCGCCTGATTGTAGCTGAGCCCCCCGCGACCCCGAAGGGAATAAGCGGTGAAGAATGGATGGATGGCCCCATAAACAATTTACTGTCTGAGCAACTAAGAGAATCAATTGTGCACATTAAATCTACAAGATGTGCTCTCTTGAACAGAGATCGATCGATATTCGAAGCAATATGACAACAGGAAGTGAATTGGTGACGCAGCCAACACACGTTTTTTTGCTTCATCATAAAAAACACACAAAAACCTATACAATTAAAACAGAAGATAAACATGTTCGAACATTCAAATAAAATAATATGGGTTTTAAGTACTAACGGAACTGCACATAGAACTAATTCGGTAAACACATTACTGTATGAGCAACTACGATAATCAATTGCGCACATTAAATCTACAGGATGTGCTCGCTTGGACAGAGATCGATCGATACTTGAAGCAATATATATATATATATATATATATATATATATATATATATATATATATATATATATATATATATATATATATATATAAATAAATATATATATAAATATATAAATATATATATATATATATATATATATATATATATATATATATATATATATATATATATATATATATATATACAGTTTATATACATATATTCTCCCCGTGCTCCTCCACCCTTATTGATAGTTCTATTTTCTAGAACTTCAGTTGCACTTTCCTTCCGACTTAAAGTACAAGCAAATGGTATTTATACAGTAGTCTAAAGTGATATTGTACAAAAATAACATTTTGATTTCTGTGAAAACATCCCCTTCCCAAATAACTCAAAATTCTGCATTTCTTACAAGTAGTCATGGCGTTTTTTATTTTGCCAAGGTAAAACAAATCCTATGCCATTTTTTAAAGGAAAATGTAACTTGGACAACCCAAGTGACTTTGAAATTGTAAACTAATTTCTATTATTATTTTTTTTTTCTTCAATTCCTCAAATAAATGTATCCTAACTGGAACCTGTCGTTTGTTGGTGCTCGCTTTGTGTGCATGTAGGACTGAAATGCGTTATGAATTGATAAGAAATGTTTCCATGCTACTCTCCCCCCCTCCCCTTTCCTGTGATAAAATGGCAACCAAGGTAATCCATGAGGATTCTGGCGGGAACTCTCGTTCAACCCTTTTTCGATTACGCATGCACCTACTGGTACCCTAGCACCTCCAAAACCCTCAAATCTAGACTCCAAACATCTCAGAACAAGCTAGTCAGATTACTTCTAGACCTCCACCCCAGATCCCACCTCACTCCTACCCACTTCCCCAAAGTGGCCTGGCTCAGGGTGGAGGACAGAGTAAAACAACTTGCACTGAGCCTAGTCTATAAAATCCGCTACACCTCCCTGATACCGAAGTACATGTCAAACTACTTCCTTAACGTAAATGACCGCCATAACCACAACACCAGGGGGAGTTCCACTAACCACGTTAAACCCAGATTCCGATCTAACAAAGGTCTTAATTCATTCTCCTTCTATGCCACATCAATGTGGAATGCACTCCCAACAGGTGTAAAAGAAAGGGCATCTCTATCCTCCTTCAAAACCGCACTAAAAGAACACCTCCAGGCAACTTTAACCCTGAACTAACACCCTCCCTTCCACATCCTACCTCCCTGGATTGTAAATAATCAAATGTAGATACTTTTTCTTATGCTTTCTGATCTCTCTCTCTCTATGTCCACTACTTGTTGTACATATCCTACCAAGTCAGTCCTACACTGTTCTAATTTCCGTTTATCTGATGATGCAATTGTTGATGACAGAAGTGTTGATATCAACCCCCCCCCCCCTCCCCTCCACATCCCACACCCCGAATTGTAAATAATTCAATGTATATACTATGATGATTATCTTGTGTGATGACTGTATTATGATGATAGTATATCTGATAGTATATATCTATATCATGAATCAATTTAAGTGGACCCCGACTTAAACAAGTTGAAAAACGTATTTGGGTGTTACCATTTAGTGGTCAATTGTACGGAATATGTACTGTACTGTGCAATCTACTAATAAAAGTTTAAATGAATCAATCAATCAATACCATGAATTGATTAACGTGGACCCCGACTTAAGCAAGTTGAAAAACTTATTCGGGTGTTACCATTTGGTGGTCAATTGTACGGAATATGTACTGTACTGTGCAATCTACTAATAAAAGTCTCAATCAATCAATCAATCAAACTCGAAGCAATATGACAACAGGAAGTGAATTGGTTTGACGTCACAAAAACGGACGTGACGCAACCAACACGTTTTTTGCTTTATCATAAAAAACACACAAAAACCTATACAATTAAAACGGAAACACTCAAATAAAATAATATAGGTCTTAAGTAGCCATATGTATATATATACATATTAAGTTTAGTCTTATTTTGAGAAGAAAACCTCTTATGTGCGAGTGAAAATGTGAACAATAGACACACAAATCTTAGGACTATTGCATTGAACGACAGTGCATTTTATTGTGGTGAAAAATAGTGGCTTTGACTATTTTAGTTGCATGATGGGAGGATTCAGAGAGTTCTACCCGAACAGTCCCGGGTTGTGCAGCGTCAAGGACCGCAGCAGTTGCTGGAAGTCTTGCACAGTCCACGGTTCTCCGTCGGTGCCCGCGGCGGCCGCTGCACTGCTGCTGGCAGGGTTGATCCCCTGCGGGTCGTTGAACGTGACCAGAAGTTCCGTGTCGAACTGCGGCAGGCGGAACACACCCAGGTGGATGCTCACCTTGTTCCTCGCCTCTTCGTTGTACTTGGACACGCACTGGGTCCCCGTCAGCGCCCAGGCGGAGCTGCACGCCGAGAGGGAGAGCTCGGATTTGGGCAAGGGGACCACGTCCGTCACCTCCTGCGCGCCACCGTCCTGGGAGGCGGCGTTGCTGCTCGCGATGTCCTCGAAGTGGAACCGGGCTGCGTCCTGGTCCTCGACCTGGGCTTGGTACTCCAGGATCTCCACGATCAGGCTCTGGTCGGTGTTAGGGTGGACGAACACCTCCTGGTTGTCCGGAATCTCTCGTAGGTTGCTGATGTCCGCGGCGCTTTCGGGGATAAAGGCCGAGAGCGCGCCTCCGAACAGCGGGCGGGGATCCATGTCGACACGACCGCTGGATTTCTTCCACAAAACAACGCCGAATAGGTTTGAAAATGTCCTAAAATAAGGAAAACTAAGTCGCCATAGCTACATGACGAAAGTTGCTCTGATCCTTCCGCGTAGGATTTCTTCTTCGTAATGGAGACCTAACCTAACGCACTGCTGCCACCTACAGGCCAGGCGCAGAGTGCCCTGGACCTCTGGCCGGGGGTAGTCGGATTGATTGATTGATTGATTGATTGATTGATTTGAGACTTTTATTAGTAGATTACACAGTACAGTACATATTCCGTACAATTGACCACTAAATGGTAAATGTTTCCACTTGTTTAAGTCGGGGTCCACGTTAATCAATTCATGGTAGGAGGTCCGGAAGCCGCTGTACTTATTAGATGGTGTCTGAACGTGTGAGTTTTAGGTGTGAGGTGGCGACTTGTCCAGGGTGTACCCCGCCTTCCGCCCGATTGTAGCTGAGATAGGCTCCAGCGCCCCCCGCGACCCCGAAGGGAATAAGCGGTAGGAAATGGATGGATGGATGGTTCACTACTTTTGAATTGTTCTGTGTCGTGTTTGTGTCTCCTCTCAATTGCTCTGTTTATTGCAGTTCTGAGTGTTGCTTGGTCGGGTTTGGTTTTGGAATTGGATTGCATGGTTATGGTATTGCTGTGTATTGTTTTGTTGGATTGATTAATGCAACTTTTTTTTTTTAAAATAAATAAATAAATAAAAATCGATTTTTGAAAAATGAGAATCGATACTGAATCGTACAACGTGAGAATCTCGATTTGAATTCGAATCGATTTTTTCCCCACACCCCTAATAATAGCAGCATCTGCCCGTTTCCAGCGGTTTGTTTGCGTTCACTTCCTGGTCACGTGACCAGACGCTAGCTAGAGCGGCGGAAAGGTGAGCAAACATCCACAATCATGGTCCCCTTCTTGACGTCTCGTCCTCCGGGTAGAGTGTGGTGAAACCTCGCAGCGTTTTCAAAGAAGCTCTTACGTTGACGCCACAGCGTGAGTTACCCCCAGTTCTGTTGTAATGTGATGGGAGCACACACTCTGGCTAGCGGCGACGTTAGCGTGCTTAGCTTAGCATACATGCTACGACACGTCAAAGGAGCAATGACACAGCTTAATTAGCGAGGTTTCATGTCATTTTGGGGGTATGGAGACTTGTGCTGTAATGCCGTAATGGGTATGTTTTGTAAAATAAAATATATTGGTTAAATTAAACCCAGTCTATTTGGTAGGGATTTAAATGTCCCCTCTACAGCATTGTTAGAGCCTAAAACTATTATTTTAGATTTAAGAAATGTATAGCTTATTGCATCTTTCTTTTCACTTAATTTGTCGACAGTCCCTCCTATGATGCTGCTGTGCATGTTACTAACACCTGCTTTCCTAGATTAATGTTTTCCACAATCCTATCATGTTAGACATTTCCCTCTGCCTCTCTGTCTTTTCATGCTGTAGTGACTTCTCTTCTCTTCGTTTTCTGGAAAGTTGCTCTCTCTGAAAGTCCACTTTTCCAGTTGCCGAGCCAGAATTGGACGCGTGGAGAAAGCCACAGTTTCAAAACTGAACTCGATTCAATGGTACATGTTTTATGGTCATCTTGAGATTCAAGTGCATTTGGTTACTTTGAAATATAATATAATAAACAGGCATGTTTGACCCAAAGATATGCATTGTAGTCCTAAAATTTACAGATTAAAAAAACAACTTTGCTTACCTATTGGTAAGCAAAGTTTTGTGTATTTGGGATCTACATAAGTCCTAAAAAGTTAAAACCAAACCGTGGCGACATTGCTGTGATATTTATAAAACAATCTTGCCCCATTGGTGACGAGGGCTGGGCAATATGGCTGGAAATTGTATCACGATAACATTTTTTTATATGGGTCGATATCCATTATTATTGATATTTTTGTATCCATCCATTTTCTACCGCTTATTCCCTTCGGGGTCGCGGGGGGCGCTGGAGCCTATCTCAGCTACAATCGGGCGGAAGGCGGGGTACACCCTGGACAAGTCGCCACCTCATCGCAGGGCCGATATTTTTGTATGGCCTATGGAAAATATGGACCAGGAGACAAATATATAAAATGTGGACATTTTTATTTCAAATCTTCAATCTTTCATATAACCTTCCTGTGATTATAATCCCCTCGGCTATCAAGGCAGAAGGGAAAGGAAATGTCAACACGACTGTGACAAACACTTAAACAATCAATGTGAACAAAAATATAAAATCAAGTTGAACACTGAACAATAACCTCTTGAATTCAAGTGCAAAAATAAATGTAAGAACATTTATGTAAGAAATGTTTAACAAAGTGTAACAAAATAGTGCAAAGTGTGAAAATGTAAACAAAGAAACTTAAGAACAATTTTTTTTGCAGGTTTACTGGCAGGAAGTTACATGGTTTGTGTAATATTTGATTTGGTCTCTTATTCTTATTTAAGTATATGCATTAAATATTATTTAAATATTACTGGACTATATTATTTTAAAGTATTTTTTAAGTGTGTATATATATATGTGTACACACACACATATACATAGATATATTTATATGCGTATATATATATATATAAAGTATGTGTATGTGTGTGTATATATACTGTATATGCATATATATACACTACCGTTCAAAAGTTTGGGGTCACATTGAAATGTCCTTATTTTTGAAGGAAAAGCACTGTACTTTTCAATGAAGATAACTTAAACTAGTCTTAACTTTAAAGAAATACACTCTATACATTGCTAATGTGGTAAATGACTATTCTAGCTGCAAATGTCTGGTTTTTGGTGCAATAATTACATAGGTGTATAGAGGCCCATTTCCAGCAACTATCACTCCAGTGTTCTAATGGTACAATGTGTTTGCTCATTGGCTCAGAAGGCTAATTGATGATTAGAAAACCCTTGTGCAATCATGTTCACACTTCTGAAAACAGTTTAGCTCGTTACAGAAGCTACAAAACTGACCTTCCTTTGAGCAGATTGAGTTTCTGGAGCATCACATTTGTGGGGTCAATTAAACGCTCAAAATGGCCAGAAAAAGAGAACTTTCATCTGAAACTCGACAGTCTATTCTTGTTCTTAGAAATGAAGGCTATTCCACAAAATTTTGTGTGACCCCAAAGTTTTGAACGGTAGTATATATATATATATATATATATATATATATATATATATATATATATATATATATATATATATATATATATATATATATATATATATATATATATATATATATATATATATACACGGTAAGGAAGACATTCATATGGCCTCATTCCTGGGTGGATCTCATGTAGGAGGGCGGGGTAATAATTTTGCAATGCAGTCTGCTTAAATTGATAGAAAGCACCACTCTACATAGCAACTGACGCTGTGGTCAAAGTTGGATCTGTCACAAAACACATTTTAAGATATTTAATACTTTATTGCCATCTGGCCTCTAAAGTGAATAATCCACACCCCCAATTTGTCACGTTTCATGTGTCAAGTAAACTGTGATAAATCCCCTTCCTACTTTATATATATATATATAATTAAAAAAAAAAAAAGTATTTATGTGTATATACTATATTTTGTTGAATATATTCTATATTTGTATAACACATCTATATGTATATACATTATTTTGTGTGTGTCTATATTGATGTGTATATATATGTATACAGTTATGTTCATAATAATAGCAGTGTGTTTAAAAAGGTGTGTAAACCTCAAAATTCTTCTAATTGTATTTTAATGAACACAAATGCATTGGGGAGACGGCACATTCTATTTCAAAGCCAGAAAATTGGAAAAAAGTAATTCAATTTGACAATATTTTACAGAAAGTCAAGAAATATAAAACGAAAAAATAGCAGTGTTGACATCTCTTTTTATAAAACTCAAATGTACTGTATAAACTAAGAAAGGCTTGCAGATTCAACTTTCCTTAGAATTAGTAACTATAATTTAGTTGCATAACCACGGTTTCTGATAACTGCTTCACATCTGTGGCACATGGAGTCGACAGGTCAGCCCAGGACAATTGTACTACGTTCCACAATTCCTCTGCATTTTTTGGTTTTGCCTCATGAACAGCATTCTTTATGTCAGCCCACAAGTTTTCAATGGGATTAAGGTTCAGGGATTGTGCTGGCCACTCCATTACTTGAATTCTGTTTGTCTGAAACCATGATTTTACTCGCTTGCTGGTGTGTTTGGGGTCATTGTCTTGTTGAAACACCCATTTCAAGGGCATTTCCTCTTCAGCATACGGCAATATGAATTCTTCCAGTATTCTGATGTACTCAAACTGATCCATGATCCCTGGTATGCGATGAATAGGACCAACACCATAGTACGAGAAACATCCCCATATCATGATGCTTGCACCACCATGCTTCACCGTCTTCACTGTGTACTGGGGCTTGAATTCAGTGTTTGCAAGACGTCTGACAAACTGTCTGTGGCTCTTAGACCCAAAAAGAACAATCTTACTCTCATCAGTCCCCAAATATTACGCCATTTCTCTTTAGGCCAGTCAATGTGTTCTTTGGCAAATTGTAACCACTTCAGCACACGTCTTTTTTTTAACAATGGGACTTTGCGGGGGCTTCTTGCTGCTAGCTTGGCTTCACATAGATGTGGTCTGATTGTTACAGTACTCACAGGCCATCTTAGATCTTCTTTGATCCTCCTGGAGCTGATCATTGGCTGAGCCTTTGCCATTTTGGTTATTCTCCGATCCATGTCAGGCAATATTACATTTAATGACAATTTTACATAAATGAATACATCCAAACACGTTGTACATATTTATTATGTGCAGGAAGAAATAACAGTTACAATTGTGTGTGTGTCTTCCAAGCAAGAAAGAAGTTTGATCACATCAACATTGGACTAACTGACACACTCCGCTTCGCTGCAGGTCCGCAAGCCACGCCCACCCCCCACAGCCACAGAAGAGGAAAACTGTCCTTTCCCGGGCATGATAACGTCTTAAATAATGTCAAACACGTAGCGTTACAATAACCAGGAAGATAAAGTGTTTGTCTCACACCTACTAATCAAGCATTCACATTTTGCCACAACACACATGGGGGAAAGTCCTATCTGGAAATACAGCCATATTAACTCATAAACTGCCATTTTAACACACACTAAACCATCAGCACGCATCCAATGCTTTCTCGTGGCCACGAGAAAGTTTCTCGTGGCCACGAGAAAGTTTCTCGTGGCCACGAGAAAGTTTCTCGTGGCCACGAGAAAGTTTCTCGTGGCCACGAGAAACTTTTTATAAAAAAAAAAAAAAAAAAAAAAAATATTAATTTTTTTTTTTTTTTTTTTTATAAAAAGTTTCTCGTGGCCACGAGAAAGTTTCTCGTGGCCACGAGATACTTTCTCGTGGCCACGAGATACTTTCTCGTGGCCACGAGATACATGTCTAAAAAAAAAAAAATTCCCATGTCCCTTTAGGGGCTCCGTAAAATTCTAACAAAAACAGTGATTTATCTTGCTAGTGATGTGGGACTGCTATTATTTTGAACACAACTGTATATATATATATATATATATATATATATATATATATATATATATATATATATATATATATATATATATATAAACTCTTGTGAATATGTGTGTTATATTAACTTGCATATATAACATTAGTACCTTAATATTTGGATACAAATGCAATTTGGTAGAATATCATACAGGAACGTTTTTAAAATGTTTTGCTAACCTGCAAGTCATTGATTTGCTCAAAACTTGGTGACACTAGGTATAGTAATAATTAAGTGCACGTTTTATGAAAGTCTTTGCAATAATATAGCAAACAATGTACAGGTGTACATTAAAGACCTAATAAACAACTTAACATAGTGCACAATGTTAATGAACTGTTGCCTTCATTAACCATTTGCTAGCTATTATTGCATTTTTTTTTTTTTTTAGTAATCTACCTTCTCACTTACTTCCAGCAGAGGGAGCCTGAACGGGAGGAGCAGATCAACACCGATATGCCCCCGAAGTTTAAACGACACCTCAATGACGATGAAGTCACGGGATCCATTCGCAGCGAGAGGGTAAAAGAAAGAGAGAGACTTGACTGCCGATGATGATGCTGATGTGTGTGAAAGTGTTTATGTACATGCTCACCAGACCTAAGATATATTTAGAAATAAGTCATGTAAGTCCACTTGTAATTATCTGTTGTTGCAATGGCGACACAGCATCCTCTTTAAAGTATCTGCCCTGACCCTTGTTGTGTAAGCACTAGCAATCGATGCTGACTTGCAGAGCTTAATGAAACAATACACATCTAGTAAATACTACTTCCCAACATTAGGGAGCGCCATGGAGCAGAAGAAAAAAAACATTGAGAACTATTATTACATACTACTGCTTCAAAGGCGTCATATTATGATTTTTCCCTACATTTAAAGCACTTCCTTGTAGTCTACATGACATGTAACAATGGTTCTGTGGTCCAAATGTTGCATGGATTATGTTTTACAGACCGTTTTGTAGCTCCGTTCTGATCGTCTCTTCAAGATGTGCCGTTTTGTGGGTGGTCTTATTTATGTGCCTCCACTCCAACTGCGTCTTCTCCCGGCCATCTTTGTTGTAATTTTTTAGCACTTCCATAACGAGACTACTGACAGATATAAGTTAGAACTATACGCTACTTTGTATTAGAAATGGCAACATCGGACAATGCATGTGCACGTATAAGACAGTCTGCCCCACAACAAGAGGATAGAGAAAAATGAGCTTATTGACTACATCAACGAACTACAAAGGCGGAGGCGTGCAAAGCGCTTTAGGTAAATCTCTACCATATATGGATGGATGGATACATGGATGACGTCCACAATGGAAAAAGCGTCACCAATGGGGCAAATTCCGAACGCATCGTTTACCAGCAGTATGAAGGAAGGCAAGATTGTTTGTCTATGCAACACCTCCACGGTTTGATTTCAAATTTTCTGGACTTATGCAGATCTCAAATACACAACAGCAAGTTAGAACAGTTGGTTTTGCCAGATATGGCCCCTTTAAGAGCAGGGTTTCCCCTTAATGTAACTGTTGTTGGCGCACCGCCACGGCAAAATTAAAGCCGCCAAACCCTAAAAAAAGAGGTGTTTTTACGTGAAAACTAATTAAATGTATTGTATTGTAGCCTCCAGAAATGGTTACACAAAGTCTGACGCTATTTTTAACTTTTATTGCCATTCTTATGTTGACAACCGACCCAAGATATATTCCCTCCGTGCACACATTTGCGTCTCTGTGCTTCCCCAGACGCACAACAACACTTCCTCATTCTCCACCAATCCCCTTTTATGCACAGCCGGTGTGTTTGAGATTGTAGAAACGATGAACATCAAATCAAAACCACACAAACTTAAAAGATTAAGATTACCACCAGTTGTTACAGTATGAATGGATATAGTATGTAGCCTAATATTTGCGCACTATTGACGAGTGATGCACCGAAAATGCATCCTCCGAAAAAAGACTTTGACCACCAGAAAGCGCTGCCAAATCAGGATGTTGTGACGACGTAGGCAACATGCACGGCATTGTCTGCAGCGGAGGCAGCATGTCTGCAATGTGGACGTATTTCAATATATCCCAGATATGCCCGCAGACCGCCAGTTACAAAATGTGCAAATATTAAAGAGGACAGTGGTGGCTATTAAGGAGAGAAAGTCCAACAGTAGCAGGAATGCAAAGTGTGGCGTCATGCTCGTTGCAGCTCGCCTCTTTTGTCGCGGACCTTGAGGGACAGAAGTAGAGTCTCTAATCCCGAGTACAGTTTACAATACCACAAGAAAAAAATGCTAGATTTGTTGCTACAAAACAAAGCCACTAACATTCTTTAGAGAGTCTAGACCAGGGGTCGGCAACCTTTACCACTCAAAGAGCCATTTTGGCAAGTTTCACAAATTAAAGAAAGTAATGGGAGCCACAAAAAAATTTCTAAAATTTAAAATGAAAAACACCGCATACAAAGCTTAAATACTTTGTGCTATGTTAACCAGGGGTCTCCGACACACGCACCAGCACGCACTTTAATGTGGAAATTTGATGTTATACTTGCCAACCCTCTCATTTATCCCGGGAGACTCCCGAATATCAGAGCGTGATGACACTGTAATTGGCACCCTCTGCGGTCTGCCCTAACAGTGTACCTGCTCGACCACATGTAGAATGCCGATTCAGTTTGCTCACGTAATTGACAGCAAGGCTACTACCTCAGCAGCCACACATCTTACACTGACGGTACCAATACCCAGAATCCCATGCAGCCCTAACTCTTCCGCTCAACCAACGCACGGAAGGGGGGGGGGTTGATGTGTGGGGGGATTTGGTGGTAGCGGGGGTGTATAATGTAGACCGGAAGAGTTAGGGCTGCATGGGATTCTGGGTAATGGTTGTGTTGTGTTTATGTTGTGTTACGGTGGGATGTTCTCCAGAAATGTATTTTTCATTCTTTTTTGGTGTGGGTTCACAGTGTGGCGCATATTTGTAACGTAACAATGTTAAAGTTGTTTGATATGGCTACCGTCAGTGTAAGCTGTGTGGCTGATGAGTAAGTATGCTTTGCTGTCCCCTGTGTGTGCAAGGAATAACAACATGTGGCTGGACTGGCACGCTATATGTAAATGCTATAGAGGACAATTACTGCAGTGCAATTAGGGCATGCCCTTTATTTAGTAATTAGAGTGTAAATAGGATTATCTTTTCCCTGGGAGTAATCTATGAGAGACACTGAGGTCCATAAATCTCCTGGGAAAATCGGGGGGGTCGGCATGTATGTAGCTGAGCCGCATCAGAGTGGTCAAGGAGCCGCATGCGGCTCCGGAGCCGCGGGTTGCCGACCCCTGGTCTAGACCAATGGTGTCAAAGTCAAGGCCCGTGAGCCAGATCCGGCCCGTGAATGAATTATCTATGGTATTAGAACCGGCCCGTAGGGCACAGCCGCATGCTGCTGTTTTGAACGCACCAAAAAAATACTCCATTAGTGTTAGCGCAAGGAATTTTCAAAATGGGGTCCCAGGGACCCCATCAAGTTTTTGTCCCACTTTTTTGCAAGCGTTTAGAAAACAAATGATGACTGTATGCATTATCCTGTTATTTCTCACATTCTATATTGTGTTTTGGAAAAAGGTCATAAACGTTACTTAATTTATTTAAAAGCATAATATAAAAGAAAACACATTTTTATGCATATGTGAATGTATTCAGTTATAAACCTTCATTCATTTTCTTCTTTCCTTCATGGATCTAAACCAGGGGTGCTCACACTTTTTCTGCAGGCGAGCTACTTTTCAATTGATCAAGTCGCGGGGATCTACCTCATTCATATATATAATTTATATTTACGTTAACAAGTTAAAGGTGTTTAATGATAATGCAAGCATTTTTAACACATATAGTTAATATTTTTTAATAAATTAAAGGTGTTTAATGATAATACAAGAATGTTTAACACATATAGTTAATATTGTTAACAAGTTAAAGGTGTTTAAAGATAATGCAAGCATGTTTAACACATATAGTTAATATTGTTAACAAGTTAAAGGTGTTTAAAGATAATACAAGCATGTTTAACACATATAGTTAATATTGTTAACAAGTTAAAGGTGTTTAAAGATAATGCAAGCATGTTTAACACATGTAGATTCCTTTCTTTCATGAAGACAAGAATATAAGTTGGTGTATTACCTGATTCTGATGACTTGCTTTGATAGGAATCAGACAGTGGTGCTGATAACGTCCGCATTTTCAAATGGAGGAGAAAAAAAGTCCTCCTTTCTGTCCAATACCACATGAAAGTGGTTGGTTTTTGCCATCTTATTTGTCCAGCTTCCGTACTCCTTTGTATACAGTGCACACTTTACAAGAAATACATTTGCGGCAAACTCCGTAGCTTGCTAGCTTGTGCACGCCAGCTTTCTGAGACTCTTAGCGCAGGCAGGATGAAGCAGAGCTTTTATTGTGAAGGAAGGAACTGTGCAGTCGGTCTTTGGAGTTTTGACGACAGCTACGGTGCCGGAGTCTGTTGAAATAAAAAGTGTTTCTCGCCTTCATCCTGTCTGTAATTTTTTCTTAATAATGAGCCTACAGCAGCCAGCGTCATCTCAGAAGACTCTCAGGTGCCGTGAATGTCAATCAAGTGACGAAAGTGACGTCATAGTGAAGATTTTTTAGGACTATTTTTTTAATGCCTGGCTGGCGATCGACTGACACACCCTCCGTGATCGACCGGTAGCTCGCGATCGACGTAATGAGCACCCCTGATCTAAACTTTACCAGTGCCGGTGTTTTTTTCTATATTTTTTAGTTTTAATGCCATGATTGTAATAGTCCGTCCCGCGTGTGCACAGATTTCCCTCCATGTGGGGCCCCTGAGCTAAAATGACTTTGACACCCCTGCTCTAGACACTTGAAACATATTCCAAAAAGTACATTGTACAATAAGCAGTAGGAACAATTAAGAAATGTAACACAATAATATATAAAAAATATATATGTTAATACTAATTACACAGATTTGTTTTCAAATGTGTGTATACATTTTTTTAGCCTTTTAAAAGAAAATCATACATAGCAACTTCCTGTTAACAGATTTTGTTGCATCACACAATTTCTCTTTGTTTTTAAGAGGTTTTTTTTCAAAGGCGTTGACTTAATTAGTCATCATTTATCATAGGCAAGGCTGTATTTGAATGAAACAAATGCAGCTGAAATAGGCTCCAGCGACCCCGAACGGGACAAGCAGTACAAAATGGATGGATGGATATATCACGCTGATGCAAGTTTTAATCCTAAATCAAATAGTTAGGTCCTCTTAAGTGCTTTTTGCCACAGCATTCATTTTGTTCTCCGCAATCCTGCACGTGTTGGGTGTGTTAGCCAAACTGAGGACACTCGCATCATCCCACCCCCTTGCCTGAACTCTGTTACTACCCAATGTGTGCTGTGGATACTCCCATCAGCTTTTGTTTGCCACTAGTCTCTGCGATTCCAACAGAGCCTGGAGGAAATGTCGCCTAAACTCCACATAATCTAACGGAACATTCCGTAATAATGCATGTGCCGTGTTTAGATGAACCCATGACGGAGAGGCCGGTCTCTCCTCACCCGGCGACAGTGAGCTTGTGACCCCTCGTCCAATCAAAACGCCACATTGGGAGAAAAGTCCTCTTGTTAGGAATTTAGTGCACCTGTCCTCTTTAATTCTCCATGAATAGCATGTGGTGTCTGATGGCTCGCCTTCTTTTAGACTGCTGCTCTTGATCCACACACACTTTGGATCATTTCACTCGCTGGAATGGATTCAATACTCTTTTGATGTAAGCTGAGGTGCAGACAGCAAGTCATCGTAGTAAATCCACACAAATACTCTGGTCACAACATTAGGTACACCTCCAATACAAGAGCATTGTGCCTTTTAATAAGGATAATGATGCTCAATTTTTATGAGCTATTTAACAATATGTATATGTTATTTACATTTATTTCAGACACTACACATAAATTGCATATTTATCTTTCAACAAAGCAGTGTTAATTTTGTTGACTCATAATTTCCGTCTTAGTTATCGTCAACAATCTATTTTTCTCTGACGAAAATAAGACGATAACTAATCAAAACAAATGTGTGCACTGTTGAGTAAGACAATGACAAAATTAACTGACATTTTAGTCATCGACTAAAAATGAGACGAAATGTTTACAGAATCCAATCATCTTTAATTTCGTCTTTTAGTTGACTGGGACAAGTTCGGAATAGAACCAATCACAGCTCTTTAACAGCGCACACATGAAAAAGATGCCGGGAGTTAGTTACAGAGGAGAACCACTCAGATGCTTTTCCTTGTGAGATAAGAAGTTTGATTTCTCCCCACCAAAACAAAAATTTATGGATTTAACATGTTCCGTGTCGTAATATGTGTACACCTGAGAGGAGGAGAAGAGGACATATTTCATTTTTGACGCAATATGATGACATCGACACAACTGTATGTTATTTGCTAATTCTACCGTATTACTTCTTTACAAAGAAAATGATCAAGTAATTTTTATCTGCTTTAAGAACAGTTTATTTAATGGTCAATCTAAAGGCATTGCGACTTTTAATGTGGTCCAACGCGCAGCACACACGCAGCAAAAAGTATTAGTGTACGCAGCGTTTCCTATTTATTTATTTATCTGAGGCGGACAATTATTACCAACGAAAGGCTACAGCCCCCCTGTGACTTCCAGAGGGACTAGTGGTAGAAAATGGATGGATACAATTTTCCTCACCAGATACAGTATGTGTATTTGCTGCTTTCGGTTCTCCCGCGCTCATAAACAAATTATTATGAAAGCATGCATCGTAACTTCGTTTCACAACACACATACAGTACATACTTGCTTTGCCAGAGATGTAACATAAACATTTTTTTTTTAAAGTGCCTGAAATATATTTATTGGCTTTGACCTGTGGAGGAAGAACTGACAAACTACATAATTCCTGACCATAAGATCTTGCTACTTTTGCGTTAAACAAATGCTTTGCAGGTAGTCTAAATAAAGGTGTTTTCAAATAAACTTTAAAGTGCCCTTATCTTTTATACTTTATATTTTAGTCGACTATATTTTGCTGTAATTTTAGATTACTAAAATGTGAAATAATTTCATTCACTAAAACTAAAATACATTTTCGTGAAAAGGCTATGAATAAGAATAAATTAAAAACTGCTGTCAAAACTAACACTGCAACAAGGAGCAAATAACCAAGATAATATCTTATTTTATTGTCTAAAGAGCTTTGTAACTTTGTAATCGGTCATTTTGTGTTCACAGAGGAACCTGCTTGAGGAAGAGTCTGATGAGGAGGAAGACTTTTTCCTGTGAGTTTGTGTCCTACACGTGCTTCAAATCCTCAAAAATGTTCAAATGTCCAGTGTTGCATTTTTAAGGCTTAAAAGTTGCTGATATCTTGAAAAAAAATATTGAACTTGTAAGCATGTACATATCAAGTAACTGCCTGATGGTTGTTCTTATTTTTAAAACTGATTTGTTTCCTACCTGTTCACTAGGCGGGGGCCAACAGGACCCAAATTTGGACCCCAGAATGACAAACTCAAACAGTAAGTCCAAGACACATTCCTCAGTCAGTGCCAGAAGTCAGACGTTGTGTTTCCAGTATAGTTTTTGGTGTCTGCGTTACATAACCAAGCGTGTTGTGTTTTTTCTGAGCTGCAGGTTGTTAGCATATTGTGTAAGAGCTACCCTTAACACAGCCTATGTTTGTGGGGACCAGGCCCAGAGTTAATTCTGACTTACTTGATGTTGTCAATGTCGTTATGGAAACTTCTGAGATAGTTCAAACTCAAAGCCACCATTGTTGTCGACTGTCTTCAGTGTGCAGTCGCAGGTGGACGAGGTGATCGATGTGATGCAGGAGAACATCTCCAAAGTGATAGAGAGGGGCGAGCGTCTCGACGACCTGCAGGACAAGTCAGGTGAGCGCTACTAGAGTGGTATAACTCGTACAAATCACTCGTAATAAATGCATCTGAATATTGTCATTGAATCGCGATTGCAACTGGTCTGCTCAGATTGTCCTAAAAGACGTTTGCCTCTCATCCAAGCAAGCTTAATCAGTTCACGCTCACAGACTTGGATCTAGTCTGATCGCCTCGTGGAGGATCCAATGTATTATATTCTACAAGAGGGGACATGCCCAGTGAATAAAGGTTCCACTGTATTGTGGTGCAGAACGACAGTTAAGATACAAAGAAGTGAAACGGTTGTTCGGATGTAATCACTTTCATT
Organism: Entelurus aequoreus; assembly: GCF_033978785.1. Lineage (NCBI taxonomy): Eukaryota > Metazoa > Chordata > Actinopteri > Syngnathiformes > Syngnathidae > Entelurus > Entelurus aequoreus. The sequence goes on along the minus strand of NC_084757.1, from coordinate 11,927,853 downwards.
AGCGTTTCATTCACTTGTACCAATGGGAACCTGAAACCTCTGTGACTATGAACTGATGAAACCTGCTTGGACGAGCGACAAATTGTGTCCCAAGACAATCTGAACAGTCAAGTTGCAATGCTCCAAGAACTTCTAATAAATATACTAGCATATAACATTCGAGGGTACGTTTCATTTCATTTATTTATTTATTTCAGGCAATGACAAAGACGTACAAGTTGACAAAACATAATAATATAAATTAATATAGTGCATTATTGTCCAGTTTTGCCTGAAAGGGAGTGGGAAGAAGATAATTTATTTAATCCCACCCCCAGTTCTCCTTTCAGTGATTATTCACATGAGTTTCACTCTCACTTTGTTCAAGGATTATAATACAGATGTTGTATCATAGTGGCATTACCACAGGTAACAATAATTATTACACTGTAACAATCATTTGTATCAACAATGTAGGAATAATGAATATACCAACAATGGTAATAGACATCATAGCAATAATGGTAATAGACAACATAGCAATATGTTACATAGCAACGTTCCATATGAAACACATCAAATACAATCAATCAAGTGAAGAGAACCACCCAGGGATTCTCAAATTAGCAAACAATAAAGACATCTTAACTAGAACCAAGACTTACTGGGGTGGCCTTTGTCAATACACAACAATACAATACCATGCAATGAGCCTGTATCAATATTTACCTTGCTTGCCAAGTGATTGGTGATCCAGTTTGGACTCAGCCTGGTACTAGTCTGTAGCCCAATGGTTGAGAACCCCTAAAAAAGACAAGTAACGGGTTGATAGAGGTAGATGATGATCCATGTGTGAAGAGGGTACATAACTGCGTTAAAAGTTGTAGAATTGTATGCAATACAAGACTACTGCCTATACCACAACTAAAATATTACATCACATGTATAGGAAAGTAGTGTAAAGTTAACTTGCTTATTTTGAAACACCTGGGACTGGCTGACTGACGTCAACATAACCGCAACTGGCCAATGCTTGCACAGGAGGATCAATGAAAAAGGTTTTTCTACCTACGGCAGTTTGTTACTGTGTTTTAAAGTTGTGTGTTTGCACTTGCATGTAAATATGTGACTAATGGTCAGGTTGCACATGTTACATTAACAACACACATGCACGCACGCACTCCCTGTAGTCTCATCACTGCCAAGATCAAGTCATGAAACAATTGCCAGTCTTTGGCATCCAAATAGCATCGAAGCAGCCAAACCAGACAACAATGCACATCTGGAACACATTTGTGTGCGCTGATTATTGCGTTTGTCCCCTCAGGCGCACAGTGCAGGTGCACGACTGCTAACCCTTGCAGTTTGACTCCATGCGCCTCTTCATTTTTATAATGTGGTTAGATTAACAAGCATCTTTGCAGGAGCCTTGTAGCCTCTGTAGTGGCGATGTACTAGCGGTCATATGGAAGCGGAGGCGGCAGACGCATGACAGACTCCCAGTAGAACTCCGGCCTTGGACAAAGAGACGTGTTTGGGCGCCAATGAGCTGTTAGTATGCGTAAACAGCACGTTAACGAGAGGTATCCAGGCGACAGCGAGAGGGAACGTTGAGTATTAGGCAGGAAATGTGTTTTTGTTATGCTGTGTATAAATTGGCAACTTGTGAGAGCGCACTTTCATGTGTTCTGGAACTTTTACGTAACTCTGCATCAGGCAGTCTGAGTCACCTCCAAGCAAACATGATACGCCGCTTTTTTTATTTTACCTTTCCTGATCCTGAAATGACTTCTCCTCACGTGTCCTTGTGTGCCTTTCCCAGAAAGCCTATCAGACAACGCATCAGCTTTCAGCAGCCGAGCCAAACAGCTGCACAGGAGGATGTGGTGGCGGGACATGAAGGTGCGTTGTCGTCCACTTCCACTTGTGCGTCATGCTAAGTGGTGTTGTGCGTCATGTCAGGTGTTGTTTGGTTTGTCTTCCTCAGATGAAGATGATCATCGCTCTGGTTGTGTTGGGTCTCCTGCTCATTATCATCAGTGAGTATCTAACATACCTTGCTTTCCCAACAACCCAGTGAGATATGGTGTGGTTGTCTATAAAGGTGGGAATCTTTGGGCACCTCACTATTTGATCCTGTTCCAATTCTTCAGGCGACGATTTGATTCCAACAGATTCTCGCAATGTTTTATTTGGTATAGTAATTTTACAGTGTGTTACAAAACCATTTTCTTACTGGCCTACACTTTGTTTGGAATTTTGCCTATAGTTCACAATCCCTATGAGAGACAAGAAGACAAAAGGTTTTGGCTTTTTTTTTTGCATTCTAACATAAGAATTGTCTCGTTCTTGATGGCCAGCAATGCAGCTACTGGAAGCAATCAATTCCACCTCGAAATCACTTTAAAAACCGTCAATACTTCATTTACGTTCCCTAAGCTGTTAAATAACCAAGCTGCATCAACATTGTTTATGTAAGAGCGAACACTAAGGAACTGTTTTTCTAGCGTCGCAACATATTGGCATCGTTATTAGTCGTAAAAGCTTGCAAAGGAAAGCGATAAGCTAGCTTCTACGACAACACGAAACACGTTTGAGTTTGTAATGCACAACAATGCAATAGTACACCAATCTGTACTTACTGAAAAACACGAACAATCATAATACCGTATTTGAAGTGCCCATACACATTTGTTTGTACACAGCTAGCCAGACAGGAGTTTTAATTTGATTGAAACTTTTATTAGTAGGTTGCACAGTTCAGTACGTATTCTGTACGAAGTTCAGTACATATTCTGCACAATTGACCACTAAATGGTAACACCCGAATAAGTTTTTCAACTTGTTTAAGTCGGGGTCCACGTTAATCAATTCATAGTAAGGGCATCACAGGGTCCAACAAAGATAGACAGACAACTAGGGCTGCAACAACTAATTGATTAAAATCGATTATAAAAATAGTTGGCGGTTAATTTAGTCATCGATTTGTTGGATCTATGCTATGCGCATGCGCAGAGGCTACTTTATTTTTTTTAATAAACCTTTATTTATAAACTGCAACATTTACAAACAGCTGAGAAACAATAATCAAAATAAGTATGGTGCCAGTATGCTGTTTTTTTTCCAATAAAATACTGGAAAGGATAGAAATGTAGTTTGTCCCTTTTATCCAATTATTAATCGATTAATCGAAGTAATAATCGACAGATTAACCGATTATCAAATTAGTTGTTAGTTGCAGCCCTACAGACAACATTCATACGCACATTTGGCCTAAAACGTCCTTTTAAAAATTAATTATTTAAATCACTTTAGAATCTATATATATAAGAATCAAGATTGGGATGTGAATCTATTTTTTCTTGGAGCACCCCTACTACTAAGATGCATCTGTAGGTATGGGCCTGATTAGCATAGCAATCAGTCCCTAACGCAACACATTGGTGGCAATGGCCGCCCCTGTCCATTCATAGCGTTGTCTTGAACCCGCAACAATCCAGACATTATGTTCCAGCATAGTCCCTAAACCACCCCTTGATACTTTTAGAGCTCTTTGTCTGGGCTAACTGTGTGGTATGCCATTCTCAGCAAAAGTTAATGTCTTCTGATATTACGCATGTCAATGGGTTGAACTCAAAGCTTTTTTTAAGCTTATTTTTCCAGAAAATGTTGTCAAAGTCCAAATGTCTCTGTCTCTTTCTCACAGTTCCAGTGATTATGCGATATCGCTAGTGTCTTGAGGAGGAGGATGACGGATGATACTTCTCCCTCTTCACCTTTGGGATCTCGGCGCACGGTTCTTCTCTCCAGCTAAGGCTGTGCCAACCAACCAAGCAGTCTTCACCCCTCATCATTATATGAATTATTAAACATCATAGCAGCCTAAATCAATGGACCATCCAACAACAGAGGAAGGTCATTCACTGTCTGCCATCCCTACATTGCAGTCTTAAGTATTTTAGCTACGACTGCCTAACAGAAGAGCACGGACACTACTGACTATAGAACAAAAATACAGTTTGAACTTGAATCATTGTCTGCGACAGCCATCTTGTACTATTTATTAGGCCTGGAGATGTACCTCAGACGTCTGCCCGTGAGTCTGCACGTGCATGCTCTCTCTCAAGTGGGATGCATGGTGAGCACGTGCACGTTCCTTTGCACAAAAGCGCTTGAGCGTCTGAGGTGCATCTTCTCTCTGCCCAGACCCGCCCATCCCAAATGTCCGCCATCGTCCTCCTTAGACGGTAAGCAGGGCTGCGTCAAAACCAAAACCTCCAGGTTAAGAATGTCTCCTTGTCCCACTTGCTGCTGATGGTTGAGTTTAGTCCAGTAGTGATTCTAGAGGTCTTTGTTTAGTCTCTTATCATTTCTGCTGGTAAAATGTGATGTATGTAAGGTGCGGGACTCTTCACCTCCTTCTGATCTTTGCATTCCACGGGTCATGTTGCGAGGAATTTTCAATTTCAAGCTGTGAATTGGAACTCCACCTTGCCATGTTATTGCTCTTAATTTATTTGAAGCTGTAAATATTGATTCTGTAACACAACACAATGCTTTGGCATTCCAACCCTTAGTTTTTTTTTCTGCCCCCTTTTCCTGAAATAAAGTGCTTTTAAAGGTCCGTTCTCCAGTTTGATCTGGTTTGAGCGAGTCGCCAGAGGAGGCCATCCAAGCTGTAAAAGATGGAGGAGACGGGTTGGAGGAACATTTGAAGGGGCGGTTGATGGAAACAAAGCTGACAGGAGAAGAAAAAAAAAATAAGTTGCTCATTAGGGCAACTTTTTATTGCGCTGCCACTCGGCGGCCAGCGTCAACTTCTCACTAAATTTCAGACCGTGGCGGACCTCATATTATCATAGACCCTCGTCATCCCCGCTCTGCCCCTTTGAGAGGGTTTTTCATTTCTTTCCGCTGAGAATTTCAAAGAGGAACTGTTAAAAACATCAACAAATGTCACGTCTGTTAAATATAAAACCTCTTTAACTAAGTGGAGTTCTGTCCATGTGCTCTGTGCAAGAGAGCGGGAGAATAAAAACATTCTATAAATGTCTGCATGAGTGGACGTTTTGGTCCCTCCCACCTTGGCAGCACAGGATGTTTTGGTCCTCTGTTTGAAGGCTCAGACCAATGACTTCAGATTCCGGGCATAGCGGCGGTAACGTGAGTCACATGAAAGGGAATCAAACTCACAAGATGAAGGCTAGGATGAGGCTGCCAAGCTGTAGTCGGCCACTGCTTAGAGGACGATATGGGCGTGTCAGTAGCTGGAAGTTAAATCTCCAGTGAAAGATATTTGAAACCCTTTGGATTGGGTTCATCAAAACAACCATGATTTAACACTTAATCCTGCACCCCAACTTAAACATTTTGCTACTGCCAACTTCATTCAACCATCTTTTGAATCCATCAGAACCCCTTTAGTTCCCTCTAAAATCCAATTTCCAAAACATTTTGAACAATGCAATGCTTCCAACTTCCAGAGAACAATTAAGGAAAGCCACTTTCATGTGCATAAAAGCATCCTGGGATGAGTTTGTTGTCGGAGAACGTGTCTACAGCTCCGTCAAACACCTTTGGGATTAATATCGAACAGGGATGAATGAACAAAGATTCCCACAGACGCACCCCAGGGTCATCAAGAAGAAAAGAAGTCTTTATATTCCAGCGAGTTAATCCATTTTTGGGGGGAATTGAGATTATTATGATGTGTTCAAGAGTCTTACGGCCTGAGGGAAGAAGCTGTTACAGAACCTGAAGGTTCTGCTACGGAGGCTGCGGAACCTCTTTCTAGAGTCCAGCAGTGAAAACAGTCCTTGGTGGGGGGGGGAGGAGTCTCTGCAGATTTTCTGAGCCTTGGTCAGGCAGCGGCTTTTTGCAATCTCCTGGATAGGAGGAAGAGGAGTCCTCACCACTCTCTGCAGAGACTTCCAGTCTGAGGCACTGCTTAAATGGACAACCTCACCAAGTCTTGGTCCACCGCGTTCTTTCTAATACTGTACTAAAAAGTGCCCAAAGAGCCAAATAGGACATTTCTATGAAAAATGTTTGTTGTATTGTTAACTTTCTCATTAGCGCAGTCCTTGTCATATAGGGGAGCATGGTGCGATGCCAGGGTGTGACCTCAGGAAACATGTTGTTTTGCCGTACCAGAATATGATGAAGCGTATGTAGCATTTGGCTTCACTGTAACCACGGTGGGAGACCGTTTTTCTTAATGTTAATAAGCTTATAATGTTATGCAGAGGTATAATTGTAACAATTTTATAGACAAATTATACTATTTATAGTCATTATACTATTTATAGTCATGGTGTAGAGTGGGGGCGCGCAAAAAAATAATTTTCTTACTGGTGGGGCGTAACAGAAAATATTTGAGAACCACTGCAATTAGCGCAACATAACTGCTATGTACAGTACAGGCCAAAAGTTTGGACACACCCTCTCCTCATTCAATGGGTTTTCTTTATTTTCATGACTATTTACATTGTAGATTGTCACTGAAGGCATCAAAACTATGAATGAACACATGCTTGCTTTGATTACTGCTTTGCACACTCTCGGCATTCTCTCGATGAGCTTCAAGCACAACTGTGAAGTGAAAACCATCTCATGTGACTACCTCTTGAAGCTCATCAAGAGAATGCCAAGTGTGCGAAAAAGTAATCAGAGCAAAGGGTGGCTATTTTGAAGAAACTAGAATATAAAATATGTGTTCATTCATAGTTTTGATGCCTTCAGTGACAATCTACAATGTCATGAAAATAAAGAAAAAGAATTGAATTAGAAGGCGTGTCCAAACTTTTGGCCTGTACTGTATGTCTCTGGTAAAGTAAATGTAGAGGCAATAGTTATTTTGGGTGTTGTTATTGTTGACAACCGCACCTGTCAACGTCAGTTAGCCAATCCAACGGACGTCGACGTATGCGGGTTCCACTTATCGCCACAAACGAAGGACTAACTTTCTTACATATTTCACCAGTAAGTGGCCACTGTCCCAATACTTTAGTCCCTACTGTGTAGTGAATTTCAAATGAGAGGGTAGGAGCTTTGACCTCACAAGGGTCATGAAGCGGCCAACAAAGAGGAGGCAGGAGGGAGCTTAGTAACTCCAACAAGCCTGCAGGCTACGAGTCAAAAGGTGAGGAGAGTGCTCCTGCGTATTGGTGTGTCTATCTGGGATCAAATGTTTCATCGTGCAACCCGGCTGAAAATAAACAGGGATCACGACGGCTATGGCATGACGGTAAAAAGCCAGTCGCATGCGAACGGAGCTTCAGCTTGGGAAGAGAAGAAGAGCGGCAAATCCAAGGTTGAAAGCAAACTGCCAGGGCCTCTTTGGGAAGGGGGGGGGGGGAGGGCAACGGCTCTTGGCAGCCCCTTAGTTGTATTCAACATGTTTTCTGGCGAGGGGATATGCACAAACACTAAATGGACACAAGGGTTGGGACAACAACAAAAAAAAATTCTCAACCGAAATGTGTATTGCTTTTGAAATACTAGGCTTTTTAGTGTAGCTCTGAAGGACAAGAAACCATATTTGTTAACTTAATGAAAAAATATTTTTTTATTGTTTATTGTTAAATGTATTATTTCAACCTTGAAGATTGTGTTTTAGCTGAAAACGAAGAAACACAGGTAAATAAAATGGTCATGATTTTTTATTTATTTAAATATTACTCTAGTAAAAAATTTATTGAAATATTTGTACTAAATATATATATACAAAGTACATTCCAAAAGTTTGGACACACCTTCTCATTTCAATGTGTTTTCTTTATTTTCATGACTATTTACATTGTGGATTGTTACTGAAAGCATCAAAACTATGACACCTGGGAAGTGAAAATCATTTCAGGTGACTACCTCTTGAAGCACATCGAGAGAATGGCTATTTTGAAGAAACTAGAATATAAAACATGTTTTCAGTTATTTCACCATTTTTTGTTAAGTACATAACCTTTTCCATGGCCAAATTCAAGCACTTTTTAAGGACTTTCAAGATCAATTTTCCAGTTTTTCCCAGTACCCTTCAAAAGGCGAAAACCAGTGTGAATCAATCCATAGCCTTGTTGTTTGAGGTCACCAAATGCGGTCTGTAGGAAAAATAGGGAAAATCTGCTAAAACCTAAGCCTAACATTGAACCAGCAGTTATCAACTGAATGGGGCATATAAAACAAAGCAGTGTTTCTGTAGACTACTCAATGTCATTGGTGTTTGCAAACGTTTACTTGTTTGTTTGTATCATTATCATCATCATTCATGTATACATCATTCCTTACAAGAAATAACATCAATTATTGTTTACTTGTATCATCATCATCATCATTCATGTATACATCATTCCTTACAGGAAATAACATCAATTATTGTTTACTTGTATCATAATTCATGTAGACATCATTCCTTACAATAAATAACATTATTGTTTACTTGTTTGTTTGTATCATAATTCATGCATACATCATGTTCATTACAACAACAACCTCCCGGCATGATCATTCCTTACAAGAAATAACATCAATTATTGTTTACTTGTATCATAATTCATGTATACATCATTCCTTACAATAAATAACATTATTATTGTTTACTTGTTTGTTTGTGTCATAATTCATGCATACATCATGTTCATTAAAACAACAACCTCCCGGCATGATGGACCGATGCACCACTGTCCTCTTGGGGGCGACACAGAGCCACATGTACGGCTCTGGCATGACAACAACCTAATGTAAGGGCTCGTGCAAAGCCAACAGATCAAGCGTGTAGCTTTCATTTTTAAGCTAACCTATTTGATTTGTTTCCATTTTCTAATTAGCCTATAGAGTCAGACTGCCGAGAAATATGATGAACATTTCCAAGCATTTACAAGCACTTCACCCAAAATTCAAGCATTTTTCAAACCTTGAAAACACAACATTAAAATCCAAGCATTTTCAAGCTTTTTAAGCACCCATACGAACCCTGATAACTCCACATGTGTTCATTCATAGTTTTGATGCCTACAGTGACAATCTACAATGTAAATAGTCATGAAAATAAATAAAACTCATTGAATGAGGTCTGTCCAAACTTTTGGCCTGTTCTGTATATACGGTATGTATTAGGACTGTCAAAATTAATGAGCTAACTCACATGATCACCAAAAGATATTGCAATACTCATTTACATATATTTAGATTAATCATGTCATTTATTTTGACAGTACACGCTGTTTTACCTTAACCAATCAATGTATACATCAGTACAAAAATTAGTGAGGAGACTTGGATTGTTGTACTCGCTGGCAAGTTTCACCCCAAAATACAGCTTGAAAGAACTTTATATAAAACTGTTACCAAGTTTTGTGCAAATAAATTCACATAAAATGTGGAAAAGCATTCCTGGATGACATTCTGACAATAAAATTTTGTGCATTTGTGTACAAATATTGAGATCTTTTCTTTAGAAAATTTTAATTATGTAAGCGCGTGATTAATTATGATTAATCCATGATTAATGGATTTATTATGATTAATTTGAATCCTAAAATGTGATTAATATATACATTTTAATAGAAGTATTTTAATGAGTACCCTTTCAGACACGGGTGCCTAACTAAACACCACTTATGCAATCGATTAAATTATTTAAATCCATTGGAAAAAAGCTTCGATTAATATTCTGCTGCTTCGATTAATCTCTACTATGCAAAGCCAAAGCCATTTATCAACAACACCCAGAAACGCCGGTGGATTCGCTGGGCCCGAGCTCATCTAAGATGGACTGATGCAAAGTGGAAAAGTGTTCTGTGGTCTGACGAGTCCACATTTCAAATTGTTTTTTTGGATATGTGAACGTTGTGTCCTCCGGACCAAAGAGGAAAAGAACCATCCGGACTGTTATAGGCGCAAAGTTCAAAAGCCAGCATCTGTGATGGTATGGGGGTGTAATAGTGCCCAAGGCATGGGTAACTTACACATCTGTGAAGGCCCCATTAATGCTGAAAGGTACATACAGGTTTTGGAGCAACATATGTTGCCATCCAAGCAACATCTTTTTCATGGATGCCCCTGCTTATTTCAGCAAGACAAATACCAAGCCACATTCTGCACGTGCTACAATAGCGTGGCTTCGTAGTAAAAGAGTGCGGATACTAGACTGGCCTGCCTGTAGTCCAGACCTGTGTCCCATTGAAAATGTGTGGCGCATTATGAAGCCTAAAGTACCAACAACTGTTGAACAACTTAAGCTGTACTTCAAGCAAGAATGGGAAATAATTCCACATGAAAAACTTCAAAAATGTGTCTCCTCAGTTCCCAAACGTTTACTGAGTGTTGTTAAAAGGAAAGGCCATGCAACAAAGTGGTAAAAAGGCCCCTGTGCCAACTTTTTTGCAGTGTTGCTGCCATTAAATTTTAAGTTAAGTTTCTCAGTTCGAACATTAAATATCTTGTCTTTGCAGTCTATTCAATTGAATATAGGTTGACAAGGATTTGTAAATCATTGTATTCTGTTTTTATTTACCATTTACACAACGTGCCAACTTCACTGGTTTTGGGTTTTATACATACATACATATATATATATATACTAAGCAATGTCAAGAATATATCTTAGCTTTGCGTTACAGGTGTCAAAGAAAACGAGTGTAATATCTAATAATATTTATTTTTAATGATGGATTCGTTTTACCAAGACGATATGCTGATAAAAGAAAGCTCTGGGTTAAAAATTAGGTGCACTTAGCACAGCCCTGCTTTAAAGTAAAATGTAATATTAAAGTGCTCAAAGTTAAAGATGACGATATAATTCAGCCTCAAAACATCAAGAATTTCATTACACCAGTACCTCTGTTTTCTTACGAAGAGTGGGGCCTATGAAAAGCGAGGTTTTTTCTTGCAGCCACTAGGCGGCATTGTTGCAAGATCTCAGGGTAGGGTTATGCTATGTTGTTGTATTTGTATTCACCCCAGTTGTACACTCTACTTACTCATTTATTCATTTAGTTGGTCATTATTTGTCCATACAATGTATTCTAAGTAGATTGGTATTTTAAGTTGGCGCTGTGACCACCTGGAGGTGTCATCGGTTGACTCGTGGTAACCCCCCAACCCTTCCGACTGCCGCCCCTGGGGCCTGATGAAAGGGGACACCCCCCCCCTTTCAGGAGGTAACCGTATACCAACTTCCTTGTCAGCGATAAACCTCATTTAAACTCCCTGGAAGGCATGAGAATGAGGATATGAAATAAAAGACAGGAAAATAAAAAAAGTTGTTTGGGTTATTGAGGCATTAAAAATAGAAAGTGCTGGAAAAGCATCCCCCCCTCCTCTTCCTACGTAAATCCAGCTTTCTCCACTCCCTCCCTCCTTTACACCTCTTTCACTCTTTCCCTCCTTCCTCGCAAGCCCTCCAGGTTGTATAAATATCAGTGAGGACTTCGGGGAGAGGTCAGTGTAAGCGACTTGCAGGAAAGACAATCCCAGAGCTGAAGACAACCTGCATTTGGGATTTAAAAGCACCTGAAGTTCCCCCCAAAAAAGCCGACTTCCTTACCTCCATCATGTTCCTCTTGCTCTGCCTTGTGGGGTTTCTGGCCCGAGGGGACGCTCAGGACCGCGCCGCTCTGTGGAGAGGGAACGACCGCAGCGGGCGATGCCAGTACACCTTCACGGTGGCCAGCCCCACTGAGGCCAGCTGCCCGCAGACTGGAAGCCCCGAGGTGGAGGGCCTGAAGGCCAGACTCTCCCTGCTGGAGACCCTGGTGTCCAGGCTCCCCGGCGGCACCCCGCAGGATGGAGGCCGGAGCCAGTCCCACCTTCAGGAGGCGCTGACCCGCGCGATGGGGGAGAGGAACCTGCTGCAGGGGGAGAAGGAACGCCTCGAGAGGGAACTGGGGGGTCTTCAGCGACGCCTGGAGGACACGCAGAGGGAGATGGAGAGGCTGAGGAACAAACCCTGCCCACCCCAGACCCCCATGGTCCCGCCAAGGCCTGGAGGTAAGAAACACAACAATATGGTCAGTGTGGTGGCAAGTTATCAATATCAGTAAGGCAACCTGAGTGGGTCTTCAAAACAGATCTCAGGTCAGTTAATGCTTATTAAAGGCTCAGCCAAAAAGCACATTTTATTGGCTTGGACTTACAAAAGAAACTACTTTTTTTGTCATTAGGTTTTATCTATAAATAATTTATACAGTATTTTATTTGGTAATAAAAATATACTGATAAAAAAAGCTCAATATGAATTATTAATAAAATATATTTAAAAAAGCCAAATAAAATGTAAAAAAAGGTTTTATGCATATATAATTCTATTCTATTTTACGTAGGAAACATATCGATTTTTAATGAATTATTAAATAAAAAAATATAATAATAGATTTTTTAAAAAGGTATGGTCACCTAAATTGGAAAAATTAATTCCTCAACTTTTTAAGATATATATTTAACATATTTTTGGTAGAGTGGCCGTGCCAGCAATCGGAGGGTAGCTGGTTACTGGGGTTCAATCCCCGCCTTCTACCATCCTAGTCACGTCCGTTGTGTCCTTGGGCAAGACACTTCACCCTTGCCCCTGATGGGTGCTGGTAGCGCCTTGCATGGCAGCTCCCTCCATCAGTGTGTGAATGTGTGTGTGAATGGGTGAATGTGGAAATACTGTCAAAGCGCTTTGAGTACCTTGAAGGTAGAAAAGCGCTATACAAGTATAACCCATTTATCATTATTTATTTAACACTTCTTTTTTTTTTTAGCAACATGCTTATTTTTTTTGCTTAAATGTTTTCATAACTACAGAGCTGCTATTTTAATTATTTATGTATTCATTACTATTCTACTGATGATATAAAATTGCTTTTTATTACATACATGTATTTCTTTAATCACACATATAATTCAAATGTTTTTCCTGCGCGTCATAGTTGTCCCTGTTGAACACCCACTGAAGTGACCTAACATGGATCCTTGCTTAATTAAAAGGCTTGAGTCAGTATGACGTAGCAATCATTGTTTTCCTTAAAATGCAGTGATGTGATGCACACAAAAATGCGCAGTCCTCCTCTGGTGATGACAGATTCAGAGGTCATTGGTAGGTTTTGGAAAGAAGTGATGACACGTGTCGTCTATGTGTGGAACATCACTCACAACACACAACTCCTGTGCAAGCATGACATGTCCTGCTAGCACTCAACAGAGAGAGAGCAATGGCGGACGTTTGGGTCCAAACACACACACACGAAGGTCAGGTCGCAGACTATTTATGAGTCTTGATGACGGGGGGGCTTCCCTTCCACATGGCGAGCAGGGTGCAAAGTGCTTGGTTAGGAATGAGGGGGGATGCGCTTGAAATGTGACCTGGAAGTAAAGGTCCCGAGCGCAGTCTTTTAATGACGGCAGGTGGGGGCGGGGGGGCGGAGTCCACGCCATACATGGAGGAGACATGTACGAGCCAAGAATGTTAAGCTGCATGATTGTGTCTGCAGATGCTAAACATTCATCTAATTAACCTTCCCTGCTCGGCTGGTAAGCACCCCCAAAAGACCTTCTCTTGCAGTCATAAATCCTTCCTGGTGTTTACACCTGCAGGTTGAAGCACATGTAAAATGCATCACACGCATCTCGCTGCAACCACACAACTCTGCCCACTTAATACACAAATTCAGTTAACTCAGTCTGCACCGATTGACTAGGGTTTCTGTTGGAGTCCCGCCTTCCTGCGCGGTCATTGGCGATGAGTTGACGAGTCGTCATTTAGGTCAGGGGTCGGCAACACAAAACGCTGAAAGAGACCAAAAATATAAAAAACAAATCTGTCTGGAGCCGCAAAAAATGAAAAGCCGTATGTATATAAGTGTTATAATGAAGGCAAGACATGATGTAAGTGTCTATATTAGCCTACTATCAAAATGACTATGTGTCACGGGCTGAAGCAAATCTACGTTGACAGAAATGTTGAAATTTAATATTTATTCTACACATTTTTACAACATTAGAAACCATTAGTAAATCAGAGGCTACTCAGAAGGTGCGATAACTCCTGGAAATTAATGGCCAAAGTTATAGTTGTGTGTTTCCAAGTTAAGGCTGTCTTGTTTTAATCGGTTTATTACAATCTTTGGCAAGCTAGGTAATGTTTGCAGTGGTCTGGAACAACATGGCACACAAACAACTATCACAAATGCAGCCAATATTACACACAGATAATGTGTCATGAGACATGCAAATATAAATTAAATACACAGAGGACATAAGTAAAGGAAATTAAATGAGCTCAAATATACCTACAAATGAGGCATAATGATGCAATATGTATACATTTGACTAGTCTGCACTTGATACAGTCATTGGTCCGCCTTCATGCCAGTTTTTACAGAAAAGTGACTAGTCTGGACCTTATACAGTCATTGGTCAGTCTACATGTAAGTAATGGCACACAGCAAAGTGACTAGTCTGCACTTTTTACAGTCATTGGTCAGTCTGAAAGTCCGTTTTTACAGAAAAGTGACCAGTCTGCACCTTATACAGTCATTGGTCAGTCTACATGTAAGTAATGGCACACAGCAAAGTGACTAGTCTGCACTTTTTTACAGTCATTGGTCAGTCTAAATGTCAGTTTTTACAGAAAAGTGACTAGTCTGCACCTTATACCGTCATTGGTCAGTCCACATGTCGGTTTTTACAGAAAATTGACTGGCCTGCACTTTATGCAGTCATTGGTCAGTCTACATGTTAGTAATGGCACACAGCAAAGTGACCAGTCTGCACTTTTTACAGTCATTGGTCAGTCTACATGTAAGTAATGGCACACAGCAAAGCGACCAGTCTGCACTTTATATCGTCATTGGTCAGTCTCCATGTCATTTTTTACAGCAAAGTGACTAGTCTGCACTTTATATCGTCATTGGTCAGTCTCCATGTCATTTTTTACAGCAAAGTGACTAGCCTGCACTTTATACAGTCATTGGTCAGTCTACATGTAAGTAATGGCACAAAGAAAAGTGACTAGTCTGCACTTTTTACAGTCATTGGTCAGTCTAAATTTTAGTTTTTACAGAACAGTGACTAGTCTGCACCTTATACAGTCATTGGTTAGTTTACATGTAAGTAATGGCACACAGCAAAGTTACTAGTCTGCACTTTTTACAGTCATTGGTCAGTCTAAATGTCAGTTTTTACAGAAAAGTGACTAGTCTGCACCTTATACCGTCATTGGTCAGTCTAAGTCTACATGTCAGTTTTTACAGCAAAGTGACTAGTCTGCACGTTATACAGTCATTGGTCAGTCTAAGTCTACATGTCAGTTTTTACAGCAAAGTGACTAGTCTGCACGTTATACAGTCATTGGTCAGTCTACATGTCGGTTTTTACAGAAAAGTGACTAGTCTGCACTTTATACAGTCATTGGTCAGTCTACATGTAAGTAATGGCACACAGCAAAGCGACCAGTCTGCACTTTATATCGTCATTGGTCAGTCTCCATGTCATTTTTTACAGCAAAGTGACTAGTCTGCACTTTTTAGTCATTGGTCAGTCTACATGTCGGTTTTTACAGAAAAGTGACTAGCCTGCACTTTATAGTCATTGGTCAGTCTACATGTAAGTAATGGCACAAAGAAAAGTGACTAGTCTGCACTTTTTACAGTCATTGGTCAGTCTAAATTTTAGTTTTTACAGAACAGTGACTAGTCTGCACCTTATACAGTCATTGGTTAGTTTACATGTAAGTAATGGCACACAGCAAAGTTACTAGTCTGCACTTTTTACAGTCATTGGTCAGTCTAAATGTCAGTTTTTACAGAAAAGTGACTAGTCTGCACCTTATACCGTCATTGGTCAGTCTACATGTCAGTTTTTACAGCAAAGTGACTAGTCTGCACGTTATACAGTCATTGGTCAGTCTACATGTCGGTTTTTACAGAAAAGTGACTAGTCTGCACTTTATACAGTCATTGGTCAGTCTACATGTAAGTAATGGCACACAGCAAAGCGACCAGTCTGCACTTTATATCGTCATTGGTCAGTCTCCATGTCATTTTTTTACAGCAAAGTGACTAGTCTGCACTTTTTATAGTCATTGGTCAGTCTACATGTCGGTTTTTACAGAAAAGTGACTGGCCTGCACTTTATAGAGTCATTGGTCAGTCTACATGTAAGTAATGGCACAAAGCAAAGTGACTATTCTGCACCTTTTATAGTCATTGGTCAGTCTACATGTCGGTTTTTACAGAAAAGTGACTAGGCTGCACTTTATACAGTCATTGGTAAGTCTACATGTCAGTAATGGCACACAGCAAAGTGACTAGTTTGCACTTTATACAGTTATGAGTTAGTCATGGCACACAGAAGAGTGATTGGTCATTATTTTTTGCAATGTATGCCGTTATTGGTCAGTCTACACATCTATTTTTACACAGCACAGTGATGGGTCTGCACTTTATGCAATCATTGGTCAGTCTACATGTGGCACACAGCCTGTGACTGGTCATAATATCCCTCACAAGTATTGCAGTTTATGGTCAAGTCTACATGTGGATGTTTACACCTCATGTAGTCATTGCAGAGTCTTCATTGAAACACTAAATATGATCAACTTAATTTAAGCCACAACATCAACATCACAGACTGAGGTCTGTCCAAGCCTAAAAAGGCTGATGGAGGCGGGTTTAGTAGAAGGTTTAAGACCCAATGAAAACCTTTGGTGATTCTAAACCAAGATGGGGGCACATCTGGAGTGTGTTCACACATTGGGGAATTGAACAGGGCTGTTTACCTGAAATTATGATAAACGGCTACATCCATTAACCTCGGGGCCTGCCTTCTGTTTTTTGTACTCTTGCTGACCCCATGTGACTTCTTTCCGTGTCCCGTCATCATTTTTTGTTTGCATGACTCCATCAGCACTTGCTTCCACATGCAAATCATTAAAAAAAAAAAGGTGTTCCGCATCATTAAACCTCTTTGTTTGTGCCATTCGGACACCGCACGTGCAGAACGGCAGCCTGCAACGTGCGTTTGGCTTTGCCAGACGTTGTTTTCGTGTGGCGCAGCGTACAAAACTAGACAATTTCAAAGAGGACGGCGTGAAGGTGCGGGCCAACCAAGCGGACAGTGTGGGGGCGCCACACGGGTGCCATGAGCGTGTCACGTCATCTTCCGACTGGCTGTCTCCACAGCAGCTGGGAATGCGTTCAGCGGGTGTCCCTTTCCTGCTGTCATTGCTGTCACGCGCCCTCACAAATACACTTTTATTCGTGTGTGTACTTTGTCTGCTAACAACCTCAAATATATCAGACACAAATAACACTTCCTGTCATTAAATACTTGCTGTGTGGTCTGTCATGCCCCCCTGGGGGACAGTCATTTTTACATTTTGTCACGCCCCCCCTAAGTTGAAATACTGTTAATAATCTGATCATATATATTTATTTACCTATTAACTTAGTTAACTTGTTAAAAAAATAGCTTATTCTATTTAAAGATATTATACAATAAATCCCTATTACTTCCCATATTCATGGTAAGTCCATAGCTATGTAGAAGGGCTGCTCTCGGTTTGGTACGTACTTCGGTATCAAGGCCACGGTTCGGAAAAGGTATAGACACCACTGGTGTGTGTTGACGAGGGCTGGAACAATTAATTAAACATTGTAATTGATTAATTCGATTAGAAAAAAGCTTAATTGATATTCTGTTGCTGTGATTGATCATCGAATGAGTGTAACTAATAAACATTTATAAAATCCGGACTGCATGAAATAAGGTAAAACAAGTTAAATAGAAGATCGTTAAAGAAGGTAGAATCTAAATAGTAGGTAAATAAAATGTAAAAGAAAGTAAAACAAGTTAAATAAAAGGTAAAATATGATATAAGAAGGTACAAGGTAATCAAAGTAAATTGAAGGTAAAAAAAAGGTAAATAGAAGATAAAACAAACTAAATGGAAGAAAAAGGAAGGTAAAAGAAGGTAAATCAAGTTCAACAGAAAGTAGAAGAAGGTAAATTAAAAGGTAAAATAAGAGAAGATAAATAGAAGGTAAAAATAGGTCAATAAAAAGGTAAAGGAAGGTGAATAGAAGATAAAATTAGGTAAATAGAAAGTAAAGGAATATAAATAAAAGGTACAAGAAGGTAAATAGAAGCAAAAATAAGGTAAATGAAAGGTACACAAAGGTAAATAGAAGGTACAATTAGGTAAATAAAAGGTACAGGAAAGTAAATAGAAGCTAAAGGGGGCGGGGGGGAGGGGGGTCACCCACATCTGCGGTCCTCTCCAAGGTTTGTCATTGTTATCCCACTGGGTTGAGTTTTTCCTTGCCCTGATGTGGGATCTGAACCGAGGATGTCGTTGTGGCTTGTGCAGCCCTTTGAGACACTTGTGATTTAGGGCTATATAAATAAACATTGATTGATTGATTGATTGACTGATTGAAAATAATGTAAATGAAAGGTACACGAAGGTAAATAGAAGGTAAAATTAGGTAAATAAAACGTAAATAGAAGGTAAAGGAATATAAGTAGAAGGTAAAATAAAAGGTACAAGAACGTAAATAGAAGCTAAAATAAGGTAAATGAAAGGTACACGAAGGTAAATAGAAGGTAAACGAAAGTAAATAGAAGGTAGTGAGGGTTATGGCAAGCAGAAAAATATTTGCATTTTAACTATTTTCCCTAAAATACACATTGAGGTTATTAAAGTGTGTTTTATCTGATTACTCTATTAACCGAACAAACTAATCGATAGATTACTCAACTACTAAAATAATCGACAGCTGTAACCCCAATGTAAACGGAAACGAGCCCTTGGATAAACTTCTTTGTGTCTCCAGGTTCGAACCCCATGTCTCACTTGTTGGCGCATCCCAACAGGCAGGGAGACAGCAGCAGTTTGAGAGGTGAGTCCACGGCGGTCACGTTACACCATCACAAAAAGCTCAACATGACGCTTACAACTGTTTTTTGTGGCAGACTCAACGTGGCAGCAGGGACACGCTGGCTTCCAGGAGCTCAAAGCCGAGGTGACCGAGGTCCCCGCTCCCGAGGCCTACACAGGTTGGAAAACTGGATTCTTATCTGAAAAATGAATTACGCAACATAAACACTGTTTAGTTGGAGCTAAAAGTCAATTGTGTTTTTGGACGAGTAGTTAGAGCTGGGAAAGAGCCATTCCCAATGAAGGTAAACCTTAGTACCGCAGCCAAAAATATACATTTTGGTGCAAGTCTGGTTTGATAAATGGTCATTGTTCTATAAATCAGGAAGTAGCCTGCTCTAAAACAAACATTTGATTGGTTGGTAACTTGATCAGTCTACTTGTCAATTACTATTCGCAGTAGATAGGTATCGGATCTGGAACTTTTTTGGCACCGACCAAATTCCGCCGGTCCTACTGGGCACCGATTCAGATAAAATCCAATGGTGTTATGTTTCGGTACCGGAGTTGCGCCTCACGTCACAGCCGGTTGAAGTGCTCTTGGCAATCATTCCGGAAGCAAACTACCTCTCGGTAATGTTGCAATTTTCAATGTCAACAAAGAAACTGATTTAAAAAAACGCCCCAACGTAAGTTAAGTAAGTCTCCACTATTCCAAAAATGCATTAGCTTTGCTAAGGACATTCTACTGATTAGCATTAGCGATTTTAACTTTTTAATTTCAATGCCTTCAAATGTGTACGTGAAAACTACAACTAAGATGCACGTTACAATCAAACAGCTGGTGCGTAACTAGTACAATACTTACAGTATTAACACTTTGTACGGCGCAACAGACAGCAAAGCCCGCAATGACCAACACACCATAAATCAGGGGTGTCAAACGTACGGCCCGAGGGCCGGATCAGGCCCGCGAACAGGTGTTATCCGGCCCGCGGGATGAGTTTTTATGAAAGAAACTGCTGTTCTAAATGTGTCCACTAGATATCGCAATAGCAATTCTTTGTATCTTTGTAGATGATGCTACATATCTACAAAATAAACCACATGATGTTAGTGCATCAGTCGAGGAAAATGATCAAACTACATGAATAATATTCTGTAATTTGATTTTGATACAATTTGTTTATCTTGATAGATTGAAAATGAACACCAATGAGTTGACTGATGAACATTATCACATAATTTATTCAGAAAATATAAATAACGACAAATAAAGATAGAATACTATTAACCGCAACAGGTAAGTGTAAAAAAAAACAACAACATTATGATTTGTACAATTACAGAATGTGCTTGTTCTATTTTTAAACAAAGAAAATAATCTGAAGTTGTCTTTATTTTTACATTATCGTGCCGTGATTTTACCTGTCCGGCCCACTTGGGAGTAGATTTTTCTCCATGTGGCCCCAATCTAAAATGAGTTTGACACCCCTGATGTAAATGATACACTACTGCTAACGTCTTGGACTTGGAACTGCAGTTGCAACTTAAGTGTCAAACATGCAAATGAGATAAGAAATGTGATAATGAAACAAAATAAAACAAGTGGACAGAAGTTATTATAATAAGCCAATTTTTAAATGTTGCAATAAAAAATGTGATTTTCTTATCAAAAACAATTAGTATTTATTTACACACAAAAGTCCCGAAAAACGGTACAGTATCGATTCCCAGGTACCAGGAATCTGTAACGTATCAGTTCAAATGTGAACAGTACCCATCCCTAACACATACCCTTGTGTGAATGTCTCAGTCAATGGTCAATCTATAAGTATATTTTGCTGGACTGTCTACTCATTTTGTCCAGTCACTGGTCAGTCCACATGTCAATCATTACACAAAGCATAGTTACAATCTCTCATTTCTTTTGGACTTTGGTCAGCCTACCAATGACTGACCTAACTAGTAACTCCCGGTAAGTAGTCACTCACACAAAGCACAGCTATCTGGTCCAAATGCAGCTCTATCACTCTAGTCATTGGTCAGTCTACATGTCAATCATTACATGCAACAACAAGGACTGACCTCAACACGCTCTTGAAATGAAGTTAAGTGCTTTCTTGTTTGGATAAATGAGTAGAGCTAGAAAGGAACCAGTCCAAAAACTACACACTAGGTAAAGAACACAAAGTGGCAGCGCTTTGATGATGACGTCTCTCACATCTTCCTCTGCTTCCACCCGTCTGACCCGCAAACATGACACTGACCCCACCCCCAATAACAAAAAACACCCCCATGGTGACAGTCTCAAAGCAAATACTGCTATTAATACTGCAGCATTAGGGGGTGCGAATACCAGGCTAGTGCGCCATGGCAACAGGATGTCTCACTCCGATGACTTTGACGACATAGACAAATTCCCACCAAACTCCCAAATCTTACACCCGAGACCGCGGGTGTGTTTTCAGGAGGCGAGAAAAACACCTTCACTTTTGAGCACAGGCTGTTTTTCTAGGTCGAGTTCAGTTAGAAACTCTTCTAAGAAACTCCCTCCCGTCTTCTTCTTCAGGTTGTGGCGTGCTGGTGTCAGTGGCTGAGCCAGTCACTCACAGGAAAGCCGAAAGTATCGCAGGAAAATATGGCGTCTGGATGCAAGACCCCGAGGCGGTGACCCCGTATGGGCAAGAAATGGTGTGGCGCATCGACACCATCGGCTCTGACGTCAAGCAGATGTTTGGGTACGAGGACATGGAGCAGCTCTCTCGGGGCTTCCCCTCCAAGGTGAGTGTCACAGTACCATATTTCCTCAAATAAATAGTCAACTGTGCTCTAAATTATGCCTCGGCCTTGCAATTATATCTATAGATCAGTGGTTCTTAACCTTGTTGGAGGTAGCGAACCCCACCAGTTTCATATGCGCATTCACCGAACCCTTCTTTCGTGAAAAAAAAAGTTTTTTTTTTCATATTCAAGACAGAGTTATATATTTTTTTTACTGGTGCACAAAATGAACCGTGCATGAACAAAACCAACACAGTGCATGAACTCACAACAAATGACACACCTGCAAATCAGATGGAAAATTAGAGGGAACATTGTTTGGGGATATCCATAATACGCCGATAGGGAGAAGTTTTTATTTACACCATGAGTCGGGTGTGTCTTGACCTCCGCGGCGGAGGCTCCGCCGAACCCCTGAGGCCAACTCGCCGAACCCCTAGGGTTCGATCGAACCCAGGTTAAGAACCACTGCTATAGACTATACCAGGGGTCGGCAACCCAAAATGTCGACAGAGCCATATTGGACCAAAAATAAATAAAAAAATCTGTCTGGAGCCGCAAAAAATGTAATAATAATATATTGTTATAATAAAGGCAACACATGATGTAAGTGTCTATAATAGCCTACTATCAAAGGCTGACGCAAATCTTCGTATTTTCATTTTTATTCTACACATTTTTGCAACATAGGAATCAAATGGAGGCTTCTCACAGGATGAGATAACTTCTAAAAATTACTGGCTCAGAATGGCCAAAGTTTAAGTGTCCAGGTTTAAGGAAACAGCAGGCTGTCTTCTTCTAATGGATTTATTACAATCTTTGCAAGCTGGGTAAATAACTATGAGAAATGCAGCCAATATTACATACAGATAATGTGTCATGAGACATGCAAATATAAATTAAATAAACCGAGGACATAAGTAAAGGAAATTAAACGAGCTCAAATATACCTACAAACGAGTCATAATGATGCAATATGCACATGCAGCTAGCCTAAATAGCATGTTAGCATCAATTAGCTTGCAGTGACCAAATATGCCTGAAAAGCACTCCAGCAAATCAATAAAATCAACAAAGCTCACCTTTGTGCATTCACGCACAGCATAAAACGTTCGGTGGACAAAATGAGACAAAGAAGGAGTGGCATAAAACGCGTCTTTCTGTGGCAGCGTCAGAGAAAGTTGCACATGTAAACAAACTACGATGAGTTCAAGGATCGCTGAAATTAGTAGGACAAAACGGTGCTTGCCAAATACTCTCATCAGTGAAGCATGTATAACATAAACAGTGGGATTTCTAACAAATAGGAAGGTTTGTGTCATGTTTGTTTTCCTACAGAATATATATTAAAATAAAAAATATGTTATATTCTTCATCTTTTTCCATTTTCACACATCTCTGAAAGAGGTCCAGGGAGCTACTAGGGTGGCACTTAAGAGCAAAAAGTCAAAGCCCTATCTCAAAATGAGGCCTTGTTTAAAAGGTAAAGTTAAAGTACCACTGATAGTCACACACACACACACACACACACACACACACACACACACACACACACACACACACACACACACACACACACACACACACACACACACACACACACACCAGGTGTGGTGAAATTACTCTCTGCATTTGACCCATCCCCTTGTTCCACCCCCTGGGAGGTGAGGGGAGCAGCGAGCAACAGCCACACTCGGGAATCATTTTGGTGATTTAACCCCCAATTCCAACCCTAGATGCTGAGTAAGGGCGGTAATGGGTCCTATTTTTATAGTCTTAGGTATGACTCGGCCAGGGTTTGAACTCACAACCTACTGATCTCAGGGTGGACACTCTAACCACAAGGCCACTGAGCAGGCCAGAGTTTAAATATGTTTAAATAACCTGTGTAGTAAAATAAGGCCTTGATCCCCAATATTTACAGAAATAAGGTGTTCTTCCAAGAAAATGTGGATCTGATAATTCTTCCGGACAGGTTCTGCTGCTGCCGGAACCAATGGAGAGTACGGGCGCCGCCCTGTACCGAGGCTCCCTGTACTACCAGAGACGCCGCAGTCGCACCCTCATCCGCTTCGACCTAGCGTCCGAGAGTGTGGCAGCCCGCCGGGACCTCCCGCATGCCGGCTTCCACGGCCAGTTCCCTTACTCGTGGGGTGGCTACACCGACATCGACCTCTCCGTGGACGAACAGGGCCTTTGGGCCATCTACTCCACCAGCAAGGCCAAGGGCGCCATCGTGCTGTCGCAGCTGGACCCCCACAGCCTGGAGGTGAAGAAGAGCTGGGAGACCAACTTCAGGAAGAACTCGGTGGCCAACGCCTTCATTATCTGCGGGCGACTGTACACAGTGGCCAGCTACACGGCGCCCAACACCACCGTCAATTACATGTACGACACCGAGACGAGCCAAGGCACGGCGTTGGCCATCCCCTTCAGGAATAAGTACCGCTACAACAGCATGATCGACTACAACCCGGCCCAGAAGAAGCTGTACGCTTGGGACAACTTCCACATAATCTCCTACGGCCTGCGGCTGGGGCGTCCCGTGGCCGCCTGAGGCCCGTCCCCTGCCGAACCTCCCCCAGAGAAGTGACTTTGGCTCGCCTGGTGTCGCTTCAAAGACTCAGAGCTTTATTTAGGGTGCGTGGTGGCTGAAGGCCAACAGTATCCATGCGTAAGAGCAGCAACCATAAGGGGGCGATGTAGACCCTCTAACTTGCTGCAGAGGAATTATTTTTGTACCGCCTTTGAGTTCGATGTTTGTTTTCGTTGTTTTTTTGTGAAGATATATGCCATGTCCCCATAACCACGGGTATTTCTTTTTTAATGCATTTTGCACACAAACAGTCATGAAGTTCTTCCCAAAAATATATTTCTTTATCTTGTCCCCAGTGTGTTCTTGAATTGTTGCAAACTTGTGTTTTTAAGTGTGATATTACTATCAGACCACATGACTTATGGTTCTCATTTCCCGCCTTTTCCGGAAATAACTTTCTTCCGGCTTCCTATTGGTTAAAATGGCCCCACCAACTGTTGCTTTGGCACGCACAACAAACATATTAATAATACCCGTGTACTTGTGGACATAGCCGCTGAATGTGCACGCTCCCTTGCCAATTGAAACGGCATATTTGTGAGTATATAAATATAGAAAGTACAATGTGTGAACTAGTTGACGCATAATCGCATATCAGAATTCATAAAACACTCCACACCAGGTTATTATGCTCTCTTCCTGCTGACACCATCATATTGCATGTATTTGAATACTGCATTCAACTAATGTACACTGTTTTTCAAATAAAATCATGTTTAACGACCCAGTGCTTTTGATTAAGACTAATTGTATGGTTTTCTACACCAAAATTCATCTATTTATTCTTCTTCTTCTCCAGATTTCGGCGCACTCTACCTTCCACATTTTTCATACGATTCCAACCGTTCCAATTATTCAGCCTATTCGGTAATCGCGGGCTTTCCCTTGACAAATTCCCGGATTTCCCAGAATTCCAGGTTTTCCGGGACATTTTTTCCAATTTAAAATGAATTGGCCATTTTTCAAACTTCCAATATTTCCAAATTTTTCAACTGATTCAAACCATTCAACCTTCAACATATTCCACTTATCCTGCACATTAAACTATCATTTTTCCAAGGTCAAAAAAATTCCCAGAATTCCCGTTTTTTTTCAAACCCTTTTTTCACCTATTTTTCTGTCGACTACTCCTTCCACATTTTTCAACCCACTTCAACCGTTCCACCGTCAAAACATTCCTCTTAATCAGGACAAAAATCAAAGTTGTGGAAAAATTCCCAGTTTTCCCGAAATTCCACAATATCATTACTCAACTAAATATGTTACTACTTCAACATTTCTCGACAGATTTGAAAAATTCCATCGCCAACTCATTCAGAACATTCACATGTTTTAACTTTTTCCAAAAAAATTCCCGCTTTTCCCGAAATTTCCATTAAATTCCCATTGAAAAGAAAGGGACATTTTTCAAAGTTCCACAACTCCCACATTTTTTTATCCGATTCAAACCGTTCCAACTTCAAAATAGTCAGCCTGTTCAGGAATTGTGTGCTGCCTTTCAACATCTATAAAAAGAATCCCGGATTTCCTAGAATTCCCAGTCTTTAGGGACATTTTCCGCATTCAAAATTAATTATCCATTTTTTAAACTTCCACAATTCCCACATTTTTCAAAACATTGCAACATCAACACATTCCACTCATCCTGGACATTCAAAGTTCCAAAAAATTCCATGAATTCCTGTTTTTTCAAACCCTTTTTTCTGTAGACTACTCCTTTCACATTGTTCAACCCACTTAAACCGTTCCACCGTCAAATCATTCCTCTTAATCAGGACAAATAACTATGTTGTTTTTTTAAATGGAAAAATTCCCGGTTTTCCCAAAATACAATTTCTCAATTAAAAATGGTACTACTTCAACATTTCTCGACCGATTTGCAAAATTCCAACACCAACCATTCAGAACATTCACATTTTTTCCACATTTTCAAAAAAAATTCCCGCTTTTCCCGAACTTCCCAAATTTCCATGAAATTCCCACTGAAAAGAAAGGGACATTTTTCAGAGTTCCACAACTCCCACATTTTTTATCCGATTCAAACCGTTCCAACTTCAAAATATTCAGCCTGTTCAGGAATTGTGTGCTCCCTTTCAACATCTATAAAAAAAATCCTGGATTTCCCTAAATTCACAGTCTTTAGGGACAATCTCCCCATTCAAAATGAATTATCCATTTTTCAAACTTCCACAATTCCCAGTTTTCAAAACATTCCAACATCAACACATTCCACTCATCCTAGACATTCAAACTATAATTTTTCCAAGTTAAAAGAAATTCCATGAATTCCCAGAATCCCTGTTTTTTCAAACCCTTTTTTCTGTCGACTACTCCTTCCACATTTTTCAAACCACTTCAACCGTTCCATCGTCAAATCATTCCTCTTAATCAGGACCAAAAAATAAGTTGTTTTTTTTAACTGGAAAAATTCCAGTTTTTCCCAAAAATCCTCAATTAAAATTTTTACTACTAGAGCTTTTATACCCAATCATGGCACCCACCTGTTCCCAATTAGCCTGTTAACATGTGGAAGGTTCCAAATAAGTGTTTGATCAGCATTCCTCCACTTTCTCACTCTTTTTTGCCACTTGTGCCAGCTTTTTTGCAACTTGTTACAGGCATTAAATTCCAAATGAGCTAATATTTGCAAAAACTAACAAAGTTTACTAGTGTGAACATTAAATATCTTGTCTTTGCAGTCTATTCAATTGAATATAAGTTGAAAAGGATTCGCAAATCATTGTATTCTGTTTTTATTTACCATTTACTAGAGATGTCCGATAATATCGGCCTGCCGATATTATCGGCCGATAAATGCTTTAAAATGTAATATCGGAAATTATCGGTATCGTTTTTTTTATTATCAGTATCGTATTTTATTTTTTTTTAAATCAAATTAACATAAAAAACACAAGATACGCTTACAATTAGTGCACCAACCCAAAAAAAAACCCTTCCCCCACTCATTCACAAAAAAGGGTTGTTTCTTTCTGTTATTAATATTCTGGTTCCTACATTATATATCAATATATATCAATACAGTCTGCAAGGGATACAGTCCATAAGCACACATGATTGTGCGTGCTGGTGGTCCACTAATAGTACTAACCTTTAACAGTTAATTTTACTCATTTTCATTCATTACTAGTTTCTATGTAACTGTTTTTATATTGTTTTACTTTCATTTTTATTCAAGAAAATGTTTTTAATTTATTTATCTTATGTTATTATTATTTTTAAAAAAGGACCTTATCTTCACCATACCTGGTTGTCCAAATTAGGCATAATAATGTGTTAATTCCACGACTGTATATATCGTATCGGTTGATTACGGTATCGGTAATTAAGAGTTGGACAATATCGGAATATCTGCAAAAAAGCCATTATCGGACATCCCTAGTTACTACTTCAACATTTGTCGACCGATTTGCTAAATTCCAACACCAATCCTTCAGAACATTCAAATTTTTTCCACATTTCCAAAAAGATTCCCGCTTTTTCCCGAAATTCCCAAATTTCCATGAAATTCCTGAAAAGAATGGGACATTTTTCAAAGTTCCATAGCTCCCACGTTTTTTATCCGATTCAAACCGCTCCAACTTCAAAATATTCCGCCTGTTCAGGAATTGTGTGCTCCCTTTCAACATCTATGAACATTTTTTTTACCGGATTTCCTCAAATTCCCAGTTTTTTTAGGGACATTTTCCCCATTCAAAATGAATGATCCATTTTTCCAACTTCCACAATTCCCACATTTTTCAAAACATTCCAACATCAACACATTCCACTCATCCTGGACATTCACACTAACACTTTCCCAAGTCCATCCCATCCATCCATTTCCTACCGCTTGTCCCTATTGGGGTCGCGGGAGGAGGGGGGGGGGGTGCTGGATCTCACCTGCATTCAGGCGGAAGTTCCACACCAAATTCCGGTTTTCCTGGAAAATCTAACTCTTCAACATTCAAACTATTCTTACATTTGTACTACATTGTCAGCATTTATCCAGTTAAGTGCGACTCACTCTTCAGTGGACAAGTGTTTTAAGCATTTTGCCACTTGGAAACCGCCATTTTTTTAGGTAGCTAAGCTAGTACCGGTTAGCTAATTAGCTCGCTGTTTCGATACACAGTTTAGAAAACACATGGACGTTTTCAGACAAGTATATGTGTAATTAAATTACCTTGGAAACGTGTTCCAAAAGAGCTCCAGGAGCGTGAACAAATGACATATTGATGCCAACGGAGGGTCGAGCACGGTCAATAGTTGGCGTTTGCCGCCAATGTAAGTCCAGATGACGCGGTGTATTCTGGGAATTGTAGTATCCATTTTTAAGAGCACACTTACATGAACATTTTGTTTCTTACTTCTGTTCTTAACTCGATTTCCAATCAAATTTGCTCTTGAGTTAAAACATGAGCAAAATATTTTTTTTTTTGTTTTTTTTATAAGCGCCCATACACTATTACTTTCTGCTGTCAGTAGATCTGTAAATAACCTTTTTTTTGTTAATTTTACATGATTAGCGGAGTTCAATTTCAATCTTAGTACTCTTACCACTTCTAACAATAACCATTATAAAGGACTAAATTTAGCTGGTTGTGACATATTGTAGCCAAAGGCTGATGTCCATCTGCATCTCATTGCAAAGAAACAAGTCCAGGGCTCCCACTAATTCAGCGTTATGGTGAGTTGTATTTTTCATGCACTTATTTTTGCTGTATTCATCTGGCACAAGTGGAAAGCCAATCCCTGAAAATAATGCCTACACAGTGTTTCCCATAAACTGCCAATACCTGTGGCGGTGGGGGCGTGTCTATGGGCGTGGTCACGATGACATCATCGAGTAATTTGCATAATTTACTACAATATGATTTTCTCTAAAAAGGCTCAAAAAATTTATACTTTTTAAAATTAATAACAGTTTTAAACGTCCATCCATCCATCCATTTTACAATATAATTACAACACTTTATGTACATATTTATATACAGATTTAAACAATAAGTTATTCACTGAAATATATTTATTAATTGTGGTTCTTACAAAAAATATATCTTATAAAATATAAAAGCTAAAATGTCTCTTAAAGCTCTGCCCCTTTAATTAGTGCGTACTAAATAATTTAACTTGAGCCTACTACTACAACCATATTATTTACCAGCAACATAAAGTGAAACAGAGGCAGAGGTGTCCTGCCACAGTCAGTAACAAATAAACAGAAAACAGTAGTGGTCAAATACAAATAAGGCAACAAGAGAAGTATCCTACACTTCTCTTTTGTAAAGTAAATCTGAACAGCCTATATGGGCATCTACATCAACTATATGATTTGCCTGAGAAGCTGGACAGGACAAAAAAATAAATAAATAATAATAATAATTTAAAAAATAATAATAATAATAATCTATTTGTGGCGGACGTAATTCTTTCGTGGCGGGCCGCCACAAATAAATGAATGTGTGGGAAACACTGCTACATTAACCTGTCCCTGGTGGAAAAAAGGCTGGGGACGCCTGCAACGGTTGGAATGTCACCTAGTGGTCAAACGTGGTAATTGCAGGGAGCAAACAGCACACGCAAGAAGCATCTCAACAGTATATTACTTTTTATTAGTTTCTGTAACCAAACCAGGAGAATGTAAATAAGACCGTACATAGTTTAATACAGCGATGTAACCCCTGTACAAGTACAACAAAACAAAAGAAAAATCCTCACTCTCCCTCCCCTCATCCATCCTCTCCAAAAGAAGGAGCTCCACTTCAGTCGACTCACCGAAGGAGCGTCCACAAGCCAGAGATAAGAGCGTGGTTGGTTGGTTGGTTGGTTGGTTGTTTGGGAGGCGATGGCAGAGATAGGAAACAGCACTGATTGCCCTCATCAGTAATAAAAATAAAAAAACGAACGAGAAACAGGAAGTGTCCATCTGCCCATACATGCTGCATAATTCACATTTCAGCTCCTTCTTAGCCATGTTTTTGTCGCATGGGTTCAACAGCCTCAAATCCAGCTATGGGCACCGATATCAGACACGAGTCGCAGGTTCGGCTGCTTGAAAGTAAAAGTGTGTATGTGAGTGTGTGTGCGAGATCAATCAACAATCCTAAACGACTTCATCCCTGCGTTTTCTTTAACCTTTGGCTAAATATACAGGTGTGACCCCACTTGAATACCTCTCCCACACACACACAGGCAAGGGAAAAAGAGTGAGAGCGGAAGGCAGGAACAAACGCTCACTAACACGACATATCAGTCTTCGCCATTCAAATCAACTGCTGCATCTTTCACAGAAAAAAAGAAAAAGGATTTCTCGTTTTGTAGCCTTAGCATGGGGGCGCGGGGGGATATTTGTGTGTGAGTGTGAAACAGTCAAGTGAAAGCACACAAATCTCTGGATTATTTGAACCGTTTACCCTTAACAGGATTGTTTGGACTACAAAAAAACAAAAAGGATAGATTCTTTCGTCAACCAAACAGGTCAAAAGTGATCCTATTCAGAGCAAAAAAACAAAAACAAAACATGTTTAAAAAGAAAGGAGCTGAACTCAAATGAGCTATAAAAAAACAACAACTCAGCAGCAAATCTCATTTCGATTCTCTTTATCTACTGTCACTGTAGATGTTTCTATGGAGTAACTTGAGCAGCCCGTTTCCGAAAAAGAACAAAGGGAGCCGAGTCTAGCGGCTGCACCGCCCTGACCCCGCCCGACATACACGCACACAGAGCTGATAAGAGGCGGTGATTGAGTGGCTGGATTCTCCCGTCTGTTCTCTACTTGCCCTCCTCTGGCTTGATGGCCTGCGGTTTGATGGGCCCGGTCCGTATGGGCTTGGCCGAGGAGATGGGCGGCTTGTCTGCGTCGGGGCGCTCGCTTCCCCCTTGGTGGTTGGGCGCCGGAACGTCCAGCGGGGGCTTGATTACCTTGATGGCTTGCGGAGCCTTGAGTTGCTGCTGCTCCGAGAAGAACCGGTGAGTGGACTGCAGAACCTCGGCCCGCTGTTTAGCCTAAAAGGAGGATGTAGAAAAAGGGGATCAGCGACCAATCAAAAACTGTGACATCATTAGTAAAGACGCCCTTTTAACCTTTAGGTCCTGCTCAGCTTTCAGCGCGGCCTGCATGCCTCTGGGCGGCATAGGGGGGCCGCCGGGCCCTCGGGGAGGGTGCTGGCTGTGCTGCAGGTGCTGCTGAGGTCTTGGGTGGGGCATCAGGCCGCCGCCGCCGCCCATGTTGGCCGTCATCGGAGGCCCCATGGCCGAGCGCTGGACCCCTCCGGTAAAGGAGTTTGCGTGAGGCGCTCTCACCAGAGGAGAAACCAAGTTGGTTTGGGACAGAATCTGAACACAAGTGAGGGTGCCTTAGCAAGAGCTCCTGGTCACGTTGACAAGGTGAGTCGGGTTTCCAGAGGACGTCCTCACCTGCGGGTTGAACTGGCCGGGGAAGTGCTGAGTCATTCTCATGCTGCCAGAGTTGGCCTGAAAATGCTTCTGGTACAACATGCTGTTCATCTTTGCAGACTGGCTGCTGGGGGAGGTGGAGCTGGCCCTGCACACACAAGCACAACTCACTCCATACATACCCGTTTAAGCGTAAGACATTAAGACTGGCAACATTGCGTAGAGCAGCAAATAAAAGATCTATGGCCCCCGGGATGATAGTATTCTAATACTATCATCCCGCAGGCCACAGCCGCCTGCTGCTGTTTTGCACGCACCAATATTCCATCAGTGTTGGCGCTAGGAGTTTTCAAAATGGGGTCTCAGGGACCCCATCAAGTCATAAAAATGGGGTCCCACAGTAAATTTTTGGGGTCCCATTTTTTTGTAAGCGTTTTGAAAACAAATGATAAATGTATGCATTCTCCTGTTATATCTCACATTCTATGTTGTGTTTTGGAAAAATGTCATAAACATTAATTATAATAATAATAAAAATAATACAAAAGAAAACACATTTTTATGCATATGTAAATTTATTCAGTTATAAACTTCACTTTCTTCTTTCATT
Source organism: Entelurus aequoreus (assembly GCF_033978785.1). Classification (NCBI taxonomy): domain Eukaryota; kingdom Metazoa; phylum Chordata; class Actinopteri; order Syngnathiformes; family Syngnathidae; genus Entelurus; species Entelurus aequoreus. Next base: position 11,895,632 of record NC_084757.1, on the reverse strand, counting down.
CATGGATTTTAACATTACTGCTGCCTGTATTTTTTTCTATATTTTTATTGTAATATTTTCAGAATGTGTTTGTTTTATTTGTCTTACTTTGGCCAAAAATAAAACAATCTGAAGTTGTCTTTATTTTTTAGTTTTAATGCCATGATTTTAATAGTCCAGCTCGCGTGTGCACAGATTTTTCTCCATGCTAAAATGACCCTGGAGTAGAGCAAGAAAATGCTGGAATTTAAATGTCAACTTTTCAATTATTTCATTGATACACAGGCAGCTCAAACATTCTGAAATAGGTTTCATAAAATGAAAAAAAAAAAAAAATCTGTCAAACACAATACATGTATAAATGAGGCCAATAGAACTAAGCCAAGTAGATTCTGCAACAAGACTGAAACAAGTAGATTCACATCTCTTGTTGATTGACAAAAATAAAAAATACAATATTTTTTTCTAAAAAACCTTTCTTTTAAAAAAGCCTTTTTTTAGATGCGTGCTAGTTCTAGTTTTTATTATCTTTTTAATATTTTTTTAATACACCGTAGCACTTTGAAGTTGTTTGCGCAATGTAAAATGTTTTTTTTTTTTTTTACAAATAAAATCTATTTTATTTTTTTTACAAATAAAATCTATTATTATTATTATTATTTATTGCCTCTTAGAAAGGCAACATTCAATTGTAGAACAAAACAAATCAGGGTTCAAATGATAGTGAATTTTTTTCCCCACTAAGAAATATTGAAAGGTAAACAGAAGTTACCTGTGCCTCCAGTTAAACTTAAATAAGTTATTTGGCCCTCAGGTATTTTTTTTCACACTGTTGCCTCTTAAACGCTTTCCCATCAGTCCTGTGCTTTACGTTTGCAGCGGTCGCCGCTATTAACGCTGGGTCTGCTTAGCAGCATCGTACTGCTTCCATAGATCTTCAAGATGGTGAATTTCAAGGTGACTTATAAGATTGTATTCTGTTGAAGCTCGTCTTTAACCATCCCTGTTTAATTTCTGCGGAACACATTTTGCGAACTACCTTCTTCTGACATGCGAAAAAGAAGCCCACACCAGCGACTGCTGCACCAGGAGGGGAATAACAAAAAATAATTGAGAAGCACTGCCGTCGGGGAAGGGGGATGTTTGAGTAGCCAGGCAACAGCACAAGCCACAGTGAGACCAAGGATCAGCATAGAGGGGCTGCACCATTTTGAAAAAAAAACACTAATGCGGTTATTTCTCTCCAAAATGGCCATTGCAATTCAATTTGCAATTTTTACATTTATATATAAAAATGCAAAAATAACGAGTGAAGGAACACATGCTACTTTTAGACTGTCAATCAACATATTCTTGTCTCAAGGTGCAACACACTAGAATATGCAATAATTTACTTTAAAAGATATTTGGCTTTATGCAGACAGACTCAGCTTTTGTCTACATCGTGCTCCTAAACTGAAGAAATAACCGATAAAAACTGTACAGTGTTTACAACGTAATGTAATTATACTATATAATATTAAAAGTAACTATTTAAAAAGGACATACATTTATTTCTCATTACTGTAAAATTGTTATATTATTCACAATTACAAAGTGTATGCACTAAAAGGTTTTGCCGGCCCGAATGAAATTATTGGTGTTTACGGCTGTCACTCACCTGGTATCGTCAACACGTACGCGCAGGGAGCGCGTGCATACATACAAAAGCAGTCCAAGTGAAGCAACAAACAATCTGCAGTCATGTTGTTATGATAGATGATACATTCAATGACAGCTTACGCTAGCTATCCAAATTGCTATTATTAACTGACAACACCCAGAGCTAATACATGTGTTACGTACGCACGTAATTACGCCATTATGTAGGTAAGATACCTTGAAAAGTTGGTGCCCTTTAGGCATCTGTGTAAATGTTGCAAACAGACCCTTTAAATAAATATAAACATCTAAAAGCGCATTTTTTCCCCAGTTGGAAAAACAAGGTTGGCTTGTCTTTTTGTTTATTGCCATCACGTCATAACAAAATACTCACTCGTTCGTCCGTGTTGATGGGCTCAAATTGCCCATCCAATCTGAAGCAGAAATATTACCACAACGGGACATTTGGCTTTGGAATTATATTTTTTTCCTCCTAATTTTTGTTACTTTGCGGCACTTCTCACTTGCCAGCCGCGAGTAGGGAGGTTCTCTGTGCTTTTTCTGTGTGTGTAAAGCTGGCTCTCCGCCAGCAAGACAGAGATTGCACATGAGTGAAAAGAGGGCTCACTGTGTTCAGTTAATTCTACTGTTAAATAAAAGCGCTCAGAGCGATGCACAGAGTGAGACGTCTTTTTCCCTGCTTGAAGTGAGAGACGAACAAACACGAGGCTCAACAATTCTGATTGACCAACATGACTGTCACGCAGATGTCGACAGCAGAGGGGAAGAAAACAAAAACAAACTCAGCCTCTTGCAGTTATTTATTGCACTAATTAAAACCTCGTAGATACGATGACGATTTATTGAGCAGCCCTACTTCATAGGGCTGCATAATTTACCGGTTGTCCGCTCCCCGCCTCTTACCATCCAAAATCGCTGCCATTGTGTCCTTGGGCAGGACACTTCACCCTTGCCCCCCGGTGCCGCTCACACCGGTGAATGAATGATGAATGAATGAGTTGTAAAAATTAATGATGGGTTCTCACTTCTCTGTGAAGCGCTTTGAGTGCCTAGGAAAGCGCTATATAAATCCAATCCATTATTATTATTATACAGTTCAATATCTTTATTTTTCCTTTTTATGAGTCAGTTAACCACATATCATGCTTTTTCATGTCGGGAGGGAGAGAGAATATTTGATCTATCACAAAATTATGCCTATCTACGAATGAGGCAGCTTGCTTATTTTTACCCTTTGAGATGCTACCTCAGTAGAAGCATTTAAGTCCCATCTTAAAAAACTCATTTGTATACGCTAACCTTTAAATAGACCCTACTTTTAGACCAGTTGATCTTCCGTCTCTTTTCTGCTCTACACCCCTCTCCTGCGTGGAGATGTTATTAGGGGACCACTGTTCAAAGACGGGACCCAGGGTGGACCACTAATCTGTGCATCAGTTGGGGACGACTCTGCGCTGCTGACTTGTCTCCATTCAAGATGATCCCCTGCTGGCCCCACTATGGACTGGATTATCACACTATTAACTAGATCCACTCGACGTCCATTGCACCGGTCGCCCAGGGGGGGTCCCCACATCTGTGGTCCCCTCCAAGGTTTCTCATTGTATCCCAATGGTTGAGATTTTTCTTGCCCTAATGTGGGACCTGAGCCGAGGATGTCGTTGTGGCTTGTGCAGCCCTTTGAGACACTTGTGATTAAGGTATATATAAATAAACTTTGATTAATTGATTGATTTCCAAAGTTCTATGAGGTGACACCAAAACACGATAATGTGTTCTTAGATTTTTGTTCATTTTGGGTAAAAAATAAACCAAGGGTGTCCAAAATCTTTCCACACAAAGACGCATACAAAAATGTTTATCTAATTTTGTGCTACAACCAACGTAAAATGTGGGCAAAATGTACCAAAATATATTCAACTCAGCTTTGTGTTCTAGCTGACAAAGCAAATAAATTGTTTGCATGTGAGGCCATGTTTAAAATACACTGCGGATGAGCAAAATAAAAAATAAAAAGTGCTCCAGGCCACAAATAAACCATCTATGGGGGCTGTTGTCAACTTGCTCACAGTTAGATTTGTCTAAGTAAAAATATAACTAAACTATTGGATAGCTTATGTTACCATTAGTGGATTAACGGCAAACATTTGTTGTTTTTCACAATTACTAAGTTTATGTAATTTCGACCCGGATAAAACGATTGCTGTTTACGGCAGTCACTCAACCAGTCTCGTCCACACCCAAGCGCGTGCACACATACAAAATCAGTCCAAGAGAAGCAACGAACAATTTGCAGTCATGTTGTTATGGTAGAATATACATTCAATGACAGCTAACGCTAACTAATCCAAATCACTATAATTAGCTAACAACACCAAAAGCTAAAGTGCGTGCACGTGTTACGTACGTAATTATGTCATTATGTCCTAGAAGCCGTAAGAGGGCGGGATATACTGTGTAAAATACATTGGAAAGTTAGCGCCCTCTAGGCATCTGAGTAAATGTGAATAAAAGTGGTGGAGTTTACCTGTAAGGGCTAGATGTGGGCGTCGTGCTCCTGCCGCTGACTGGAGGCGTTCCGGGCTTTATGTCCATCCCACCGCCAAAGAGTTTCAGGTCCATGTCCATCTGCAACAAGTTACAATTGACTTAAAAGCTGCACTACCAGTAGGGAGACCCGGTTCTGCACCACTCAGACAGCACCTTGCTGGTGGGAGGCTGCATCATGCTGTGGTTGGGACCCATGAGGCCTCGGTACGCCTGGGAAACAGGAGGCTGTCGGTTGATGTTGGGAGGCTGCCCCTGGTTAGGGTTGGGAGGCATTGCCAGGAGAGGCTGACCTCCGCCTGAACCATAGTTGGCCAAAGAGAGTTGGGAGCCAGGCAGGGGGACAGTCACCTGGAAAGATATGTTGGTTTAGATGACAACTAGACATTAAATGTGCCGCTTTTACTCCCCCCTTCACCTGTTGCATTCCAGAGGAAGGGGACTGGGTGTTGCTGTAGTAACTACTCTGGCCATGTTGCTGCACCTGCCCCGAGTACATGTTTGAGTGCTGATTCATCCCCTGTCGAGCCTGAACCAAACACACAAACGTCTTTACTGATCAAATACTCCTGAGCAGCATGTGTTCGGCGTGGGCCGACGAGCTTACCTGCAGCAGGTGGGTGTCAATGAGCTGGGAGCCCCCCATGCCAGAAGGCTGATTCAGCTGTGGCTCAAATAAGATGGGGATGTGCTGGGTGGACGAGGGCTGCTGGTAGGCCAGACTGGATTGAGGTTTTCCTAGCTCCGGGCCCTGCACGCCGGGATAGCTGTGCAGGGAGGGTCCTGACAGCATCATGGACGGCTGTGACAGGCTGCTCTGCATGAACGCCTGCTGAGACCTGAGGCGATGTGTAGAAGTCCTTAGCGGGTGAGTTTCATCACGCGGTGATAAAACACGGGGTACCTGTAAGGCTGCAGTGCGGAGCTGAAAAGGTCCTGTGGCTGCGAGACCGGTGGGCCGGTGCCGAGTCCGAGTTGCGCCTGGTGTGTGTGTTGGTGCTGAGGCTGGCTTTGCAGGGGAGCGTAGATCGGGATGGGAATCTGCTGCACAGCTGTTGGCTAAACAAAGACGAGCACAGCTTTTAGTTCTAAAGATACAATGGATCCCGTTTATGTCGACGCTCCTCAGACTAGCGTCAACATAACAAAAGCTAAAACTAACCACTGTGTGTACATGTATTTGTTTTTTTTGGGCAAGAGACTGGTAGAAAAGATTAAATATGAAAAGGTGTGAATTTTTTTTGCTGTGGTAGGTGTGGTGAAATCTTTCCTCTGCATTTGACCCATCCCCTTGTTCACCCCCTGGGAGGTGAGGGGAGCAGTGGGGAGCAGCGGTGGCCGTGCCTGGGAATCATTTTTGGTGATTTAACCCCCAATTTCAACCCTTGATACTGAGTGCCAAGCAGGGAGGTAATGGGTCCCATTTTTAGTCTTTGGTATGACTCGGCCGGGGTTTGAAATCACAACCTACCGATCTCAGGGCAGACACTCTAACCACTAGGCCACTGAGTAGGTAGGTAACACTGTCATGCTTTAATTTTGAAGCTTACTTTTCACTGAGCAGGAAGTCACTGATTGCATGCTTTAATGCTGTGTAACTAGATAGTAGTTATATTGTTGTTTTACGCTGCTTAACAATCAAGGATGTGAGTACATTTTGACAAAAAAAGAGGAAACCTGAGAAAAAGAGAGGAAAATTTATATCAGAACGAAGTGCTGCCACGCAAACCCTGAAGGTGCATTTCTACACTATGTTTTACCTTTAGATTTATTCTCATCTACCAGTCTTTTTGACACTTACACGTCCCATGTAATGTACCAGAGAGTCTTTAGTAGATCATTTAGGGACAGTATTGTCATTAAAATGTCACATGAAATTATATAACATGCATGCAAAGAACTCAGAAAACATTTCCCCATTTTGGCAACTCTATCCTGTATGTTGTGTACCGCACGCACGCACGCACCCACCCTACCTTTATGTTAAAATACTGAACAAATGTTTATTGGGATAAGGTAAACATCTGTTCAGTATTTTAACATAAAAGTGTTTGATTGTGAGGCATTAAAAGCCACAAAATGCAATGGGTCCATCAGACCCACAAACGCTGGCTGAGTAACAACAATATGAACATTACACAAGGGTTAAAGGCCTACTGAAAGCCACTACTACCGACCACGCTATCTGATAGTTTATATATCAATGATGAAATCTTAACATTGCAACACATGCCAATACGGCCGGGTTAACTTATAAAGTGCAATTTTAAATTTCCAGCGAAACTTCCGGTTGAAAACGTCTATGTATGATGACGTTTGCGCGTGACGTCAATGGTTGAAACGGAAGTATTCGGACACCATTGTATCCAATACAAAAAGCTCCGTATTCATCGCAAAATTCCACAGTATTCTGGACATCTGTGTTGGTGAATCTTTTGCAATTTGTTTAATGAACAATGGAGACTGCAAAGAAGAAAGCTGTAGGTGGGATCGGTGTATTAGCGGCTGGCTGCAGCAACACAACCAGGAGGACTTTGATGACTTGGATAGCAGACGTGCTATCCGACGCTAGCCGCCGACCGCATCGATGATCGGGTGAAGTCCTTCGTCGCTCCGTCGATCGCTGGAACGCAGGTGAGCACGGGTGTTCATGAGCAGATGAGGGCTGGCTGGCGTAGGTGGATAGCTAATGTTTTTAGCATAGCTCTGTGAGGTCCCGTAGCTAAGTTAGCTTCAATGGCGTCGTTAGCAACAGCATTGTTAAGCTTCACCAGGCTGGAAAGCATTAACCGTGTAGTTACAGGTCCATGGTTTAATAGTATTGTTGATCTTCTGTCTATCCTTCCAGTCAGGGGTTTATTTATTTTGTTTCCATCTGCAGTTAAGCCCGATGCTATCACGTTAGCTCCGTAGCTAAAGTGCTTTGCCGATGTATTGTCGTGGAGATAAAAGTCACTGTGAATGTCCATTACGCGTTATTGACTCTCATTTTCAAGAGGATATACTTTCCGAGGTGGTTTAAAATACAAATCTGTGATCCACAATAGAAAAAGGAGAAAGTGTGGAATCCAATGAGCCCTTGTACCTAAGTTACGGTCAGAGCGAAAAAAGATACGTCCTGCACTGCACTCTAGTCCTTCACTCTGATGTTCCTCATCCACGAATCTTTCATCCTCGCTCAAATTAATGGGATAATCGTCGCTTTCCCGTCCGAATCTCTCTCGCTGCTGGTGTGAACAATGGGGAAATGTGAGGAGCCTTTCAACCTGCGACGTCACGCTACTTCCGGTACAGGCAAGGCTTTTTTTTATCAGCGACCAAAAGTTGCGAACTTTATCGTCGATGTTCTCTACTAAATCCTTTCAGCAAAAATATGGCAATATCGCGAAATGATCAAGTATGACACATAGAATGGATCTGCTATCCCCGTTTAAATTTTAAAAAATTCATTTCAGTAGGCCTTTAAGTTTGACGTTGACAAAATATATTATCCCACGTGGGGACTTTTTTTTAGTAATAATAAACAGGTTGTCGACATAGAAGGTTCCAATGTGTCATGAAGAGTGGTTTTGGCCATGACTTTGCCTACCTGCGAGAGGCCTGGCTGGAAGCCTTGCTGCTGCGCCAAAGAGGGAGGAGCCAAGCGAGGGTGGGGGGTGCTGAAGAGATGGCTAGTGTCCATGTAGAAGGCCGGAATCTGAGCTGCAGAACCTAGACGCACACCAAAAGCATTTCAAATAACCAAATTAATTAATTCAGCCTCCAACTGCACTTTGTTACCACGCTGGTCTCACCTGCTGCAGACTGGGAGACGTACACCTGCGGGGTCTGCTGCTGCTGAGGCAACAGTGGGGGCACACAGCCCAGCTGGGAGAAGCCGCTGCTACTGCTGCCGCCGGACGAGGCCAGGCTTCCGCCCTGGAGCTGCTGGGGCTTCACCTTGCAGATGTTGGGCGGGTCAGAGGCTGTGGTGGTTTTGGTGCCGAGGGACGAAGTCGTGTAAGTGCCTGAACCTGCGCAACGGGAGGTCAAATCATTCTAGGTGAACACCGATTAGTGTTGTGCGGACAATTAAAAAGTGGGGTTACATACCTGATAGCGAGGTGCTGGGCGTAACGGATGCTACTGGGATCTGGGACATGGACGCCGAGGAGAACGAGTATGAGGATGCGCAGGATGTGATGGGGGAAGAGGAAGAGGTGACTGGGGAGTTTTTCTCCAAACTCGGCGAGTTCTCCCAGGCTTTGCGAGCCGATTCCATCTGACAAAACAAGGATGTTGCTTTTAATGTAAACAGATAAATTCACAGCTCATGTTGGATTTTAGGAGTGGTCATAGGCCACACCTGGGCAAATTAAGGCCCGGGGGACCTTAAGCTTTTCAATCTGATCCGCCGGACATTCCCAAATATTTTTTTTAGATCTTTAAGATGGAAAGTGTAGCTGCCATTATGATGTGCAGTGATGTTTTCTAATGACCGTAAGTCTTGAACTATGCAAAGTATTTCAATGGTTGGAATCCGCACTTTTGCATGATATACTAGTTACTATGGTAATCTAATTAGTTACTATGGCAATCTAAGTCACAGCAGCCCAGACGAGGCACCAAGCAGTGTGGGTGGGGAGCGTTTCCACAGAGTGTGTTTCCAGAGTAGCCAGCCTGAAATGTGGGTGTCAGGGACAGACGCGGAAGGAGATTTTCACAACAAAGTTCTAAAGCTTAGTGATGTATCAGATATATCAGATTGTAGGTGTTATTTTTTTTTTTTACCCTTCGCGTTCATATTTCAATTTGTTTGTTGCATTTCGCTTGATTGTAAAATTTGTTGATCGAGAGGGTGTCACGTTCATACGTTGTCAATATTCAGTATTTATCCTTCAGTTATTATTGTAAATCACACATTCTTTATTTTCATGTACATTCTGGGTGTCTCATTCAGTCAAAAAAAAAAAAAAATCCATTCCGTTTCTTTAGGCGGTCTGTCATAACGTTTTTAGCATTCAATCAGACATTATTGTGAGGTTTTGTATTAGTGTTCCTAAAAAATAGATATACCGGGCACCCAGACACATTTTGTTCTCTAAATTTGACCCCCAAGTCAAAATAATTGCCCAGGCCTGTCATAGGCAGTATTTGATTGTTGTGTCTTGAGACATGTGAAGTAAAATTGAGTGCTCCAGCGGAGGTGATGATAATTCAGTCCCAAAGAGTCCAAAGATCAGCACAAATCTGAGGTTGAGTTACAGCAGTGCTTCTCACTTTGCGTTTGGTGTATAAATTCAGTAAGAACGAAACAGTGCAAAAAGGTGTGCATTCACAGAAAGTGATGTTTCCCTCTTACACACACGTTTTTGTGTGCTATGACTAAGATGTCTTTTTTTCTTCCTTGGCCTCAGTCTGGACCCCCTCTCCAGGGGCCCAGGTATAGACAGAATTATTTTTTCTCACCCCCCTCCCCAGCGTTTACCTGTTTCTCACCATTTTGTAAGGGGCGCCGGAAGTTGGCAGACCCGTCAGCGATCCTGTTCTGTCTCCCTGTAATGTTTGTCCGCTCTTGAATGGGATTGTGCTGAAAATGTTAATTTCCCCTCGGGCATTATTAAAGTATTTCTGATTCGAATTCTGTGTGGTTAAGTTCATCGCCAAAGACAGGCTGCCATTTAATTATGATATCAAACTAGCATTTCGAAAAATGCTGCAGACATTTGTCGTGTCATGTTGGCGTTTCCTCACTCGGAATCTGCCAAACTTAAGGTTTTTATTTTATGCAAACGACCTCTTAATAAATATGCTTATACTGTAGTGCTTATATTGTTACTCAGCACTTTTGTTTACAAAGGTCCTAACTTGATCGTGAGTTAAGTAATGTACAACTCCATCTCTGCCTACATGTTCAATTTTAAAGTGCAACTTTGCCAATACTTTATTTAGCCTTTTTATTCATTGTTATGGTTGTGTATATTTGAAAGCCCCACCTGCCCCCTCCTTAACATTTTATTGCTTTTGGTTGGGATTTTTATTAAAGTGCAAAATTTTGCGAGCAGACAAAGTATATGTTATTATTTGTTTTATTCAACTTGATTTAAAAGTTACATTCCAATTGCAATGTTAAAATATACGAGAAAAACAAATTTATAGCATTTGAAAGGATTTACATGCATTATTACTTATTATCACATCAGTGAGTAATTTGGTCTCAAAATAATAATGGCAATAATACCATTTATCAGCAATCATTTGTAGGTAAATATCCATCCATCCATCCATTTTCTACCGCTTGTCCCTTTTGGGTTGACGGGGGGTGCTGGAGCCTATCTCAGCTGCATTCGGGCGGAAGGCGGGGTACACCCTGGACAAGTCACCACCTCATCGCAGGGCCAACACAGATAGACAGACAACATTCACACTCACATTCACACACTAGGGCCAATTTAGTGCTGCCAATCAACCTATCCCCAGGTGCATGTCTTTGGAGGTGGGAGGAAACCGGAGTACCCGGAGGGAAATATATCACCAAGAAATATTTGTTATCGGCTGAGGCTTACATGCCCCCACTCAAGAGGGGCCTGCCCCACTATTTGAGAAGAACTGGGTTATAGCTATGCTATGGCAACTTTTCCGGGGGGCCATTTTCAGCTCAACAAGACACTCAAAACAAGAGTTCACAACATTCACCAGTGTCAATGCTTGTGTACCTTTAGTGTTAAGTCAACAGTTGCAGGGGAGACTGTACTGAGAGAGGAGGTCTGCTGTAGGGTCTCTCGTCGAGGAAGAGGCAACGAGTGTGGCAGTGACACCTAAAAAGCGTGCAGGAAAAAAAAGGAGCCGTAAGCATGTTGTACTATTGTTTTGCTGCATTACATTACATTGGCAAGTGGCAAAAACATGGCAATGAAATATTGAGTACACACATTGGCTACCAGACTCTCCTCCATTTGTTTGCTTCCCGTGGGAACACTGTCTGCGAGAGAGGACGAAGGCGTGGTGTAGTCTGTGACGGACTCCTGGGGACGGGAAGATGCAAAGTCTCACACGTGCGTGAAGACCAAAACAAGCCTGCGTAGTAACTTATATAAACCTCACCTTGGTGTTGCTGGTGTATTCTGCGGAGGGGACAGTGATCATGCCCTCAATGTCCCCGCCCAGCTCGGTCACAGCAGTGTCACTGGCAGTAGGACTGGATTCAGTGGCCCGGCTGACGACGACTCCAGACACCACCCCCTCAATACCTTCGCCTTCACCTCCGCGAGCGTCTTTAGCCTTGCGGTTCTTCAAGTAGCGCTCCTTACCAATGGGACCTGGCTTGTACTCCTTGGTTTCCACTGGCTCCATGTCAGGAAGCTATCAATTAAAGACATTAAGATCTATATTAGTATGCTGTGGAATACGCACAAGTTAGTCCTGCTTGTGCCGACAACTCGTTTGTTTAACAACTTAACCCCAAGCCAACAAGTTTGGTTCTTTGTTTTAGTAAAAAAATCCTTGCTTAATTTGACGTCGACATACATGGTCATGAAATGGTAGACCAAAAGGGTATTTTCGAATGAACAAACGGTTTATTTATGACTGGTGTGGTAGTAGTAGTTATTGCTAAGCAACGTGAGAGAAATAACTAGTCTTTAAGCTGCCTTAAGTCCGTTAGGCCAAAGTCACAAGTACATGTGCAAGCAATGGCTAGTTTTGGTTACGTCGACAACGACGCGAGTTAGCTAGTTCCACGCATGTGAGGGAAAAAACTGGAAAACTGACGAAAAATTTATATTTATATTGGCACGAAGTGCTGCCATGCAAGCCCCCAAATACAAGTTTTAAAATCAAGACTACACTTCCTGCAATTGGGTGCATTACTGTTTTCACTGCTGGACTCTGGAAAGACTTTCGCAACCTCCAGGTTCTGTAACAGCTTCTTCCCTCAGGCCATAGGACTCTTGAACGCATCATAATAATCCCCTCAACTCCCCCAAAAAACGGATTAACTCGCTGGACTATAAAGACAATATAACATACATCCGTAAACGTGGATGCATATGCAAAACTGCAATATATCTATTTGTAGTAGTACAGTAAATCTATTTATATCTGCACCTTATTGCTCTTTTATCCTGCACTACCACAAGCTAATGCAACAAAATGTAGTTCTTATCTGTAATGTAAAGTTCAAATTTGAATGACAATAAAGGAAGTCTAAGTCTCTAAGTCCAAGTCTCTAATTTCTACACTATATTTTACCTTTAGATTTATTCTCATCTATTAATCTCTTTTGGCTGTGAAGTGAAGTGAAGTAAATTATATTTATAGAACACTTTTCTCTAGTGACTCAAAGCGCTTTACATTGTGAACCCCAATATCTAAGTTACTTTATTTTTTTTAAACTAGTGTGGGTGGCACTGGGAGCAGGTGGGTAAAGTGTCTTGCCCAAGGACACAACGGCAGTGACTAGGATGGCAGAAGCGGGGATCGAACCTGGTACCCTCAAGTTGCTGGCACGGCCACTCTACCAATTACTATTATTGAAAATTATATAACTGTAACATGCAAGAACTTAAATAACTCAACTCAATAAACAATAACTCCTAACAGTAGCTCTTTTGAGTTCCTTCTAAGTCTATAACAAGATCTGATAGCTCAGTTACAGCTCTTGTTATTACCAAATCTGTGTTATATGTGTTTTATGTTGCCCGATTGCACCAAGAAAAATTCCTAGTTTGTGAACCCGTTCTCAAACAATGGCAATAAAACTATTCTGATTCTGATTCTGATTCTGAAAAAAACAGTATCCATTTGGCAACTATCCTGTAGCCACGTCCCTTAGGGTCATATACTTCCAGGGTTGTGAACTCGGTTTACAACAGTCACATCAAAAATATACCTTCTCACTGGCTACTAAGAAATACTCTATAATTACAGCTGGATCAGAACTAACAGTGTTCGGATTGTAACCATCCAAATGTGATTAGAAGCAAAGTAGACAGCCGTCAATGTTGTGGCTCGGAGAGCGAATGGAGGCGACAACAAGTAAGCTAGCTAGCTGGTTAGCAAATTAGCGAGCTTGTCTGCCCGTCCTACAACCGTGAGCGTTCAAAAAAATGTTGTTTGGATCTTATTTTTATTTATATTTCATTTAAAAAATGCTGAAGTGATATGTTGATGCGAAAAGGAATGCTTAAAAATGCAGATTCCCACGTTTACGCTGACATTTCACATGCCTGTAGTTCAAGGTATGTGTTCCACTGTATTGTAATAAGAATTTGCGTGAGATTGTTTACCTTCTGAGTTTTGATTGGCCCAGCACGAGGTTGTTTCTGGCGCTGTTCTTTAGGAGCAGGAAGCTTGTTATCAGTGGTGGTCTCCAACATGGCCGGTACACCATCGCTGTCAGTGCTGCCAGCGGACGATGGCGCCCCAAACTGAATACTATCAATTGCCAGTTCAACGCTGCCCTCTGATCCAGGTTTACCACCCTGAAGAAAAACAAAACGGTATTGTTGCCACTACTTATTGGATCATACGCTAAGTTAGGAGGAGGAGGCAGGCATACACACCTCAGAGGAGACTGTGCCAGTAAAGGAGGTCAGAGGTTTGTTCCAGGCACTCACAGAAGGCGGCTGAGGAGGGCTGATTGGACCAACTGCAAGACATGTTTAAAAAAAGGGTTTTATTACTTCCATACAGCCGCTGGAGTTAACAAAAGTGACTCCACGTACGCTTCTTGACTTCAGGGAGGACGGTGGGGCCGGTTACTTTCTTCTCCCACAGCTCCGTGCCCAAGCTGCCGTGTGTCTGCGCCGCTGCGGCGGGCGAGCTCTTTGAGGTAAAGTCCACGGAGGCCGGCGAGATGGAGGGCTGTGTTGTTACTTCTAAGGTTTGAGGGGAAGGGGGAGACGGCTGGGTGGGGGCAAGGTGGGGATGCTGCGGGGCAGAAATAGCGGGCGGTTGCTGTTGGACTTGGGGGGCTGGTGCTGCTGGAGGCTGAGATTGGGAAGAGGCCTGATGTTGTTGCTGCGACGATTGCTTTTTAGCAAATCTTGGAGGCAGCTTTCCTCCACCTCCTCTGTTCTTGTCACCAGAGCCTTTTTTACCCCAACCCTGGAAGCACAATTTCAAAAATTTAAAATTGAATCAAACATGGTAAAAAATAAAATAAAAAAGGTGATGGAATCTGGAAGACTCTTTAATGAGAATAAATCATTCTGTCCTACCTGAGTGGTTTGCTCCTCTTTTTTACGTTTCTCCTCATCTTGGAGACGTTTCTGCTGTTTCCGTGAGACCACCTCTGTGAAACCATCATCGTTGGTGCTGGACTGTGGGTCATCTGTGGTTGTGACCTCTGGGTGGTCGTCGATAATTACGACGCCTGCAAGAAAATTGGCATATGGGTTAGGTTTTTGTTTTGCTTTTGTTCAAAGGGTGATGGTCACAATACACCAAGTTGACTTACTGGCATAGTTGTTGAGGTCAAACTGAGACAGAGCATTCTCTTTGGGCTTCTTTACCGCATGCTTGGCGTCGTCTTTGCGTCGTGCAGACTGATCTTTAGAAAGTCTTTGAGACCCCCCGGCGGATGGTGCCATTTCATTTTGCTGAGAGGCAGGGCTGGGAATTTTCAAAGAAAGATAAAGACGTTAATTATTAATTAATCATCATATTGTGTGAAACTGAGCCAGTACTGCGCATTGATTTTAACATTAACACAAACAAACGCGGAGCATAACCACATTAAAACATGCCAAAAAGGTGTTTGCATTTGATCTCACGACAAAACACAATCCAGATTAGTTTCAAATAGGGATGGGTACCATTCCCATTTCAACCAATACGGTACATGGGAATCGATACCGGTGCCGTACGGTACATGTTTTCGGTACTTTTGTGTGTTTTTACGTGTTACTAAATATTAATTCATTGAATAAATTTTTTTCAATTTGACGTATAACAATGAGCTGAAAACAACTGTGTTGTCCAGTTGTTAAATCTTCATTTATTTATATATTTTTTTACTTCTGAGTCTCTTTTATAGTATTTGTTATAAAGTATACTTTGCATGCATTTGCAATTTCAAGAAATTAAATCACAGCACATACTAAAACGTTTTTAAAACTCTCTTGGAGGTAAAAGGGGCTCAGTGACAGGCGTAGTAGTTCCATACAGTCTGTATCAGCTTAAGTTCACATAAAAACCACACCCCCGGCTTGTCCCGACAGCTCTGCTCGGATGAAAAAGAAACAGCTCCGACTCAATGATATAGAGTCCGCGAAAATATATTTATGGAGCCATGTTCCAATGAACACCATCCCGATTTAACCCCTGTACTCAAAACAAACTTTGCTCCTCCATTTTTCTCTTTAGCTATCAGACATTGGTGTGTATGAGGCAGCAGCGGTGTTTCCTCTTTGCCGCCACGGTGCTGTATTCCCCCTCTTCTTGGCCGTTGTCTTACCCTAGCGACTTGTATTTTCACATCATCGGACAGATTAGCCGGTGGGGTTGCTCTCATTGACCGAGGGACAGCCTGGAATAACAGTGGCAGCTTCGTCGCAGTTGTTTAACAGGACGTTCGCGCTTTTGTCCAAAAGTCGCCATAGTGGTCAGTCCAACACAAACTTATTGCAGTCGCACTACACAAAATAAAATAATACACTTAGAAAACACCTAAATGGCATAAGAAACGGGAGCAGCATGGATAGCCAGCTGCGGCGCAACCAGAAACGTCCACATGCAAAAGAGGTACCGACACATGGCACCGTTTGGTTTTACGTTTTACGTACCGTTGTAATTCGGTCGGTGCCTATAAAAGTACCTAGTTCGGTACCCATCCCTAGTTTCAAGTGCCATCTTCAAACAAAGCATACATTAACACACTTAAGTTGGAGTAAAAATACTATTTCTACTGTTCTACAGAACTTTAAAGCCAAGTAAAAAACCTAAAAAAAACATTTATATTGACTGAAAACTCACCCTTTACGGCCACCTTTGGCTCCTCCCCTCCTCTCCCCCTTTGCCCCGGCATAGCTGCGACCCGGTTTGGCTCCACTGTTGCCTCTGCGATTCTGCCTCTCTATAGGCCTCTGGCTGGAGAAACTCCTCTTGCCTCCGGCCACTACCTCGCGTTTTGGGGAAACCACTCCTTCAGGGGGGCTTTTGTTGGGTGTCATGGAGCCCTGAGGTGGTGCGGGCATCGCGGTGGCGGCTTCACTGGTAGCAGCCTGCGCTCCCCGCCTCTCTTCACGCTCTCTTCTTTCATTGAAGTCACTGCTCTCGGAGGCCGTCTCCCATTCCTCATTGGCTTGATCAGAGGAATTCTGGTTGGACAAGTCAGGGGATTTGGTGCCGGCGGCAGTGGCGGTAGGGCTGCTAGCCTCAGTGAAGGGTGCTTCAAGAGGAGAGGAGTGGTTGGGCGCAGATGCTGTCGCTTCAGCAGAAACGGTCAGAGGGGTTCCGGGTGCTCGCGATAAAGTGGGTGAGACAGATACAGGTGCAGACATGGAGCATGCAGCACTAGCAGGAGAGGGCGCAGCATGTAGAGGCACAGTGTGGTTTGGAGCTGGATCTCCACTTGTTAAAACTGCAGCCTCCCGTTCCTTCAGCCGCCGGAAGCGGGGGGGCTTATCTTGCCTGGGGGGTCTTGCTGGCCTAGCACGGCGGGGTCTCTCTCTACTACTCTGAGGGGCACCGTCCACAAATTTCTTGTTGTCAGACCTCGGTGGCCGCCGCTCAGATAGCGGATGATCATATCGCGATGTGGACTCCATGTCCTCAGGTCTGAACGTCTCCATAGGCTTAGAAGGCCACTGAGAGGAGGAATCTCTGGGTGCTGGTCTTCTCAGAGGAGCCGAGCGAGGGCCTCCTCGTTCCCTAGCTACACCCCGTCTGCTATACAATCCTCCTCTTCCCCTGCGAGAAGGCTCTCCTTTCGGAAGAAATCCTGGTTTGGGTCGGTCATCATCCATTCTTGAGCCCATCTTTTCACCCATGTGAGGCGGTCCAAAGCCTGGCTTGTGCATACCTGACCGGGCCTCGCCAGGGAGCTCACGTCTAATCGGACGGCTAGGTTTGGCGCTAGGCTCACGATCTGAAGGTCCAGTATCACTTGCAGACTCTCTACCGCCTTCACTTTCAGAATCTGTGTCCGAGCCCCGACGGCGTCGACGTTTTGGTATAACCTCGAAGTCAGAGCTCTCGCTGCGAGTCTCGCTTTCCTCCCTGTTCCGGAAGGCCGCAGCTGCACCAGGAGGTAAATCTGAGCGGGATCGAGGTTCTCGGTGAGGGTACTCCCGGCTTCGGCCACGACCACCCCTGCTTCGGCCGCCGTATGTCCCACGGAAGCTCCGCCCTCTGGAGTAATACTCTCCTCGACCTCGACCTTTGAAGTTAGCGTCAACGGGCCACTCCCTGTCCCTATCCCTCTCCCTGTCCTTGTCCATTTCTTTGTCCCTCTCGCGGTCCCGCTCCCTCTCTTCTCTTCGGTAGGTACGCAGAGCAAGATGTGACTCTTTCCTGGAGGGCAGTTTGGGCTCAGAATGTTTGTCACTGCTGGGTGGTTTGTCGGCCTTCTCCTCCTGAGAGGAAGAAGTGGGAGCCCCGGAGGAAGTTTGGGGCTCTCTGGCTTTAGGGAGACCAGCTGGCATTTCCTCAACCTCAGTAACTTCTCTTTTACCCTCAGCTGGTGGTCTGGAGCCTTCAGAAGCAGGTGGAGCAGCTGCAGCAGCCACAGAGGGAGCTTTGGAGGATTGGTCCTTTTTGGTCCTATCCCCTCTATCTCCTCTCTCATGACGCTTCTCCCTCTCTTCTCTTTGCTCTCGCTCTTCTTTCATGTCTCTTAGGACAGGCTTTTTTATCGGACCAGACCTTCGGAGGGGTCTCTCCCCGCCGGGTCCTTCTCTGCGACCGGGTCCGGATCTTCCACCCCACCGTAGCTCAGTCTTCTGCTTGCTAGGAGCGGGTAGAGGCAGCTTTTCTTGTTTGTGCAGTCCGTCGGCTGGTGGCGTGGCCCTGCTGCCAGTAAATGCGACCGGTGGGTACAGTTCGTTCTGAGGCTTATCATCGGCCCTGTCAATGGTGTCATGCAGCTCTAGTGCTTTGCTTCCCAGTGGCAGCCCATCAAACCTGGGCTCATCAAGCTTGAGGGAGTGGCAGGAACCCTGGGAGACACTTCTCTGCAGCATAGCTTTACCGAGTGCTTCTACTTCCTCCCCACTTGGTAGTCCTACCTCATCAGGGTCGAAGCCTGAGGTAACAGGAACTCTGTCTATAGGTCCAGGCACATCATCTGGGCCCTGCGAAAAGGCTGATATGGGCTCAGGGGGGTCCCGAAAGAAGTTACTTTTACGAGAGTCCAATGCACCGTGTTCCTGGGGATATATTGCTGGGAGACCTCTGTCCAGATCTAAAGCAGACTCCATCCTAATGACAGAGAAAAAATACAGTGAAACAAATAAACATTGCAAAACATATGCACAATTTCCCGTTTTATTCTTCTTTTTTTTACCTCGGCTCTTTGATGTCATCACGCACTTTAGGAGGAGTTACAGGGGGCAACGGCTCGGATGGCGAGTACGGGTCAGGTCCCCACACCATCCTCGAGTCAGAGGGCAGGCCATGGTCACGGATGGGTCGAGCCAAGTGGTCAAATGAATCGGAGCTGGAGCTGGAGTTGTCCCCGGGCTCTCTGCGTGCAATCTGCTTTGGCGGCATCCTCCCTGAAGAGGACCATGGAAGAGAGACTGGAAATCTAACTTTGTCTTAAAACCACAAAAATTCCTGCAACACAAGTAAGTGTCAAATATTTTTTTACCAGGGTGAATGTTTGTTGGCATATCCATGGGAGGACGCCCGGACATCATGCGGGGGTCCATGTAGGGCTGCATCATGAGCCAGCGGGGGTCAAAGCCCATGGAGGCTAGGTGTTGGTGATGCGGGCCGATGGGTTGATACATTGAGCGATGTTGCTGCTGCTGTTGGTTTTGTGGCGTACCATCGACTCTACTACCCGACGGCGACACGGAACCCCCGCTTTGCTGCTGCTGCTGATGCCACTGCTGCTGCTTCATTTGCTCCTATGAGAACAATAACGCTGATATATTACAGTACTGTCCTCTACTAATTTGCTTCAGGAGAAACACCCAGATGAGTTGTTTTTTCACCTGTTGTCTGAGGAAACGCGGCGGCAGAGATTTTTGAAACTGCTTTGAGTAGCCGGAGGTGAGGGAAGGACGCATAGCAGCGGCCGCCTCACCCTCCAGCTGTGGGGGTGCGATGGCTATATCTTCACCACCACTGGGGGTGTCCATATGAGGCAGCGACTGCTGCGGTTCATCCACTGCGTAACAAAAAAAATACAAATAGAAATGTGCAATACAGACGGACAGGGATAAGCTAAATACATCAAAACCAATGCAGAATCAGTGGTTTGTTTGCAATCTCACCTCTATTGTCCTCCATGTTGAAATAGTCTCGGATAGGCACTGTTGTCCTTTCAGTTTGGTTCTCATCGACGAGTGGACAGACCTCAGACAAAGTGATCGCTCCTTCGCTCGGGAGCTCAGGAGCAGTGACCACAGGCCTATGTACAGGGGACGGGGGCCGATGAGGCAAGGGAAGCTCCTCCTCTACGCTTGGTTCGACTCGCTCTAGATTGATTCTCTCACTGTCCCGATCCGCCCTCTCGTCTAAAGGAGGAGTCTGCACACCAGAGGGCTGTGGCTGTAAAACTGGAATTGAAGGTGCAGGACTTGATGCAGGATCAGGCACCGACGGAGCTTCCTCTTGTGGAGAGACACTTGCGACGCCCTCGTTGCAGGGGGTCTGAGGTGGGACTGCTTTGCTCTCAACTGACTGCCGATGTTTTTCATTGAGCCGTTTGAGTTTCTCAGCACAGGCAGCGAGGCGTTGTTCTTCCATCCTGCGCTCCTCTTCTTCTCGCCGCCTCCTCGCGCGTTCCACAGCTTCAGAAACCTCAGGTTTCTTGCGCTTCTGTCGCCAGGCCTCAGAGTCCTCCTCGGCGGCAGCAGCTGGTGTAGCCAGTGGTTTGGTGCCACGTGGAGCTTCGCTACTCACCGTACGAGCACCACCCTAGGAGGTTTGCAGAGTGATTACCTAGCTCATCCATGAACATCAGACGATGTGTGCAACACGTTCCTACCTGGTAGTCTTGCGGGGCAGACACTTTGTTGTACTGCCCCACAATTCCAGGCGAGGGCGCTCTGGGATCTACACTGTCTGCCCATGATGTTTTAGCAGCTCCTTGCTCCTGTGAACCCTCCTTGCAGACCTCCTGACCATCTGGCGGCCGCGGTCTCATACGTTCCACTTTACCCATCCACTCCCTGACAATTCATATAAATTCAGTTGAGGCAAGCTTTATCTAATGACTAAAAAAAATACCTACCAGTTTTCTCCCTTCTCTTTATTAGCGTGGTTCTCCTCATCATCACTAAAGTTCAGCTTCTCAGTGTAGTCCACCTCCATCTGAGCTCCTGAAATGGGGAAAGGTTGACCAATTTAAAAGGGGTCCTAGCATGCAAAAACATATTTTCTTAGCTATTGGTACCTGCTCATGTGTATTTGAGATCTGCATAAGTCCCGAAAATTGAAAATTACTGTGTCCATATTCCATACAGTCTTAGCAAAACAAAAACAACTACCAAACATAGCTGCGGGGCAGGGACGAAAGTGTAGTCAGCGTTTGGGGGCGTGGTAAGGTGGGCTTCATTTGCATCTTGCAATTACTCTCAAAACTAACCGTTTTTATAAGCAGCCAGAAAGTGCCTTAAGGATACGTCTTTTTAGCTAAATGTATGCACATCTTTTACTAAAGAACAATCATTACACGTTATGTAAACCAAAATAAATTGTTTCAAAAGTAGGGCTGTCAAGTGATTAATTAAAAAAAAATCGGATTAATCACTCTTCAACTGTGATTAATCATGATTAATCACAGGTTACTTAATATTTGCGTAAGAAAATACCCTAATATTTGGATACAAATGCAATTTGGTAGTCATGTCATTAAGGACATTTTTTTTTAAATAGTTGTACTGAACTGCAAGTTATTGATTTGCTCAAAACTCGGTGACCGTAAGTTTAGTAAGAATAAAGAGCTCATTTTAAAAGTCTCTGCAATAATAAAGCAAACTAGGTACAGATGTACAGTATATGAATAGATAATAAAATAAAGACAACTTTACATAGTGCACCGTTTAAATCTGCATTTACTCTTCCTTAGTTTAACCAGTTTTTTAAAAATAAACGTAAGCCATTTTCCCTTTTGTTGCTGCAGTTGAACAAACCCTGTGATGAATCTTCATTCAATTTAGGGCAATGCGATATTAATTATTAGTCAGTTGATGCCTTAAGGTGGACAGCCCTATTAAAAATAGATTTTTTTTAATAATAGAATACAATACAAAGTACTTTATTGATCCCTGGGGGAAATTCAGCACCACAGTTTGCTCACAATAAACAATAAACCCTTATGACACTTATAATATGACACCCTTTAAGAATTTTAAACCCCCCTGATTTCCCAGAATGCTCAAGATGGTGACATTGCAGTGGTCTAATAGAGGAATGAAATGAATAATATTTATATAACCCTTTTTCTCTAGTGACTCAAAGCACTTTACATAGTGAAACCCATTATCCACATCTTTAAGCCACGGTGTGGGTGGTACTGGGAGCAAGGCGGGTGAAGTGTCTTGCCCAAGGACACAACAGCTGTGACTGAGACTAAGCGGGAATCGAACCTGGAACCCTCAAGTTGCTGGCACAGCTGCTTTACCAACCAAGACACGCCACCCCAATAGAGCCTTCCTACTATTTTGTCATGCATCCATCAATGTTTTCTCACCACACAAAAGCATCTCCTGGGAATTCTCAGGAAACTGGGAATGTTTGTGCCTTTAGTGTCCAAGCAGGAGCTATTTAACACAATTTAGCGGTAACACAGCAGTACTGACCTGCCCAGCCTTCATCAGTATCCGTGTCCAAGTTGTCCAGCCCTTTGAGTTCTGTTGCGCTAATAATTGAAGGTCGATCTGGATCCTGGAGCCACGACTGAGGAGGTGGCTGCTGGGGCCGTGCTAAGCGAGGAGGACCCCTGGGAGGAAAACAAAATAGATCCAACAAAAGTTGCAACATCTGGGGTCATAGTAATTCTCTTCAATCTCTCTCCAAGTTGTTTTGATTTGAAAATCCTCTCACTTTGCTCCATCTTGTGCCACGGGGAATCGGAGGGTTCCTTGCTTTTGGCCGTATGACATTTGGGGATAGGCGTGAAACATCTGAAAAGAAAATCCAAAGATAAGACGCAACAAAGACAACAAATTGTGACGTTATCCTCGTAAGAGGCTTACATAGGATGGCATCATGCTTCTGAACGTGGGGTCAAAGTGGGGGGGCACCCCAGCAGGCGGTTGCTGTCCCCCGTTAAGCTTTGGCTGAGAAGGCCCCGAGGGCGGCATCTTCTCCTTGCCGTCCCTCTTCTCCCTCTGGCTGTCAGTGGTCAGGTTTCGGCCAGCCTCGTCAGCTTCCTCAGGCGGGGAGGAAGTATCGGGACCAGCGCTTCCCTCCTCTGGCGGCCTGCTGTCCATCTCAGAGGGGCTGGATGCCGCGTTCAAATTCCTCCCTCCACCTTCCCGCCAACTGCCAACATCTGTCAGGATGAAAAGACACATTTTATGTTTGGGTTGGATCTACTGATGGGAGTCCTGTGGGTTTCTTATAGCAAAAAAACAATGCATGTAAACAATGAAAAGGGATGAAATTAAAGATTGCGGCCATACTTTGAGGTCTGAGGCTGGGGCCTGGTCCATAAGGCTCCTCCTCTTGTCCGTCTTTCTCTCCATCGCCAGACGCCTGCAAGCTGGGGAATTCCTGGTGGAATTGGCTGCTCACACGAGGCGCTCCTGTCGATACAAGCACATTTTCACTGGTGTAATAGTATGCACACTAAGACCATCTTAACTTTGCTTTGTAACAGAATAATCTGTGTTGTCCTGTGTAGCTTCCGAATTCATACCGTCTATTTGTGTTTGCTTGCTGTTAGCCCAAGAACGGCTAGGCCCAGCTGGAATCTCTGGAGGCGGAAGCACTGCTGGTTTGATCTGTGGTGGGGGTGTCTCTTGTTGCCTACAGTACAAAACACCAATCAGTCACTAAGTCTCCATGCACTAAATTAGTCTGATTTCTCAAATAGTTCGTTTTTTTTGTATTTTCACACACTTATGTGAAGTCCAAGTGTCCATGCACTTTCTCTAAGTGCCTCCCGTACACTGGGGGGCGCTTATTTTCATTTTAGCGCAGTTAGCCATCTGCGGATCCTTACAACTTGTTTTAAGTGATGTCCGATGTAATATTGGCACAGATTACAAATGTTAGGTCTGTAATGGCAATGTAGATGTTAAATAGCAGACAGTATCAAGAAATTATCTTAGATTGCGCTACGATCATTAGACTTAGACTTCCTTTTAATTGTCATTCAAATTTAAACTTAAAGGCCTACTGAAATGATTTTTTTTTATTTAAACGGGGATAGCAGATCCATTCTATGTGTCATACTTGATCATTTTGCGATATTGCCATATTTTTGCTGAAAGTATTTAGTATAGAACGACGACGATAAAGTTTGCAACTTTTGGTCTCTGATAAAAAAAAGCCTTTCCCCTACCGGAAGTAGCGTGACGTAGTCAGTTGTTCACCTCCTCATATTTTCCTATTGTTTTCAACGCAGCTAGAGCGATTCGGACTGAGAAAGCGACGATTACCCCATTAATTTGAGCGAGGATGAAAGATTTGTGGATGAGGAACGTTAGAGTGACGGACTAGAATGCAGTGAAAGACGTATCTTTTTTCGCTCTGACCGTAACTTAGGTACAAGCTGGCTCATTGGATTCCACACTCTCGCCTTTTTCTATTGTGGATCACGGATTTGTGTTTTAAACCACCTCGGATACTATATCCTCTTGAAAATGAGAGTCGAGAACGCGAAATGGACATTCACAGTGACTTTTATCTCCACGACAATACATCGGCGAAGCTCTTTAGCTACTGAGCTAACGTGATAGCATCTGGCTCAAATGCAGATAGAAACAAAATAAATAAATCCCTGACTGGAAGGATAGACAGAAGATCAACAATACTATTAAACCATGGACATGTAACTACACGGTTAATAATTCTCAGCCTGGCAAAGCTTAACAATGCTGTTGCTAACGACGCTGAAGCTAACTTATCAACTTAGCAACCGGACCTCACAGAGCTATGATAAAAACATTAGCGCTCCACCTATGCCAGCCAGCCCTTATCTGCTCATCAACACCCGTGTTCACCTGTGTTCCAGCGATCGACGGCGCGACGAAGGACTTCACCCGATCACAGATGCGGTTGGCGGCTAGCATTGGCTAGCGCGTCTGCTATCCAAGTAAGTCCTCCTTGTTGTGTTGCTACAGCCAGCCCCTCATACACCAATCCCACCTACAACTTTCTTCTTTGCAATCTCCATTGTTCATTAAACAAATTGCAAAAGATTCACCAACACAGATGTCCAGAATACTGTGGAATTATGAAATGAAAACAGAGCTTTTTGTATTGGCCTCAATGGGGGAGCCATTGGGGGAGCTGTTCTACTGGCTACGTCACGCGCATACGTCATATCCAAAGTTTTCAACCGGAAGTTTAGCGGGAAATTTAAAATTGCACTTTATAAGTTAACCTGGTCGTATTGGCATGTGTTGCAATGTTAAGATTTCATCATTGATATATAAACTATCAGACTGCGTGGTCGGTAGTAGTGGCTTTCAGTAGGCCTTTAACAGTACAGATAAGAACGAAATTTCATTGCATTAGCTCATGGTAGTGCAGGATAAAAAAGCAATAAGGTGCACATATAAATAAATAGATTACTGTACAGATAAATATATTCCACTTTTGCATATGCATCCACGTTTATGGATGTAAATCCACGTTTATGGATGACGCTACTACCAAGAATGTATCGGGGAGGATGCCGGTCCGAAACAGACGGACCGGCGGAAGAGTTTTTGGACGACGAATCATGGAAACAAAACTTTTTAATGTCTCCGAGTTCATTCATAAGGCTCTGTCGATTGATGGAAGGAGTTTTAAATCCGAAGGAAAAGACTGTTCATGCCCCGACCGATACTGTTCCAGATGAAGTTTGCTAATGTTCTGGGCTAGCTTGCCAGTTGTGCAGAATACAGAGTTATCACTAATCAGTTTGGAGTGCACAAATGCAGCGTGTAGAAGTTTATGTACGCTTTATAATTCGCCTTTAATATCGCATCCCTATCATCTTTCATCTCATTCATATTTCACTCGGGAGTCCGAATTAAGCCGGCATCTACAATTTCCTTAGATACCTTCTTAAAATGTGTTGCTATTTTTCTACCATCGATGCACTTCAAAATTATCTGTTCTTTTCATATGTAAAACAAATAAAAAGTATCCTCTTCATGACAATTGTTGTTATTGAATGGTATCTGTTTCCGGGTTGTATTCCACGTGTTGAGACTGGCGCATGCACGATACGGAGGGTCCTCTCAGGCCGCACACACCCCCCCTCCCTCGAGAGATCGGGTTTCCAATCGCAAAATCCAGGTGTGTTAGTCCGCCTTTTCAAAAACTGAACACGATCGGATTAAGGTGTTTCCAGGGGCTTATTTAGAGCCAGACTATTTGAGAAATCTGACTTATTTCGTGCATGGACACGTACTGAGTGTTGCCAATCACGTGAGTCTAAAACGTCCAAGGTCAAAAACAAGTGAGGAGCACTACCTTTCCTCTCCCCCCTCGTTTCGGGACGCCCAGCCGCTACCGTCTTTGGGGACAATGTTAACGTTTGGGTCGTTTCCCTTGTTCTCGGCTTTCAAGCTGGGCAGGTTGGCTGGAGGGGGCATACGCCTGCTGGACGCAACCTTGCCCAAACTCTGCAGTCCATGTCTGGCAGCGACTGTTGCGTAAAAAGAAGAACAAGGAAAGGGTGAGTTAAGCATGTATCATCTCTGAAAGTCCCATCATAATGCGTTGATGTCCTGTTTCAGAAAGAGAAAAACATGGTTCTTCTACCTGCAGTTTTTTGGGTCTCCAAAGATTTGCCCTTGTAGGTGTTGAAGAGGCTAAGGGTCGCATACTTTGTTTTGCCATCCTTTGCCTTGGTGCTTTGCCCTGACTTCTCGGACATTTCGCTGGACACTCATTGAGTCTGGTCCTTTGGCCTCGCCCCAGAACCAGCTCCTAAAAGTAAAAGAATGAGAAAAACTAAGAATGGAGAAGACGAAAGAAACACTCCATCAAAATGACGATGATTAAATAAAAACATGGCCACAGACAAAGCAGGCGTGCATTGTTGCACCGTAGTCACGGAGGCCATACATTATTAAGTAGGTGGCAGCGACAGCAGGGAAAAGAGAGAGTGCGAGAGTGTGTGTGTGTGTGTGTCTGCCATACGGTAGGTCCCATATACTACATACTATTTTTCAAACGGTCTTTACAAGTCCCAAAGGTGTAAGGTTGTAAATCTATCCTTCATGCTGGAATTTAGACAGTTTTAAGGGCTTTCAGTAAGCCCTACTGAGAACACACTGTTTTGTGTATGCGAGTTTGTGTAGCTTTAATGGATGAGATGTGTTTCACCTGGACTGTCTCTCACAGTGTGTTTGTTTCACAGAAGTTATTGTGCAATTATCTACATTTTAGATGTACAGTCCAACTAGGCCTGAACGATATATCGATTTTATTGATAAATTTGAGTGTTTTGTTGCAGACGATTAAAAAAAAAAACAACTATACTTTTTGCCTCCATCAGCTTCCGTAGCCCTCGCCTGCCACCTTACTTCCTTAGCGGGGATTTAAAACAAGCGAAACGCTTGTTCCAAAGAAAAGAAAAGTGTTATTGTACTTTGGTTTTGCAGCAACAGACGTGCAACAAATGACTGCAAGGCGCAAGGTTTTTAAAAAGCAGCAGAGCAAATTTATTCCAGCATCTGAAACCGAAGCCTCTGGTGACGTGCGGGAAATGCAACTCAACAAGCCGAACAAGACCGCAACAACAATAAACTCCGCTTAAAATGCATCTTACTGCGGTACAATCATTACGATACCATGTATTAGAACAAAGCACAATGCACAGCACAATCACGATACCAGTCTGCTCTGCACACCGCCAAGATGTGTGACTGAAAAAGCCTGCCTTTATCCACTTACTAAAACTAGTATATTATCCTTTCAATGTTTTACTTGATTATTTATTTGCATACAATGTATAATACTACACCTATAAAAGCACAAATGTATATCTAGTCAAAAAAGAGCATTATTCAAATTAGAATTTGCTAAGAGGAAGATAAAGTGTATGCGGTGTCATTTCAGTTTTTGATCAAATAAATGAAAAACGTGTTTTGAATGATCTCTGTCATTTGTATTCAATGGTTACTTTAATAGGTAGGGAAAAACATCTGAAAATAATAAATTTTTTGTGAAAATATAGATTATTTTTAGGCCATATCACCCAGGCCTAAGTGCAACTCTGATCTCATCCAATGTAGATGCCATATACACTATATTGCCAAAAGTATTTGGCCATCTGCCTTGACTCACATATGAACTTGAAGTGCCATCCCATTCCTAACCCATAGGGTTCAATAAGTCATCTGTCCACTTATTGCAGCTATTACAGCTTCAACTCTTGTGGGAAGGCTGTCCACAAGGTTGCAGAGTGTGTTTATAGGAATTTTCCACCATTCTTCCAAAAGCGCATTGGTGAGGTCACACACTGATGTTGGTCAGAAGGCCTGGCTCTCAGTCTCTGTTTTAATTAATCCCAAAAGGTGTTTTATCGGGTTCAGGTCAGGACTCTGTACAGGCCAGTCAAGTTCATCCACATCAGACTCTGTCATCCATGTCTTTATGGACCTTGCTTTGTGCATTGGTGCACAGTCATGTTGGAAGAGGAAAGGGCCCGCTCCAAACTGTTCCCACAAGGTTGGGAGCATGGAATTGTCCAAAATGTTTTGGTATCCTGGAGCATTCAAAGTTCCTTTCACTGGAACTAAGGGGCCAAGCCCAACTCCTGAAAAGAAACCCCACACCATAATTCCTCCTCCACCAAATTTCACACTCTGCACAATGCAGTCCGAAATGTAGCGTTCTCCTAGCAACCTCCAAACCCAGACTCGTCTATCAGATTGCCAGATGGAAAAGCGTGATTCATCACTCCATCACTGCTCTAGAGTCCAGTGGCAACGCTTTGCATTGGACGTGGTGATGTATGGCTTAGATATAGCTGCTCGGCCATGGAAACCCATTTCATGAAGCTCTCTGCGTACTGTACGTGGGCTAATTGGAAGGTCACGTGAAGTTTGGAGCTCTGTAGCAACTGACTGTGCAGAAAGTCTTTGCACTATGCGCTTCAGCATCCGCTGACCCCGCTATGTCAGTTTACGTGGCCTACCACTCGGTGGCTGAGTTGCTGTTGTTCCCCAACTCTTCACTTTTCTTATATTAAAGCCCACAGTTGACTTTGGAATATTTCACGACTGGATTTGTTGCACAGGTGGCATGCTATGACAGTTCCACGCTGGAAATCACTGAGAGCGGCCCATTCTTTCACAAATGTTTGTAGCAACAGTCTCCATGCCTAAGTGCTTGATTTTATACACCTGTGCCAAGTGATTAGGACACCCGATTCTGATCATTTGGATGGCTGGCCAAATACTTTTGGCAATATAGTGTACATCACATACAACAAAGTAACATCAAGGAGTGGGAGACGGAGACAAAAGTTAGCAACATTTAGCATAGCTCTGTGCGCTACAGGGCTATCATTACACTCACATTTTACCTACAGACTAGGGAAGTTACAATAATCAGTATTAATGATAACCACAGTAAAACTTAAAACGGTTAGTATTATCATTTTAAATTAAAATGATCAATAAAACGTGTTTGATAACTGCACTTTGATAAACTCACAAACTGACTGGCCCCTGCTCGCTATATTAAATGCTAAAATGAAACCCAGAAATGAACGTCTTTCCCCGTTAAACAACATACCCCAATCTAAACTCTTATAAACACATTGCTGTCTGAGCAACTATGATTTTTAATTGTGTACATTAGACCTACAAACTGTTCTTAGTACAGGGGGATTGTTCTATATTCAGAGGAATACGAGAAAGAGGTGTTTTCACGGTGCATTCAAGGACCGCTGACCAGAGTAGTATACCACAACGCCCACCAGAAATGTGAAATATAGATTTTATTTGATACACACCTTTCATTTAAATAAACCTCAAAGTGCTACAGTACAAACCAACTATTAAAACAATAAAAGCTCACTATCAGTGAACAAGAAACACAAAACAAGCAAAATTTGGGGTTTTCTATTTACATAAGGTTTTAAAAAGAACAAAAGATTTCAGTGCGTAGAGGTACTTTTTGAGCATATTCAACAATATCGCGATAATAATGATAACCGTGGTAATTTTGGTCAAGACAACCGTGTTAGGACATTTCCAGCTCCCGTGTCTCTAGTTGACTGAGAAATATTTAGGGGGAGGTCAGAAGTAGTATGTCCATGACGGAGGACGGTTTTCCTTCACAACGTCAAGAAAAGCCGTAGCTTCAAAAGTGAGCATTTGAGCACCCGTTTTGTCAACAGCAGTGCAAACAAATAAGGGAGATGATGGATATAGCTCACATTTGGTGCTCATAACACCGACGCTAGTGTTACGTGCCAATGCAGGGGCACTAATTACCCAAGCAATGGATGGTAAAGATAGAAGGCAGTTGCAGTATAAAAAGGGGGACCTGTTATGCAAAAACAACTTTTCTTACCGATTGGTACCTCTTGTGCATTTGGGATTTGCGTATGTCCCAAAAATTTGAACTCCAACCATAGAGGCATTGCGGAGATATTTATAAAACAATCTTGCCTTCCTTTTTTCCTTCCTTCAAACGGTCTGTTTGGAATTTGCACCACCTGTGAGATCACTGGTGGGGAAAACCGTTAGCCATTTGTCGAAAATATATTTTTGACAAATAAAACCTATGTGGATACGGGTAGTGTCGGTGTCTATTTCGTTCTCAATATACCGATACGTTGAGGAAATGCGTTCCAACATTAGCACGGATAATTGTGGTTTCTGGTACTGTATGTGCATCAAGCACATTTGGGGTGGTATTTGCTTGGCACAATATAATGCATTACATGTAATGATTTTCTACTTTGTGTATTGACATGGTAGTAGGCTATATGATTTATGCGTAACATGGTTTATGCGTAACGTAGGTTAGCTCATAGAATTGCACTCTGCACTGAAAGATGGTGATGTGCGTACATGGTGCAGTGCGTCAGGTTGGATGCAACAGAGTTAAGTTGAACAAAATGTGGCAGTCATTTTTGTGTTGGCCTTGGCTTGCCTTCAAAGTAGGCCTATGCGATATATAATATATTATATATTATTATATACAATTATTTTGATGGTGGTCCCTGCGGTCAAACTGGACATTTTAGCAGGGTAACGCCAACAATCTGTCCCGACTACCGACGAAAATATTGCTGGTTAACTTTACAAATACATTTGGCTAATCGACATCAGTAAAATGTGGCATAATTACTTAGTAAACCATCTTGCAAGAAGCATAAACAAGAGAAACCTACAGCGTAGGACTCGTCGATTGCCATTTGAAGTTCCTTGGAGTAGGATTCGGCTTCGTATCTGGCAACCTCAGTCATGGAGAGTGGGAGGGGACCACAGAATTTTGACCGTGATTGCAGTACCATTTCTGGCCACATTATTACACATGGCATCTTTAAGACTGTTGTTAATTGAAAACAGCAAGAAAATAAAAATCTGCTGTCGGTCTTGTTAGGTCCGCTGACGTATTGCATATTTGTGTGACTTTTCAGGGATTGCTAGAGCCAGTTTTAGCGGGATTAATATGTTGTAAGCGCTCCCTGCTAGGTTTCGAATGGGTGCAACACTGCTGGTGTGAATGCACTCAATACAGCCTCGGGGCAAATCCCACAGACACATTAGAACAACTAATTCCCTCTAACAGCATTGAGCTTACAAGTGTTCTGTTACATGCATTGTGAAGTTGTCTGCTTACCCCAGACTCGTAACTGTCTTGCCACATGACCTAAAATTCAGTTCATCTTGAGTTTACACTACTAAAGTTAGGTTAAAAAAAATGCTTATCCAAATCTTTCTCAAGCTGCTGCACCTTCCCTGCACTATTCACGCTTTGCAAAACCCGCCGGATTAGAAAGAACGCTTTGACCTTTTTTAGTTGACTTGAATTTGAGTCAAATCTCTGGCTATCATTGTTAATAATTACAGCGTTTCGTGGGGTACATAGACTTATACAATATCGGAAAGAACTGAGCAAAAAAACAACCGAGTGAATGTAAAAGGTGGTATGGTGGTACAAACAAAGCTACGCTAATACCTATCACTATCATTATTAGAGAATCAAATGAATGATCAAGAGACGAATAATGTTATTCCAGTCCCGATTAAGATTGCGTTGACATTTGTGTTGTGGAAAAAATTCTAAATATTTTTCTGAAAAGATACTTGGTCACTTTAGTGCAGTCTGGTTTACATTCACACTTTTATTTTGGTCAGCAGACAAAATGATGCAATCAGTTCACCACATGCATATCGCGCCTTGACTACACGGCGTATGTGACGTGTACATTATCTAACACCTCCAAAACTACATGTCGTCTTCACATATAAAAGAGCACTGATGAAAGTTATGGATGCTGGCAGGCGAAGCATCACCACTCCGGGAAGCAAGAAGAGAGCAAGACTCTGGCATCGAGAGCTAAAACCTCCTATGCACAAAAGATCCAGGGTCACTTCACCTCCTCCAAGCATGTGGAAAGGCATCAAGTGCATTACGGACTACAACACTCCGGGTGTACAATGCTCTTAACTGGTTCTACTCCCGCTTTGATGACACCAGCATCAACATTGCCATTGCCAGACTCACATCACTGCCTGATAGGACAGAATATACTTTATTTATCCTACATTGGGGAAAATGTGGTTGCTATGCAGATCTTGCATACTGTAAGAAAAGTAAAACGTAATAAACACTAAAAACTAAAACGGAATAATAAATTATACATTGTACACTAAACGATTGAATTATATATACTGTAAATATAATAATAAATAACACTATCTTATCACCCATTAATAATGCACACTGCCGGAAAGTTTTGCATGCCAAGAAAAAAAGCACAGTAATTACACAAGTGTGTTGTAAAGTCTGACGGCTGTGGGTAGAACTGGCCCGTGGTACCTCTCCTTCCTGCACTGTGGATCTAACAGTCTGTAGCTGAGGGAGCAACTCTGGGCCTCCACAGTGTCACACAAGGAGTTGGGGATTAGACATTGTAATGTCATCATTCTGTCAGCCACCTCCTCAATGCAGTCTAGTGGGCAGCCTGGGACAGAGTCAGCGGTCTAAATCCGTTAGTTCATTAACTCTGTTCCTGTCTCTGACCGTGCTGCCCCCACCCGATGGCATAAAACACTGCCGTGTCATAAAAAGTGTGCAGTAGTGACCCGCACATAGTCTACTCAAGAGGTATAGGTTAATTTGCCCCTTAAATTGTGAGTCCAGCCCAGTTTATTGTTGAGGTGAACAAAGTTATATAAATGAGTCTCTATGCTTGAACCATGGATGTTCACCGATGCGAGTGGTGAAGCTGACTGCCGGAAATCAATCACAAGGTCTTTTATCTTGCGGGAGTTCCAGTGCAGGTGATTACGTGCACACCAGTCCACGAAGCCTGAGATGACTTCTTGGTATTTCTGCTCACTCTTCTCACCGTAGGTCCAGACAGCATCCCAGGGCGGGTACTGAGGGCCTGTGCTCACCAACTGACTGAGGCTTCAACAATCCTCTCTTCCAACCTACTTGAATATAGCATCCATCATTCTTTTATTGAAGAGTTCCAAATTACTATCAGCCAGTAGACCTTACTTCCATAGTCATGAAGTGCTTGGAGAAGCTGGTTAGGGGCCAGATTTAGACCTCCATCTATGTCACTGTGGACCCTCACAAGTACACAGAGAGGAAGAACCGCTCCACTGATGACACCATCTCATCAATGGTCCCCACAGCCTTCACCCACTCGGGGCTCGTGTCTGAAAAACTTGGTGTGAGCTCTACAATATGGTCGAAAGACCACGTAGGAATGTGCAACATTTTAGGCCTAGAATTCTTCTATAAGCAGTGAAAGTTACTCACGCATATTTCACCCCGACTGACAACTTTTTTTGTGCACAGCAAACTTTATAAGTTAAGCCACTGGAGAGCAGGAACTCTGACATCTGCCTGCTCTTCACCCCTGCCTTCAACACATTCATCCCACATACCCCAGTGAAGAAGATGGATACTCAAGGGGGGAGCTGGGTCCTGGACCTGGAATTACCTCTTTCAGTTATGGACCAAACAATTAATACTATAAGTGTTAGTATTAGTGGTTTTATCATGCTTCACATGGGACTTTTTTTTTTTTTACACCCCCCTGAACCCAACTACCACTGAGAACATGATCATACTTATTACTCTGTATATAACACTTTACATGTTGCTAGCACAAAAATTCTGCACACAACCACCCATAAGGCGCTCTAAAAACATCCAAAAACCTCAATCAATAGTTTGTTTTGTATACACGTTAAGTATATATGTAGTGTAGTAACAGGCCCATTCATAATAAGATGTCATATTTATGTATTTTCCTTCAACTACAACACTGACTACAACTCAGTCTTGGCAGACTTCATGAGAGACAACAAACATAATAAAACAATCACTTACTGTACAATGTCTGCTCTCACTGGGATTATATATACTTGTATGTTGTGTTTCTACCTTGCAGGTACTCAAAACGCTTTGACACTATTTCCACATTCACACACACGCATTCACACACTGATGGAGCTGGGATACAAGGCCCTAACCACGACTTTATTCAGTGTTTCCTATGAACTGCCAAGATACTTGTGGCGGTGGGGGCGTGGCTGTGGGCGTGGTCACCATGACATCATCGAGTAATTTGCATAATTTACTACAATGATATGATTTTCTCTAAAAAGGCTCAAAAAATGTATACCGTATTTCCTTGAATTGGCGCCGGGAATATAGTATTCGCCTGCCTAGAATTACAGCCGGGTCAAACTCGTTTCGCAAAATAATTAGCGCATGCTTGGCACTTCCGCCGGGTCAAATATGAGTCATTAAATGACTCCCGCCTCCAGGAGGTAGAGGGCGCTAGTGATCCTTCTTGCGACTACCAGTACTGCAGGAGACAGGTACTGCAGAAGAAGACAGCAAGCAGCAAGCATGCAGCAATTGTTTGCTTGCACTTTTAACATGGAGGATTACATATCTAAAATAAAACCGTTTTCTAAACTGGACTTTCAATCGAAGCAGGAGGTAATAATTAAAGGAATATCTCCAGAGACTTTTAAAATTGAAGAAAGATGAGAAAGACTGCCTTTGATCAGAAGCAGCTGCACATGGACCCATCTACAAGTAAAGGTAAGATCATAATAACGTTTTTTTTATTAAATGTGTTTTTCATGATAAGGTATGCGCCGGAGTGAGAAGAGGTTTTAAAATAATTAGAGCATGCTTGCTCATTCCGCATGGTTTTGGTAACCGCAGGAGTGAGAAGAGGTTTTAAATTAATTAGCGCCCCTGCGGCTATTCAAGGAAATACGGTACTTATTAATGAATAATAACAGTTTTGTTTTAAAGATCCATCCATTTTACAATATAATTACAACAATTTATGTACATATTTATATACAGATTTGAACAATAAGTTATTCACTGAAATATATTTATTAATTGTGGTTCTTACAAAAAATATATCTTATTAAATATTAAAGCTAAAATGTCTCTTAAAAGCTCTGCCCCTTAAATTAGTGCATACTAAATAATTTAACTTTAGCCTACTACTACTACAACCATAGTATTTACCAGCAACATAAAGTGAAACAGAGGCAGAGGTGTCCTGCCACAGTCAGTAACAAATAAACAGAAAACAGTAGTGGTCAAATACAAATAAGGCAACAAGAGAAGTATCCTACACTTCTCTTTTGTAAAGTAAATCTGAACAGTCTATATGGTCATCTACATCAACTATATGATTTGCCTGAGAAACTGGACAGGACAAAAATAAATAAATAAGTAAATAAATAAAAAATCTATTTGTGGCGGACGTAATTCTTTCGTGGCGGGCCGCCACAAATAAATGAATGTATGGAAAACACTGTTATTACCTCTGTTTGTTAGCAACTTAACTCAAGCGATTATTTGGATTTTGATGACATTTTCAGGAAATGTCCACAAAATAACAGTTCCTCTTATCTGCTACGAACACTTCATTTCCTGCTAACGGCGTTCCATTCCCCTACCTTGACACCAAACACTGCGCAGAGAATTATGTGATGTGTAGGCTAGCTAAAGCGACAAAAAAAACTACACTGACCAAGTTTTAGTTCAATATCGTCACACGTCATGGCACTATTGTGAGGACATTGAAACCGCAGTACCACAGTGTCTACAATACCGTTACATGCCTTAGAATTCATCTTAATCATCGTGAAGAGCTAAAAAAAAAAAGAAGAAGGTAAATGTAAATGGGCGTCTTTTCCTGATCTTTCTTGTCTCCATCTCTCATCTCCGGGTCTAAATTGGCTGTCAAAGTTGACCAACTTCTCGGCTATGGCCACATTATTCTACAATCTAGGTGAGAGGCATGATTTACAATCTAGAAAAAAAGTGTGATATAGATATTCACTTCACTAGCTGATCAATGCACCGCTAAAAGTAGGACCTTAACGATATCGCTAATACTTGGTTAATATTAGGGTCACTAAATGTAAATAGAGTATTGTTGCCGATTTTTTGATGTTTCTTTAGTGGGTTTTCTGGTAATAGACACAATTTCGTCATAACTCCCATTAGCTCCATTGTTAGTGGACTTTTATTTACGAGTCAGAATGCATTAAAAAAAGATAAGTGTTGTAGCCATTTTTGTGTTACCGTATTTTTCGGAGTATAAGTCGCTCCGGAGTATAAGTCGCACCGGCCGAAAATGCATAATAAAGAAGGAAAAAAACATATAAGTCGCACTGAAATATAAGTCGCATTTTTGGGGGAAATTTATTTGATAAAACCCAACACCAAGTATAGACATTTGAAAGGCAATTTCAAATAAATAAATAGTGAACAACAGGCTGAATAAGTGTACGTCATATGAGGCATAAATAACCAACTGAGAACGTGC
This sequence comes from Entelurus aequoreus, assembly GCF_033978785.1. Taxonomy (NCBI): domain Eukaryota; kingdom Metazoa; phylum Chordata; class Actinopteri; order Syngnathiformes; family Syngnathidae; genus Entelurus; species Entelurus aequoreus. The sequence goes on along the minus strand of NC_084757.1, from coordinate 11,859,106 downwards.
CTGGTATGTTAACGTAACATATTATGGTAAGAGTCATTCAAAGAACTATAACATATAGAACATGCTATACGTTTACCAAACAATCTGTCACTCCTAATCGCTAAATCCCATGAAATCTTATACGTCTAGTCTCCTACGTGAATGAGCTAAATAATATTATTTGATATTTTACGGTAATGTGTTAATAATTTTACAGATAAGTCGCACCCCCGGCCAAACTATGAAAAAAATTGCGACTTATAGTCCGAAAAATACGGTATTTATATTTCTGTAGTCCAGCATATATTAGGTTTAATTAATTATTTGTTGCTTCATGAATGCTTGGGCCTACTGTGCTACTGCACTTTGGTGTTGGTCATTGTGGTGGTGCTTAATGAATACTTGGGCCTACTGTGCTACTGTACTTTATTTATTTTTTTCTCATTATGGTTGTGGTAGCCAATTTTGTGTTTGTATTTCGCTAGTACTGCATATATTAAGTTAAATTATTTGGGTTTTTTTAATTGCCATGAAAATATGTTTTGATGTATGTTTTGATATATTGTTAAGTTGTTATTGTTAAGTTAATAGGAGTGCACAAGTGAAACTGATTGGACAAATGTGGGGTTGAGAGACTGTTGGTGAAAACTTCTTACGCAACACTCTTGAGCCTTTGTTTTGTTTATAGCTTTGTATGTAGTCAAGTTGTTTTTGTTAACCTTGGATGGACTGTTGGAAAGAAGACTTTTTTTTTGCAAATAAAGCTATTTTTTGAGAAACCTAAGTTGGAGTTGGAAGTGCGTATGAAAGTGCACCACCTGTCCTGGCTCAGCCCACGGCCTTTGGTACTGGGAAAGATTGGAAAGGCTGATACAATAAGTGTTCTTGTTTTTCAAAATAATTGTCAATAATAGGCAAAATTCCCCAAAAAGTGCAGTTCCCCTTTACTATGGTCACAGTAATTTTGACGTAGCACGTATTTACTGGCCTTTTTAATTATGGTTACTGCGGTCACTTGTTTCCCTTGCTTCTGACGCCTCCTGTTTTTCTGTTCAATAATGTCAGACATTTCTCCTCTGTCAGCTGACTACAAGTGTTCCTGAGTGCTAATACTGGGTTGAACTGGCTGTTGGTTAGTACTGCTGCCACCTTGCTGGAAGCATGAACAAAAAGACACTAATAGTAAAGTTACCTGACAGAGGCCTACACCCCAACCATCAATATATAGTACAGCCTGCCTGCCTGCCTTATCAATTACTGATGGAAAGTGGTGCATTTATTCTAAACACAGAACGGTCTAATTGTATATACATATACACTATATTGCAGAAAAGTATTTGGCCAGCCATCCAAATGATGAGACACAGGTGTCCTAATCACTTGGCCCGGACACAGGTGTAACAAATCAAGCACTTAGCCATTGAGACTGTTTCTACAAACATTTGTGAAAGAATGGGCCGCTCTCAGTGATTTCCAGCGTGGAGCTGTCATAGCATGCCACCTGTGCAACAAACCCAGTCGTGAAATTTCCTCACTCCTAAATATTCCAAAGTCAACTGTCTGCTTTATTATAAGAAATTGGAAGAGTTGGGGAACAACAGCAACTCAGCCACCAAGTGGTAGGCCACGTAAACTGACAGAGAGGATGCTGAAGCGCATAGTGCAAAGACTTTCTGCATAGTCAGTTGCTACAGAGCTCCAAACTTCATGCGACCTTCCAATTACTCCACATACAGTACGCAGAGAGCTTCATGGAATGTGTTTCCATGGCTGAGCAGCTGCATCCAAGCCATACATCACCAAGTCCAATGCAAAGCGTGGGATGCAGTGGTGTAAAGCACGTCGCCACTGGACTCTAGAGCAGTGGAGACGCCTTCTCTGGAGTGATGAAACACGCTTTTCCATCTGGCAATCTGACGGACCAGTCTGGGTTTGGAGGTTGCCAGGAGAACGCTACATTTCGGACTGCATTTTGCAGAGTGTGAAATTTGGTGGAGGAGTAATTATGGTGTGGGGTTGTTTTTTCCCCAGGAGTTGGGCTTGGCTTCTTAGTTCCAGTGAAAGGAACTCTGAATGCTCCAGGATACCAAAACATTTTGGACAATTCCATGCTCCCAACCTTGTGGGAACAGTTTGGAGCGGGCCCCTTCTTCTTCCAACATGACTGTGCACCAGTGCACAAAGCAAGGTCCATAAAGACACCTCCGCTCCGGGCAGGCTAACCTCCTCTAACCTCCGAGGACAAAGCTACGAACAATGGGAGACCGGGCTTTCTGCTCCGCCGTTCCCAGTCTGTGGAGCGCTCTCCCTGACCACCTGAGAGCACCACAGACTGTGGATGGTTTTAAAAAAGGCTTAAAAACCCTTCTTTTTAAAAAAAAAACCTTTTTTAGATTTATGCGTCCTAGTTCTGGCTATTAGGCTGTTGTAGTTTTTATTTTTATTTATTTATTTTATTATATATATTTTTTAATACACTGTAGCACTCTGAGGTTCATTGCTCAATGTAAAGTGCTTTTTTACAAATAAAATATATAATTATTATTATTATTAAAGACATGGATGACAGAGTCTGGTGTGGACGAACTTGACTGGCCTGCACAGAGTCCCGACCTGAACCCGATAGAACACCTTTGAGATGAATTAGAACGAAGACTGAGAGCCAGGCCTTCTCGACCAAAATCAGTGTGTGTGACCTCACAGACGCGCTTTTGGAAGAATGGTCGACAATTCCTAAAAACACACACTGCAACCTTGTGGACAGCCTTCCCAGAAGAGTTGAATCTGTATTGGCTGCAAAAGGTGGACCAACATCATATTAAACCCTATGGGTTAGGAATGGGGCAGCACGGTGGAACTGTGCCTCACAATACGAAGGTCCTGGGTTCGATGCTGGGCTTGGAATCTTTCTGTGTGGAGTTTGCATGTTTTCCCCGTGACTGCGTGGGTTCCCTCCGGCTTCCTCCCACCTCCAAAAACATGCACCTGGGGATAGGTTGATTGGCAACACTAAAATGGCCCTAATGTGTGAATGTTGTCTGTCTATCTGTGTTGGCCCTGCGATGAGCTGGCGACTTGTCCAGGGTGTATCCCGCCTACCGCCCGAATGCAGCTGAGATAGGCTCCCCAAAAGGGACAAGCGGTACAAAATCGATTGATGGATGGGTTTGGAATGGGATGGCACTTCAAGTTCATATGTGAGTCAATACTCTTGGCAATATTGTGTAGCTTTCTACTCTTCACATGTTTCCCTTTGAAAGTCATTGGATTCTATGAAAAATATGACTTTAAGGAGGAACCCTTTCTGTGCGCGGAGGGATACACAGCCGTTACATTTAGCTCCCGGTGAATGATGCCAGCATCAATCAAAAAGATGGTTGTATGTGGTAAAAGCTGCAGTAATAAATGTAGGTTCGGGTAATTCTAGTAGCTAACAGTCACCGGTCGGCCGTCCGGCTCATGCCGGCGCACAGCGGTGCAGAGGCCCGCCTTGGCTCAAGCCACACCGGGGCACGCTTGGAAGCATGGAAAAAAATCGACTCAATGCAAGCACCATTGCTGTACAACTGTAAACAAATAAAACATAATTGTATGTAATATAAAGACTGCAGAAACGAGCAGGCCGCCAGCGAGCATCGTGGTTTCATTTCTCCAGAATCGCCATCACATCCTCTTTGAGCCCCCTTAGAAGTAGCCGCGGCGTGCTAGCAGCTAGCCACACCGACACCCTGGGGGAAAAAATGACATTTCACCGCGTATATTCCACTCAGACCTACCTGCCAGTGTCGGCGCGTTCTTTATCCTTTTGCTCGGCGTCAAAATCCTTTAAGTTTGAGACCGTTGCGCGGCGGTGGAGTTTCAGCGTCTAGCCGGCGGATTACAAAAGCTGGCTAGCTTTATGCTAACCCTCCAACTCCGGCTAGCGATGGTTAGGTTAGCAACGAGGCTGACAACAAAAACGCCCCTCGTCGGTCTGGCCTTCGCTTGTAGGAGCCGGTTCGGCAGTTGTCCGGTGGGCTCTGGGTCCCTCCACGCCCGTTACCCGGAGCAAGAGCGTTCTTTCTAAGGTGAGTGAGGCCCCGCTCTCGCCGTGGCCCGTCGCACAATCAAAGATGGAAGCTGGCGGTTGCCAGATTTATTTTCCCCCCCAACTCTGTTGGAAGTATAAACAAAAATCGCCAATATATTATTTATGTATATTTAATAAAGAATGTACCGTGAATTGATTAACGTGAACCCCCGACTTAAACAAGTTGAAAAACGTATTCGGGTGTTACATTTGTACAGAATATGTACTGTACTGTGCAATCTATTAATACAAGTTTCAATCAAAAACAAACAAAAAAATTAAGCAAATACAAAATGAAAACAGTCACGCACTGTTTGCATTTTTGAAAAGGACTGGTGATTTATGTGGGTTCCTTAGACTTAGAGCAGTGGTTCTTAACCTGGGTTCGATGGAACCCTAGGGGCAGGCCTGGCCCTAACCAATCTGGCGCCCTAGGCAAGATTTTAGGTGGCGCCCCCCCACATCTGCAGTGAAGTGTGTATACTCACAAGAAACCGAATAGCTTTGTCTTTGACCTTTTTTTTTTTACTTAAAGAAAGCAAATTAACATATTATATGAGAATGTTATGTTATGATTATCTTTAACCGAATCACAGCAGTGCTCAAATTAAAAAACAGCATTCCCTCTCATGTGATATTGCTTGATTAACATTAATGATGTGCACTTTAACAACTAGGCTTACAACTATACCTAATATATAAAGGGGTGGAAAAGTGACTATTACCTGCAGGGCAAACATTAGCTAACCAGAAGGCAATAATAATGTAAACAGAAAACACCTGCTTAAAAGATCTAATACAAATGTCCCTGAGGAATGTAAGGTGGGAGTACTGTAATTACCTAATGTTACATTATTATTTTCCATTACAATTTAGCCCCCTCCACAATATTAACCCGACGTTAAAACAGAACTAGCTATTTATTGATTAGCAATTGCCGAATCATGTAACATTAGCTTAATGCTAAAAAGCCCGGTTACTATCACATTCTGTAACAGACAAATCATTTCATGTAGGCTAACGTTACCTACCTGCTACCTCTGTCTTTTTCTCGTTTCTCCTCTTCTTTTCTCTTTTTTCTTCCCTGGGCACCTGACAGTTTTGGCCGTTTTGACATCTTGTGTTGATTTTTTGATGCGGTGACGTCCAAAAAGAGTCATGATACTGGAGGGAGGGGGCGCACCGTGCGGGGGCAGGGGGAGGGGGAGGGGGCGTAATGTTGTAACAAATAATATTTCTATTAAATAGGCTTTACTTTGCATTTTAATTAACGTGGGATTATTTTTTTGTATTTAGAAATAATAGTACCAACTTTTTTTTTTTTTTTTTTTTTCCTCCAACATTTGTGGCACTGGCGTGGCGCCCCCTGATGGACGGCGCCCTTAGCATTTGCCTATACGGCCTATGCCACGGGCCGGCCCTGCCTAGGGGTTCGGTGAGTCGGGCTCAGGGGTTCGGCGGAGGTCAAAACACACCCAACTTATCGTGTAAATAAAAACTTCTCCCTATCGGCGTATTACGGATACGGCAACGCTGACTGATTTGCAGGTGTGTAATTTGTTGTGAGTTTATGCACTGTGTTGGTTTTGTTCTTTGAACAAGGTGATGTTCATGCACGGTTCATTTTGTGCACCAGTAAAAAAAACATAGTAACACTTTAGTATGGGGATCATATTCACCATTAATTAGTTGCTTATTAACATGCAAATTAGTAACATATTGGCTCTTAACTAGTCATTATTAAGTACTTATTAATGCCTTATTCGGCATGGCCTTATTATAACCCTAACCCTCTAACCCTGACCCTGACCCTAACCCTAACCCTAACCAAATAACTCTAAATTAAGTCTTTGTTACTTAGAATATGTTTCCCATACTAAAATGTTACCAAAAACATATAACTTTGCCTTGAATTTGAAAAAAAACATTTTATTTTTCACTAAAGAAGGGTTTGGTGAATGCGCATATGAAACTGGTGGGGTTCGGTACCTCCAACAAGGTTAAGAACCACTGACTTAGACTTAGACATAGACAAACTTTAATGATTCACAAGGGAAATTGTTCCTCACAGTAGCTCAGTTACAAAGGATGGAAAGTGTACGGATGGAAAGGACATTTTAATTTTTAATTTTTAATTTATTATTTTTATTTTTTTCCCTGGTGATTTCCTTGAATATTTTGATATTGCAAAGAAGAATGACTACGATCAATATCTGCAAAATTATTGTCGTGTATATTTACGGCATTGCACCATGAATTGATTAACGTGGACCCCGACTTAAACAAGTTGAAAAACTTATTCGGGTGTTACCATTTAGTGGTCAATTGTACGGAATATGTACTGTACTGTGCAATCTACTAATACAAGTTTCAATCAATCAATCAAAAAAAATAAAGCAAATACAAAATGAAAACAGTCACGCACAGTTTGCAGTTTTGAAAAGTGCTAGTGATTAATGTGGGTTCCTTAGACTTAGACATAGACACATTTTAATGATCCACAAGGGAAATTGTTCCACACAGTAGCTCAGTTACAAAGGTTGGAGAGTGTACGGATGGAAAGGATATATATTTTTAATTTTTTTAATTTTAAATTGATTATTTTAATTTTTTTTCCTGGCGATTTCCTTGAATATTTTGATATTGCAAAGAAGAATGACTACGATCAATATCTGCAAAATTATTGTTGTGTATATTTACGGCATTGCACCATGAATTGATTAACGTGGTGGAAAAACGTATTTGGGTGTTACCATTTAGTGGTCAATTGTACGGAATATGTACTGTACTGTGCAATCTACTAATAAAAGTCTCAATCATAAATCAATAAAAATAAATAAATAAAGCAAATACAAATTATAAACAGTCACACACTGTTTGCATTTTTGAAAAGTGCTAGTGATTTATGTGGGTTCCTTAAACTTAGACATAGACAAACTTTAATGATCCACAAGGGAAATTGTTCCACACAGTAGCTCAGTTACAAAGGATGGAAAGTGTAAGGATGGAAAGGATTTTTTTTTTTTTTCCCCTGGCGATTTCCTTAAATATTTTGACATTGCAAAGAAGAATGACTACAAACAATACCTGCAAAATGTGTACTACACTGTGAAATCTACTAATACAAGTTTAAATCAATCAATCAATCAGAAAAAAAATAAAAAATAAATAAAGCAAATACAAATTGAAAACAGTCACACACTGTTTGCATTTTTGAAAAGGACCAGTGATTTATGTGGGTTCCTTAGACTTAGACTTAGACAATCTTTAATGATCCACAAGGGAAATTGTTCCACACAATAGCTCAGTTACAAAGGATGGAAAGTGTAAGGATGGAAAGGATAATTATTTTTTATTTTTATTTTATTATTTTTTTCCTGGTGATTTCCTTAAATATTTTGACATTGCAAAGAAGAATGACTACAAACAATATCCGCAAAATGTGAACTGTACTGTGCAATCTACTAATAAAAGTTTCAATCAATCAATCAATCGAAAAAACAAACAAAAAATAAAGCAAATACAAATTGAAAACAGTCACGCTTTGTTTGCATTTTTGAAAAGTGCTAGTGATTTATGTGGGTTCCTTAGACTTAGACATAGACAAACTTTAATGACCCACAAGGGAAATAGTTCCACACAGTAGCTCAGTTAAAAAGTGTGGAAAGTGTAAGGATGGAAAGGATTTTTATTTTTTTATTTTTTATTTTCCCCCCCTGACGATTTCCTTAAATATTTTGACATTGCAAAGAAGAATGACTACAAACAATATCCGCAAAACTGTGAAATCTACTAATAAAAGTTTAAATCAATAAAAAAATAAATAAATAAATAAATAAAGCAAATACAAATTGAAAACAGTCACGCTCTGTTTGCATTTTTGAAAAGTACTAGTGATTTATATGGGTTCCTTAAACTTAGACTTAGACTTAGACATATACTACCGTTCAAAAGTTTGGGGTCACCCAAACAATTTTGTGGCATAGCCTTCATTTCTAAGAACAAGAATAGACTGTCAAGTTTCAGATGAAAGTTCTCTTTTTCTGGCCATTTTGAGCGTTTAATTGACCCCACAAATGTGATGCTCCAGAAACTCAATCTGCTCAAAGGAAGGTCAGTTTTGTAGCTTCTGTAACGAGCTAAACTGTTTTCAGATGTGTGAACATGATTGCACAAGGGTTTTCTAATCATCAATTAGCCTTCTGAGCCAACGAGCAAACACATTGTACCATTAGAACACTGGAGTGATAGTTGCTGGAAATGGGCCTCTATACACCTATGTAGATATTGCACCAAAAACCAGACATTTGCAGCTGGAATAGTCATTTACCACATTAGCAATGTATAGAGTGTATTTCTTTCAAGTTAAGACTAGTTTAAAGTTATCTTCATTGAAAAGTACAGTGCTTTTCCTTCAAAAATAAGGACATTTCAATGTGACCCCAAACTTTTGAACGGTAGTGTATACAAACTTTAATGATCCACAAGGAAATTGTTCCACACAGTAGCTCAGTAAACGATGGAAAGTGTACGGATGGAAAATATATTTTTTTAAATTTTTTAATTTATTACTATTATTTTTTTCCTGGCGATTTCCTTGAATATTTTGACATTGCACAGAAGAATGACTACGAACAATATCCGCAAAATTATTGTTGTGTTTATTTACGGCATTGCACCCGGGATGTGTTGTATTCAACACAGAATTGAAAAATGGTGGCATAATTACAAAAAAAAAAAAAATTGGACACTTTAAATATAATGTAGGTACGTGTTAATATGTAATTAAATGCCGATCCTATACCCAAATAATCGCACGCTTCCTAAACGACAGTTACAAAATACCGTATCGCTAAACCTGGCAACCCATATGCTCGTGAGTCACGTGGTTACGAATCTTCTTCCGGGGTCTACCGGTGCCAGCTGGTTATTCTTTTAAAAAATATATATAACTTCAAGTTAATTCTTTTGGATGCTTGCACGTTGAGTAGAACACATATCCCAAAAACACAAAAATATTAATGTTTATTTATAACATTTAAGTTTTTAACGTGGTGCGTATGGTATAAACGGTGTGTAGTGCAAGTAAGCGCCAAAAAGACACACATGAAATGAATCCAGGAGCTCAAAGGGGGATTTCCTTCCTTTGCATTCAGTGTGATGATGATGATGATGATGATGAGTCACAGCATCGTGGCGCTTTTGCAGACCCTCCATTTCAAACTGTGTCTCCATGGTGACCAATAGATGGCGTCAATGCGCCACCGTGTGTGTCAAGAAGTGCAGTGGCCTCGATTCAACGTGTGTGGATTACTTCATAAATGATTTACGAGACACATATTCACACTTCAACTCATTGGCGTTGTTAGGCTTAAGCCCCCCTAAATAATTTGGTGTTAAAAAAAATAAAATATATATATATATATTTTTTTTTTAACAAATACATGCCGACATATTCATTATAAAGTGGCCAGAATATGAGTTTAAATAAATAATCCTATAACCTGTCATTATTCACTCAGTTTCCCCTCACTTCATAGTGTAAGGTAGAGAGCCCCTTTAGTGCGTCGGTATCCAATCCATTCCACTTGTTCATATAGAAAATGCCCACATCACTCCAAATCCAGTCCGCATTTTCTCTGCGACCTTGCTTGCGGTCCTGCAGGTGTACGAAGCACATTAGCACACAGCACTGCAGAACAAGAACCTTGTGTCTGCAATTGTAAATAATTTAGTTTTTAAGTTTTGTGTTTCTTGTAGAATCTATATAAAGTAATATACATTAGCCTATTGTTAAAATAATGAAAACAACATCATTAAATATATTTGTGTTATTGTATTGTTACATTAATAGCTGTTGTATTATTATAGGATGGCTTGTTAAACATTTCATTGGATTTTCAGAGGGTGGAAAAACCAAGACATTTAATATAAAATGTAAAATGAATAAATACATAAAAAGAAAAAGAAAAAAAATGGTTAAAAGCCATCGTCCCGGGGAGCATTTAATTTCGTCCCGTGCATTGTTTTTACCGTCCCCGGGACGACGGGACTACTTTAATCTCAAGCCCTGGAAGTTACATTTTATTGTTTGCATTATTTGTTTCAGCATTGCACTTTGAAGATGGTCCCTCAGCTCTTTGACAGCTTTGGCTCTTTTTCAGATCAGCAGACTAAGTCTTTCTTATTTACAGTATATATAAATGTTTCTCATTTCTATTCAGACTTCCATATATATTTAATTTCCTTAACGGCTTGCCATAATATATATATATATATATATATATATATATATATATATATATATATATATATATATATATATATATATATATATATATATATATATATATATATATATATATATATATATATATATATATATATATACGTATATATATATATATATATACATATATATATATATATACATACATATATATATATATATATATACATATATATATATATATATACATATATATATATATGTATGTATATATATATATATGTATGTATATATATATATATATATGTATATATATATATGTATATATATATATATATATATATACATATATACATATATATATATACATATATACATATACATATATATATATATATACATATATATATATGTATATATATACATATATATATATATATATATACATATATATATATTATATATATATATATACATATATATATATATATACATATACATATATATATATATATATATATATATATATATATATATATACATATATATATATGTATATATATACATATATATATATATATATATACATATATATATATTATATATATATATATACATATATATATATATATATACATATATATATATATATATATATATATATACATATATATATACATATATATATATATATATATATATATATATATATATATATACATATATATATATATATATATATATATATATATATACATATATATATATATATATATATATATATATATATATATATATATATACATATATATATATATATATATATATATATATATATATATACATATATATATATATATACATATATATATATATATATATATATATATATATATATATATATATACATATATATATATATATATATACATATATATATATATATATATATATATATATATATATATACATATATATATATATATATATATATATATATATATATATATATATATATATATACATATATATATATATATATATATATATACATACATATATATATATATATATATATATATATATATATATATATATATATATATATATATATATATATATATTATATACAAGCCAAATTATCCCGATCCAGATATTACTTTAATTCAAGTAATTAAGTAATATTTCCAGGGCTTGAATTTACAACCATTTTAGTCACATATGTGCCCAAAACGTAATCTGTGCAACTTCAAAATATTTGGGAACAAACAATTATTGTATAGTGAGCGAAAGCCTCTATGTTGTGAATGAATAACATAGAGGCTAATGCCATGACTTTCATTGTGTTTGAGTGTATCTTGAAGGATCATGCAAGTAATTGTTTCTTGTTGATGTTGTAAACAAAATGTCACTGTGCAAACCCATGTTTGTTGTTGTACTGAACACAGATTGAAACTAAACCGACTGAAATAATAATAATAACAATGAATAATTTCTAAATCTTTGTTAGCCGTTTGTGAAGTTTTGTGCTCGTGCGCTACGTTCGCTCGCATCCTGCACCTCCTGGGGGCTAAGCCCCCCTGTCCTTAAAAGCTAGTGACGCCCCTGCTTCAACTTATTTTTTAATCATGTGAATATTTTCCCTGTGCAACTGAGGTCATAATGTTGCAAAGCAGCTGGTAAGGGCTGCCTTTACATTCACTTCGATTAGTCATATATATAAAGAGAGTTTGATTGATTTATTGATTGAGGCTTTTATTAGTAGGTTGCACAGTGAAGTACATATTCCGTACAATTGACCACTAAATGGTAACACCCGAATAAGTTTTTCAACTTGTTTAGTTCAGGCACCATGTTTGGTTTAGGTTTAGGTGTGCGGCTGTCAAAATATAGTTTTAGACATATTGAACATATTATATATATATATTACATATTGTACATATAGTGATGGTATGGGGGTGTATTAGTGCCCAAGACATGGGTAACTTACACATCTGTGAAGGCACCATTAATGCTGAAAGCATACTTGCCAACCTTGAGACCTCCAATATCGGGAGGTGAGGGGTAGGGGGTGGTGGTGGGTGGGGGGCGTGGTTATTTACAGCTAGAATTCACCAACTCGAGTATTTCATATATATATATATATATATATATATATATATATATATATATATATATATATATATATATATATATATATATATATATATATATATATATAAGTATGAAATACTTGACTTTCTGTGAATTCTAGCTATATATATACATTTATTTATTTTATTTACATAAAAGAAATACTTGAATTTCAGTGTCCCGGTGGCTATCCATTAGATGGCAGTATTGTCCTGTTTTAACTTCTCCGTTCATGATGAGTATATCATTTCGGCCACCGTGTTCAATGGAGAAGTCTGTTCTACATATTTACAGGCAACATACACCTTCCCCTTCGAACTGTCCTGGATGAACTGAAATTCTTGTTTCCATTCGTTTTGGAACTTGCAAGCGTATTTCTTCATCTTGCTCGTCGACGGCGTCGCCATGTCTGTAATTTCCTCGTTCTTCTGCTTCGTCTCCTTGTTGTGTGCGCAGTTGTGCACTCTACTCTCTAAAAGCCCTAGATGTTATGACGTCATTGGGCAGGCAAGCTGTTTACATTGTGGGAAAGCGGACGTGAGGACAGGCTGTCCCCACTCAGTCTCAGGTCCGCATTGAGCTGGAGGGGGTGTGGCCTCCAGCTCCGGCTGAATACCGGGAGTTTGTCGGGAGAAAATCTCTGCCGGGAGGTTGTCGGGAGAGGCGCTGAATACCGGGATTCTCCCGCTAAAAACGGGAGGGTTGGCAAGTATGGCTGAAAGGTACATACAGGTTTTGGAGCAACATATGTTGCCATCCAAGCAACGTTATCATGGACGCCCCTGCTTATTTCAGCAAGACAATGCCAAGCCACGTGTTACAACAGCGTGGCTTCATAGTAAAAGAGTGCGGGTACTAGACTGGCCTGCCTGTAGTCCAGACCTGTCTCCCATTGAAAATGTGTGGCGCATTATGAAGCCTAAAATACCACAATGGAGACCCCCGGACTGTTGAACAACTTAAGCTGTACATCAAGTATGAATGGGAAAGAATTCCACCTGAAAAGCTTCAAAAATTGGTCTCCTCAGTTCCCAAATGTTTACTGAGTGTTGTTAAAAGGAAAGGCCATGTAACACAGTGGTAAAAATGCCCCTGTGCCAACTTTTTTGCAATGTGTTGCTGCCATTAAATTCTAAGTTAATGATTATTTGCAAAAAAAAGTTTCTCAGTTGGAACATTAAATATCTTGTCTTTGCAGTCTATTCAATTGAATATAAGTTGAAAAGGATTAGCAAATCTATGAATTCCGTTTTTTATTTAGCATTTACACAAAGTGCCAACTTCACTGCTTTTGGGTTTTGTACATATTTTTTTAGCTTGACATACCGTACAGTCATTTCCACATTACGAAACAATTACAGGGATACCATATACAGAATTGTACTCACAAAAATGTGTAGTTGAGCAACTTTGGCATCTTTTTCTCTCTGCAGATAGCGCCATCACACCACTTTCTATCGAAGTTCCCAAAGAAAAGTACAATTCAAAGCTGAGAAAATTAATCTGCCAACAGGGAGGAATTTACTGTAATCCAGCGTTATCTCCTCCCCTTCGTATTTATTCAGCAATCAGTGTGCCAACACAGGCAGGCTCACTTTCACTCTGTCCAAAATGGCTGCGGGGTCCTGCAAAAAAGCATGCAAGCGGCTGCTGTTAACGTAAGCGGCCACACCCGCGGCCGCCAACAGAATCAGCGGCCACCTCAGGGACTGCTTGGCTTCGACTCCGTCGCACGGTCGGGTCTTAAAGGGTTGGGCCACCCTGTCCCACTGAGTCAGTATGGCTTGACGGGCTCCGGCCCACTTCCCTGGACCTTTGAGGCGGTACTGGCAGGGGGTGATGGGCCCGTTCAGCAGGTTCAGTCCCAGCTTCGGGTCGGTAAGCAGCAACCTGCCGATGTTGGGTCGGACCCCCAGCATCGTCGCGATCTCGTCCATGTATACGGCGTAGTCCACCTGGATGGTGTGTCTCGGACTGGTCACATACCTGAAATAAAGAGACAATAACAAAATGTCGTTGTTAAAGGCCTACTGAAATGACATTTTTTTTATTTAAACGGGGATAGCAGATCCATTCTATGTGTCATACTTGATCATTTCGCGATATCGCCATATTTTTGCTGAAAGGATTTAGTATAGAACATCGACGATAAAGTTCGCAACTTTTGGTCGCTGTTAAAAAAAGCCTTGCCTGTACCGGAAGTAGCGTGACGTCGCAGGTTGAAGGGCTCCTCACATTTCCCCATTGTTTACACCAGCAGCGAGAGCGATTCGGACCGAGAAAGCGACGATTACCCCATTAATTTGAGCCAGGATGAAAGATTCGTGGATGAGGAACGTGAGAGTGAAGGACTAGAGTGCAGTGCAGGACGCATCTTTTTTCGCTCTGACCGTAACTTAGGTACAAGCTGGCTCATTGGATTCCACACTCTCTCCTTTTTCTATTGTGGATCACGGATTTGTATTTCAAACCACCTCGGATACTATATCCTCTTGAAAATGAGAGTCGAGAACGCGAAATGGACATTCACAGTGACTTTTATCTCCACGACAATACATCGGCGAAGCACTTTAGCTACAGAGCTAACGTGATAGCATCTGTAGCAGATAGAAACAAAAGAAATAAGCCCCTGACTGGAAGGATAGACAGAAGATCAACAATACTATTAAACCATGGACATGTAACTACACGGTTAATGCTTTCCAGCCAGCCCTCATCTGCTCATCAACACCCGTGCTCACCTGCGTTCCAGCGATCGACGGAGCGACGAAGGACTTCACCAGATCATAGATGCGGTCGGCGGCTAGCGTCGGATAGCGCGTCTGCTATCCAAGTCAAAGTCCTCCTGGTTGTGTTGCTGCAGCCAGCCGCTAATACACAGATCCCACCTACAGCTTTCTTCTTTGCAGTCTCCATTGTTCATTAAACAAATTGCAAAAGATTCACCAACACAGATGTCCAGAATACTGTGGAATTTTGAGATGAAAACAGAGCTTTTTGTATTGCATTCAAAGGTGTACCAATACTTCCGTTTAACTAGTGACGTCACGCGCATACGTCATCATACAAAGACATTTTCAACCGGAAGTTTAGCGGGAAATTTAAAATTGCACTTTATAAGTTAACCCGGCCGTATTGGCATGTGTTGCAATGTTAAGATTTCATCATTGATATATAAACTATCAGACTGCGTGGTCGGTAGTAGTGGCTTTCAGTAGGCCTTTAACGCCTCACTTCAACACCTTCACTTTTGGTGGATTCTTGCGGTGCCAGTGGACCAAAGCGGTAGTGTTTTGCCAGAAGAAGACCACATTTCCCATGAGGACTAGCGCGTATAGCGTCAAACTGACTGTAATATTGGCACACATATTAGGTCTCTAATGGCTATGTTGATGTTAAACAGCAGACGCTATCAATTAATGATCTTGGATTGCGCTACAAACAGGACAATACCAAGAATGTATGGAGGAGGATGTAGGTCCGAAGCAAAGAAAGACCGGCAGGAGAGGTTTTTTCGAAGGAAGAAGTGCGGAACTAACAAGCTGGTGGCTATTTATTGTTACCACGCAAATTATTAGTATTATCATTTTGATTTGAGCATTGAAACTCACTTATTAGTTCAGCAGGAACAGATCCAAGGCAGCATTGGTCTGAAATCCCTCGTCTTTAAGCTCGAGTGAAAGCCGTGGCAATGTTGATCCTGACTGTCCTTTTATCCGGGTAAGCTCCGTTTTTCTTTTTCTGTCTCCTCAGACAAAACTTTTCGTTAGAGATGTCCGATAATGGCTTTTTTGCCGATATCCGATATTGTCCAACTCTTAATCACTGATTCCGATATCAACCGATACCGATATATACAGTCGTGGAATGAACACATTATTATGCCTAATTTTGTTGTGATGCATTAAACAATGTAACAAGGTTTTCCAAAATAAATCAACTCAAGTTATGGAAAAAAAATGCCAACATGGCACTGCCATATTTATTATTGAAGTCACAAAGTGCAATATTTTTTTTAACATGCCTCAAAACAGCAGCTTGGAATTTGGGACATGCATGAGGAGGTTGAGGTGGGCGGGGTTGAGGGGGCGGGGGGTGTATATTGTAGCGTCCTAGAAGAGTTAGTGCTGCAAGGGGTTCTGGGTATTTGTTCTGTTGTGTTTATGTTGTGTTACGGTGCGGATGTTCTTTCCGAAATGTGTTTGTCATTCTTGTTTGGTGTGGGTTCACAGTGTGGCGCATATTTGTAACAGTGTTAAAGTTGTTTATACGGACACCCTCAGTGTGACCTGTATGGCTGTTGACCAAGTATGCCTTGCATTCACTAGTGTGTGTGTGAAAAGCCGTAGATATTATTTGACTGGGCCGGCACGCAAAGCCAGTGCCTTTAAGGTTTATTGGCGCTCTGTACTTCTCTCTACGTCCGCGTACACAGCGGCGCTTTAAAAAGTCATACATTTTACCGATAATTTCCAATATTACATTTTAAAGCATATATCGGCCGATTGATATCGGCGGTCCGATATTATTGGACATCTCTACTTTTCGTTTCTTTGGTTGTTTTGGAGCTTCGGCCATGATAACAGTGATTACACGTCGGCGTTCTTCTTCTTTTTCTTCTTTCAGTTTTCAGGCATTCGCATCGACTTCCATCTTTTTAACGAATGGGGAAAGGGGGAGTGACCTATGCCGTAGAGCAGTGGTCCCCAACCACCGGGCCGCGGCCCGGTACCGGGTCCGCGGCCCGGTACCGGTCCGTGGATCGATTGGTACCAGGCCGCACAAGAAATACAAATTTTTTTTTTACAAATTATTTTAAATTTTTTTATTAAATCAACATAAAAAACAAAAGATACACTTACAATTAGTGCACCAACCCAATTTACACTCATTCACACTCATTCACACAAAAGGGTTGTTTCTTTCTGTTATTAATATTTCTGGTTCCTACATTATATATCAATATAGATCAATACAGTCTGCAGGGATACAGTCCGTAAGCACACATGATTGTATTTTTTTATGACAAAAAAAAAACAAACAAAAAAAATACCATACACAAACCCCATTCCCCCCCAACCCCCACCCCCCGGTCCATGGGACAAATTTTCAAGCGTTGACCGGTCCGCAGTTACAAAAAGGTTGGGGACCACTGCTGTAGAGCAGGCCTGGGCAATTATTTTGCCTCTGGGGGCCAAATTCGAGAAAAAAATGTGTCTGGGGGCCCGGTATATCTATTTTTAGGAACACTAATACAAAACCTCACAATAATGTCTGATTGAATGCTAAAAACGTTTAGACAGACCGCCTTAAAAAAACCGGAATATAATTTTACATTGTTTTACAGAATGAGACACCCAGAATGTACATGAAAATAAAGAATCTGGGATTTAAAATATTAACTATGAAGGATAAAACACTGAATATTGACAACATATGAACGTCACACACCCTCTCCATCCACATATTTTACAATTAAGTGAAACGCAACAAACAGCGAAATATGAACGCGAAGGGTAAAAAAAACAAAACAACCTACAATCTGATGTATCTGATACATCACTAAGCTTTGTTGTGAAAATCTCCTTCCGCGTCTGTCCCTGACACCCACATTTCAGGCTCTGGAAACACTCTGTGGAAACGCTCTCCACCCACACTGCTTGGTGCCTCGTCTGAGCTGCTGTGACTTAGATGACCATAGTAACTAATTAGATTACCATAGTAACTAGTATATCATGCAAAAGCGCAGATTCCAACCATTGAAATACTTTGTATAGTTCAAGACTTACGGTCATTAGAAAACTACACTGCACATCATAATGGCAGCTACACTTTCCATCTTAAAGATCTCAACAAATCATTTGGGAATGTCCGGCGGGCCAGATTGAAAAGCTTAACGGGCCGCATGTGGCCCCCGGGGCCTTACTTTGCCCACGTCTGCTGTTGAGTATTAAACTCTGCGACTGGTTTTTTCGGATATTGACCACGTTGGGGTTCCGGTCAGAGAACACACAGTCATCATTTGGACTCCTCCAACTTTAATGGTGCATATTGGTGTAGGTTCATTTGGTTAGTTAGTTAGTTAGTTAGTATCTGTAAACCACAAGCAAACACCCATCAACGTTTATGTCATTTAACTAAACAACAATATATATATATGCCTATATATATGCTCAAAGTAAAATACTAGAGACATAATATACTGCATTTCCACAATGGCATATGAGCTAGCCACATTAGCAGCAGCAATGCTATCCTTAACAGGGAGATGTTAGCTCGTAGCATTCTGACAACACAGCATCAATAATATTATTAAAACACCCCTAAATGTTACACGAACACAGTGATGTCTATTAATAAACTAAATTAGTCTTATATAATAATCAACATACTCACATCGTCAAAGACTAGAGCACCGATTAAACGTAGCAGAGAAAACAAGTCAGCACACATTAACACACGTCAAAAGGGAAGCGGAAGTGACCCCTACAGGAAGGAAGCGGAAGTGACACTGTCATGAAATGCTTCAAAATAAAGTATCTGAAAACGTAGATAAACATGTAGAATTCTTAACATCTGCCGTAGAGCAAGTCAGCACATTTGTAGTTTTTTGCGTGTCAGGGTTCCTGCCACTCTCCTCAATGTCACGAAGTGCCGGTAAAAGCGATCCAGACCCGCTCAGGCCATGACAAACGTGTCATTCAGTCATCCCAAACAAAAGTTGTGAAAATATTTAATGAAGGTTGAAAAGTTACTTAGTGCTGCTTTAAGATTAAAGATGTTAGCTAACCGAGACCTTTGTTTTCTCCATTGTTGTCATTTGAATCAAACTGTGAGTTACCTTCCCGCCATGGTCTCCTCCTTATACTTGATATCATCCAGCATGCAAGCCACTGATGGAAGCTTGAGGCAGCCTGTTTGAAAAAAAATATAGATTAAATAACACGTTGTTTACTATGTCGGAGGTTGGTTGTTTACAGAACCAATCATACCTTTGAATACCCTCGTGGCCCACCTGGCCTGCATTTCAGAGATGGGCATGATGGCCCCCAGCGGCTGCACCAGGCCGATCACAGCCAGCGTGGGGCGCTCCAGCTCAGGGGGAAACACATACTTGTACAGCGGCGCCTTGTTGCCCGACACGGGGATCACATCCGAGGCCAGGAACGGGAAGGAAAAACTGTAGCCTGTGGCAAATACCTACAAAACAACAACAAGCCACGTTTTTTGCACGTTTCGGCGCCATGGTGAAGACAGGGTTTTTTTTGGCGACCTACCACCAAGTCCACGTCCTCCACCACGCTGCCGTCGACAAACTCCACGCTGGAGCCGTGAAATCCGCGGATGTTGGGCTTCACCTGAACCGTTCCTGACAGGATGCGGTTGGGAAGGTCGTCGTTCACGGTGGGATGCTGGCTGAACAATCTGGGGAAAGCAATAAAGTGGTGGGAAGAGTTTGAGACTAGAGACGTCCGATAATATCGGACTGCTGATATCATCGGCCGATAAATGCTTTAAAATGTAATATCGGAAATTATCGGTATCGGTTTCAAAAAGTACAATTTATGACTTTTTAAAATGCCACTGTGTACACGGACGTAGGGCCAATATAACTTAAAGGCACTGCCCCCAGTCACATAATACCTACGGCTTTTCACACGCACAAGTGAATGCAAGGCATACTTGGTCAACAGCCATACAGGTCACACTGAGGGTGGCCGTATAAACAACTTTAACACTGTTACAAATAAGCGCCACACTGTGAACCCACACCAAACAAGAGTGAACAACACATTTCGGGAGAACATCCGCACCGTAACACAACATAAACACAACAGAACAAATACTCAGAACTCCTTGCAGCACTAACTCTTCCGGGACGCTACAATATACACCCCGCCCACCTCAACCTCATCATGCTCTCTCAGGGAGAGCATGTCCCAAATTCCAAGCTGCTGTTTTGAGGCTTGTTTAAAAAAATAATGCACTTTGTGACTTCAATAATAAATATGGCAGTGCCATGTTGGCATTTTTTTTCTCCATAACTGGAGTTGATTTATTTTGGAAAACCTTGTTACATTGTTTAATGCAGGGGTGTCCAAACTTTTTCCACTGAGGGCCGCACACGGAAAAATTTAAGCATGCGGGGGCCATTTTGACATTTTTTATTTTCAAACCATAACAAAATACATAGATTTTTTTTTTTCAACCTTTAGGGCTCCCTGGGACCATAAAGGGTCTCAGTCATTAAAATGTTAAAAAAGTGAAATTATTATTATTTTTTATTTAACGCTTACAGTAAATCTCTATATCAAGTTCAGGTTGATATAAAGTAAAAAAAAAAAAAAAAAGGTTTTATGCCTTTTCTATCAAAGACAACTTTGTTTTTTATAGTAAAACTGAAATATGCAGTATTTAGTAATTAGAGCCTTAAAAGATCAATAATGCAGGACACCATTGATTTTAATTATTTAATATTTTTGAGTAATCACAGTGAAAAGTTAAATAAAATCCTACTAAATATATTAGGGGTCCAAAAGGTCCCCCACTCATAAAGTGATACATTTTTATTAGTTTTTTTTTACTTTTAACACTTAAATTACAAGATCAACTTCAGATATATCTGTCCATTTTACGTTTGAACTATTATTTTGTTTGTTTTATGCTCTTTTGTCAAATAAAACTTTGATGTTTTTATATGGCTACCACACAATATATGCAATATTTTTTCCACATAAAACATTTTAAAGTGATATTTTTTAAGTAATAATTCATTATAACATGGATTTTTAGTCTTTTTTTTTTATTTTTTAGCAATGGCAAAAAAAAGAAAAATAAACAAAGACAAAAGAAAAAAAAACAGCCTGCCTGGCAGCTTTGTGTCAACATTGCAACTTTTTCTTGTTAGATTTCACCTCATTCCACTTTTTAAAAAAAGTTTTTTTAAATTTTTGCAATATTATCAATTATGCAATTTCTGCAGAATGTGTGGCGGGCCGCTAAACAATTAGCTGCGGGCTTCATTTTTCTATGAAGGATAAAACACTGAATATTGACAAAATATGAATGTCACACCCCCTTTTGATCAACCTATTTTACAATCAAGTGAAACGCAACAAAAATGCAACAAACAAACGCAACAAAAATGCAACAAACAGTGAAATATGAACGCGAAGGGTACAAAATAAATCAACTTATAATCTGATATATCGGATACATCAGTGGTCCATACATCACCGGGCCGATTGGTACCGATTGGTACCGACCGATTGGCACCGGGCCGCACAAGAAATTTAAAAAAAATAAAAAAATTTAAAAAATTAAAAAACTAAACTAAATCAACATAAAAAACACTATATACACATTATATATCAATATAGATCAATACAGTCTGCAGGGATACAGTCCGTAAGCACACATGATTGTATTACTTTATGAAAAAAAATAAAAATAAAAATCTTCATAATTTTCCAAAATCAATTAAAAAATGTTTCTTTAAAAAAAAAAGAAGAATGTTTTTATTAGAGATGTCCGATAATATCGGACTGCCGATATTATTGGCCGATAAATGCTTTAAAATGTAATATGTAAAGTAAAATGTATGACTTTTTAAAACGCAGCTGTGTACACAGATGTAAGAATAAGTACAGAGCGCCAATAAACCTTAAAGGCACTGCCTTTTCGTGCCGGCCCAATCACATAATACCTACGGCTTTTCACACACACAAGTGAATGCAATGCATACTTGGTCAACAGCCATACAGGTCACACTGAGGGTTGTATAAACAACTTTAACACTGTTACAAATATGCGCCACACTGTGAACCCACACCAAACAAGAATGACAAACACATTTGGGGAGAACATCCGCACCGTAACACAACATAAACACAACAGAACAAATACCCAGAACCCCTTGCAGCACTAACTCTTCCGGGACGCTACAATATACACTCCCCCGCAACCCTGCACCCGCCAACCCCAACCTCCTCATGCTCTCTCAGGGAGAGCATGTCCCAAATTCCAAGCTGCTGTTTTGAAGCATGTTAAAAAAAATAATGCACTTTGTGACTTCAATAATAAATATGGCAGTGCCATGTTGGCATTTTTTTTCCCATAACTTGAGTTGATTTATTTTGGAAAACCTTGTTACATTGTTTAATGCATCCAAATTAGGCATAATAATGTGTTAATTCCACGACTGTATATATCGGTATCGGTTGATATCGGAATCGGTAATTAAGAGTTGGACAATATCGGGATATCGGCAAAAAAGCCATTATCGGACATCTGTATTTGAGACCCATTGCTATCACAATGTTTGGGGGTGGGGAGAAATGTGACCTTTTGGATCAAACTTTCAGGAAATGTCAGAATCGGAATGAGGAACACGTGTTTAGATTTTGGGTGTGATTTGGATCGCCGTCCATTTTCTTTAAAGGTTATTTAAGATTTAGAGATGGGGCCAAGCAGAGGTCTGTGTTTTGTATTTTTTTTTTTTCCCTGGTCAAACAGGTAAATAATCGCCGATAGACAAAAAGACATATTTGAACATCAAGCCTCGATTGATGATTGACTGTCCCGCTCGATATGAAACCCAAATGGCAAAGGAAGTGAGTGCACTCGGTTATACCTGTGATTTGGCCTCAGGTTGTACAGGTTGTGATCAATTCTTTGATTGAGCCAGTTCTCTGCCAGGCCACACATGAAGTTGAAGGGAAGGATCCTCTGCACCGTTCTCAACAGCCTGGTATAACTCATATCCATTGGCATGCCGTTCGTCCCCACCCTGTACCAGATCCACGCCCCTCTTCGTGTGCTCAGGTAAAGCTACAGGGAGGACAGAACGTAGTACGATGATCATTAACTAACATTTTTCATGCAAGTGGATGCAAATTCTTCATCAAAAATCAGCCTCCGTATCTTTGTAAAGTCGTTATTTCCAACCGGATCTCATTAGACTGACTTTGAAAGACACAGCAATTCAATTTGCCCACCTGCTTGGTGACTCGGCTTAGCTCCACGGCGATGTCCCCTCCGGAGTTCCCGATCCCTACCACCACCACCTTCTTGTTCCGCCACTCTTCCGAAGTCTTGTAGTCCCGACTGTGGAAGTACTTGCCCTCAAACTTGTCAATACCTGAAGAAACGTAACATGAAACTTATCACTATCTCAAAAAGCAAGCATTTTTTTTAATGACGGTATAACTTCTAAAAGCCCTTTTGTATACCGTCTCAAGTATAATAGTCATATAATAATAATGTTTTAGATTTATATAGCGCTTGTCTAGACACTCAAAGCCAGGGGTCCCCAAACTTTTTGACTCCGGGGCCGCATTGGGGTAAAACAATTTGGCTGGGGGCCGCGCTATATATATATATATATATATATATATATTTATATATATATATATATATATATATATATATATATATACACTACCGTTCAAAAGTTTGGGGTCACCCAAACAACTTTGTGGAATAGCCTTCATTTCTAAGAACAAGAATAGACTGTCGAGTTTCAGATGAAAGTTCTCTTTTTTTGGCCATTTTCAGCGTTTAATTGACCCCACAAATGTGATGCTCCAGAAACTCAATCTGCTCAAAGGAAGGTCAGTTTTGTAGCTTCTGTAACGAGCTAAACGGTTTTCAGATGATATACCAGTTACTATGGTAATCTAATTAGTTACTATGGTCATCTATGTCACAGCAGATCAGACGAGGCACCAAGCAGTGTGGGCGGGAAGCGTTTCCACAGACGCGGAAGGAGATTTTCACAACAAAGTTCTAAAGCTTAATGATATATAGGATAGAAAGTACTTTATTGATCCCTGGGGGGAATTCAGCAAATATCAGATGTATCAGATTGTAGGTGGGTGTATTTTGAACCCTTCGCGTTCATATTTCACTGTTTGTTGCATTTTTGTTGCGTTTCACTTGATTGTAAGATTTTTAAAGTCATTTTGATAGTAGGCTAATATAGACACTTACATCATGTGGTGCCTTCATTATAACACTTATATAAGACTTTTAAAGTCATTTTGATAGTAGGCTAATATAGCTAATATAGACACATCATGTGTTGTCTTCATTATAACACTTATATAAGACTTTTAAAGTCATTTTGATAGTAGGCTAATATAGACACTTACATCCTGTGGTGCCTTCATTATAACACTTATATAGGACTTTTAAAGTCATTTTGATAGTAGGCTAATATAGCTAATATAGACACTTACATCCTGTGGTGCCTTCATTATAACACTTATATAGGACTTTTAAAGTCATTTTGATAGTAGGCTAATATAGCTAATATAGACACTTACATCCTGTGGTGCCTTCATTATAACACTTGTATAGGACTTTTAAAGTCATTTTGATAGTAGGCTAATATAGACACTTACATCCTGTGGTGCCTTCATTATAACACTTATATAGGACTTTTAAAGTCATTTTGATAGTAGGCTAATATAGCTAATATAGACACTTACATCCTGTGGTGCCTTCATTAGAACACTTATATAAGACTTTTAAAGTAATTTCGATAGTAGGCTAATATAGACACTTACATCCTGTGGTGCCTTCATTAGAACACTTATATAGGACTTTTAAAGTCATTTTGATAGTAGGCTAATATAGACACTTACATCCTGTGGTGCCTTCATTAGAACACTTATATAAGACTTTTAAAGTCATTTTGATAGTAGGCTAATATAGACACTTACATCCTGTGGTGCCTTCATTAGAACACTTATATAAGACTTTTAAAGTCATTTTGATAGTAGGCTAATATAGACACTTACATCCTGTGGTGCCTTCATTAGAACACTTATATAAGACTTTTAAAGTCATTTTGATAGTAGGCTAATATAGCTAATATAGACACTTACATCATGTGGTGCCTTCATTATAACACTTATATACGACTTTTAAAGTCATTTTGATAGTAGGCTAATATAGCTAATATAGACACATCATGTGTTGTCTTCATTATAACACTTATATAGGACTTTTAAAGTCATTTTGATAGTAGGCTAATATAGCTAATATAGACACTTACATCCTGTGGTGCCTTCATTATAACACTTATATAAGACTTTTAAAGTCATTTCGATAGTAGGCTAATATAGCTAATATAGACACTTACATCATGTGGTGCCTTCATTATAACACTTATATAGGACTTTTAAAGTCATTTTGATAGTAGGCTAATATAGACACTTACATCCTGTGGTGCCTTCATTATAACACTTATATAGGACTTTTAAAGTCATTTTGATAGTAGGCTAATATAGACACTTACATCCTGTGGTGCCTTCATTATAACACTTATATAGGACTTTTAAAGTCATTTTGATAGTAGGCTAATATAGCTAATATAGACACTTACATCATGTGGTGCCTTCATTATAACACTTATATACGACTTTTAAAGTCATTTTGATAGTAGGCTAATATAGCTAATATAGACACATCCTGTGGTGCCTTCATTATAACACTTATATAGGACTTTTAAAGTCATTTTGATAGTAGGCTAATATAGCTAATATAGACACTTACATCATGTGGTGCCTTCATTATAACACTTATATAAGACTTTTAAAGTCATTTTGATAGTAGGCTAATATAGACACTTACATCCTGTGGTGCCTTCATTATAACACTTATATAGGACTTTTAAAGTCATTTTGATAGTAGGCTAATATAGCTAATATAGACACTTACATCATGTGGTGCCTTCATTATAACACTTATATAGGACTTTTAAAGTCATTTTGATAGTAGGCTAATATAGACACTTACATCCTGTGGTGCCTTCACTATAACACTTGTATAGGACTTTTAAAGTCATTTTGATAGTAGGCTAATATAGACACTTACATCCTGTAGTGCCTTCATTATAACACTTATATAAGACTTTTAAAGTCATTTTGATAGTAGGCTAATATAGACACTTACATCCTGTGTTGCCTTCATTATAACACTTATATAGGACTTTTAAAGTCATTTTGATAGTAGGCTAATATAGCTAATATAGACACATCCTGTGTTGTCTTCATTATAACACTTATATAAGACTTTTAAAGTCATTTTGATAGTAGGCTAATATAGCTAATATAGACACTTACATCCTGTGGTGCCTTCATTATAACACTTATATAGGACTTTTAAAGTCATTTTGATAGTAGGCTAATATAGCTAATATAGACACTTACATCCTGTGGTGCCTTCATTATAACACTTATATAAGACTTTTAAAGTCATTTTGATAGTAGGCTAATATAGCTAATATAGACACTTACATCCTGTGGTGCCTTCATTATAACACTTATATAGGACTTTTAAAGTCATTTTGATAGTAGGCTAATATAGACACTTACATCCTGTGGTGCCTTCATTATAACACTTATATAAGACTTTTAAAGTCATTTTGATAGTAGGCTAATATAGACACTTACATCATGGGGTGCCTTCATTATAACACTTATATAAGACTTTTAAAGTCATTTTGATAGTAGGCTAATGCAGCTAATATAGACACTTACATCCTGTGGTGCCTTCATTATAACACTTATATAAGACTTTTAAAGTCATTTTGATAGTAGGCTAATATAGCTAATATAGACACTTACATCCTGTGGTGCCTTCATTATAACACTTATATAAGACTTTTAAAGTCATTTTGATAGTAGGCTAATATAGACACTTACATCCTGTGGTGCCTTCATTAGAACACTTATATAAGACTTTTAAAGTCATTTTGATAGTAGGCTAATATAGCTAATATAGACACTTACATCATGTGGTGCCTTCATTATAACACTTATATACGACTTTTAAAGTCATTTTGATAGTAGGCTAATATAGCTAATATAGACACATCATGTGTTGTCTTCATTATAACACTTATATAGGACTTTTAAAGTCATTTTGATAGTAGGCTAATATAGCTAATATAGACACTTACATCCTGTGTTGTCTTCATTATAACACTTATATAAGACTTTTAAAGTCATTTCGATAGTAGGCTAATATAGACACTTACATCCTGTGGTGCCTTCATTATAACACTTATATAGGACTTTTAAAGTCATTTTGATAGTAGGCTAATATAGCTAATATAGACACTTACATCATGTGGTGCCTTCATTATAACACTTATATAGGACTTTTAAAGTCATTTTGATAGTAGGCTAATATAGCTAATATAGACACTTACATCATGTGGTGCCTTCATTATAACACTTATATAAGATTTTTAAAGTCATTTTGATAGTAGGCTAATATAGACACTTACATCCTGTGGTGCCTTCATTAGAACACTTATATAAGACTTTTAAAGTCATTTTGATAGTAGGCTAATATAGACACTTACATCCTGTGGTGCCTTCATTAGAACACTTATATAAGACTTTTAAAGTCATTTTGATAGTAGGCTAATATAGCTAATATAGACACTTACATCATGTGGTGCCTTCATTATAACACTTATATACGACTTTTAAAGTCATTTTGATAGTAGGCTAATATAGCTAATATAGACACATCATGTGTTGTCTTCATTATAACACTTATATAGGACTTTTAAAGTCATTTTGATAGTAGGCTAATATAGCTAATATAGACACTTACATCCTGTGGTGCCTTCATTATAACACTTATATAAGACTTTTAAAGTCATTTCGATAGTAGGCTAATATAGCTAATATAGACACTTACATCATGTGGTGCCTTCATTATAACACTTATATAGGACTTTTAAAGTCATTTTGATAGTAGGCTAATATAGACACTTACATCCTGTGGTGCCTTCATTATAACACTTATATAGGACTTTTAAAGTCATTTTGATAGTAGGCTAATATAGACACTTACATCCTGTGGTGCCTTCATTATAACACTTATATAGGACTTTTAAAGTCATTTTGATAGTAGGCTAATATAGCTAATATAGACACTTACATCATGTGGTGCCTTCATTATAACACTTATATAGGACTTTTAAAGTCATTTTGATAGTAGGCTAATATAGACACTTACATCCTGTGGTGCCTTCACTATAACACTTATATAGGACTTTTAAAGTCATTTTGATAGTAGGCTAATATAGCTAATATAGACACTTACATCCTGTGGTGCCTTCATTATAACACTTATATAAGACTTTTAAAGTCATTTCGATAGTAGGCTAATATAGCTAATATAGACACTTACATCATGTGGTGCCTTCATTATAACACTTATATAGGACTTTTAAAGTCATTTTGATAGTAGGCTAATATAGACACTTACATCCTGTGGTGCCTTCATTATAACACTTATATAGGACTTTTAAAGTCATTTTGATAGTAGGCTAATATAGACACTTACATCCTGTGGTGCCTTCATTATAACACTTATATAGGACTTTTAAAGTCATTTTGATAGTAGGCTAATATAGCTAATATAGACACTTACATCATGTGGTGCCTTCATTATAACACTTATATAGGACTTTTAAAGTCATTTTGATAGTAGGCTAATATAGACACTTACATCCTGTAGTGCCTTCATTATAACACTTATATAAGACTTTTAAAGTCATTTTGATAGTAGGCTAATATAGCTAATATAGACACTTACATCCTGTGGGGCCTTCATTATAACACTTATATAAGACTTTTAAAGTCATTTTGATAGTAGGCTAATATAGACACTTACATCCTGTGTTGCCTTCATTATAACACTTATATAGGACTTTTAAAGTCATTTTGATAGTAGGCTAATATAGCTAATATAGACACTTACATCCTGTGTTGTCTTCATTATAACACTTATATAAGACTTTTAAAGTCATTTTGATAGTAGGCTAATATAGCTAATATAGACACTTACATCCTGTGGTGCCTTCATTATAACACTTATATAGGACTTTTAAAGTCATTTTGATAGTAGGCTAATATAGACACTTACATCCTGTGGTGCCTTCATTATAACACTTATATAGGACTTTTAAAGTCATTTTGATAGTAGGCTAATATAGCTAATATAGACACTTACATCCTGTGTTGTCTTCATTATAACACTTATATAAGACTTTTAAAGTCATTTCGATAGTAGGCTAATATAGCTAATATAGACACTTACATCATGTGGTGCCTTCATTATAACACTTATATAGGACTTTTAAAGTCATTTTGATAGTAGGCTAATATAGCTAATATAGACACTTACATCATGTGGTGCCTTCATTATAACACTTATATAGGACTTTTAAAGTCATTTCGATAGTAGGCTAATATAGACACTTACATCCTGTGGTGCCTTCATTATAACACTTATATAGGACTTTTAAAGTCATTTTGATAGTAGGCTAATATAGACACTTACATCCTGTGGTGCCTTCATTATAACACTTATATAAGACTTTTAAAGTCATTTTGATAGTAGGCTAATACAGCTAATATAGACACTTACATCCTGTGGTGCCTTCAATATAACACTTATATAAGACTTCTAATTTTTTGCGGCTCCAGACAGATTTTTTTTTTTTTTTTTTTGTCGATTCCGGCTCTTTTAACATTTTGGGTTGCCGGCCCTTGCACTAAGCTGACAATGATAATTGTGCTGTCCAGTTGTGATATCTTGCTTTCTAACACACCTGCGTCTCAATTGTGAGTCTTATATGGTAGACAATGCATGCAGGTGCAATTCCAAGACTATGGTGTGTTGCCGTACTCAGGAAGTAGTCTTTGCCATCAAGTTAAATGTGCCAGTCTTGTCTTTTGTTGAGCCCTATGATGTGTTTATACTTTAAGCTGCTTGTTTGCAATATGCATCTTAATGGTAGTTTTCTTTACCAAATTTGGAAGTGTTGAGATTGACGAGCGGTAGTAAATGGATGGCTGGATGGACATCAACATGTAAAATTGCTAATGCTAACTGGTAGCATGGATATGGCATGTGTATATATATGTATATATATATATATATATATATACAGTATATATATCCAATATAGATTGGCATCGAGTTAGTGCAATTTGAAAAGTGGATCAATTCTGGACTTTCGAATAAGGACAAGGTTGGCAGCATTAAACAGTTGATAAAAGTGTTGCATAAGCACATTGGTGTGTTACAAAGGTTGGTTCCCTACGATCTGTCGGCCTGGATGCCAACATATCAAGTCATGCAGGCCTAAAAGCAGTACCTGGGAAGTCCTGGAGAGGCAAGTTGGGGTGACAGTGGTGTCCAATGCAGATCATCACCGCGTCAAATATGTGTTTATTCTTTTTGCCATCCTGGCCCTCCGACTCAACATCCCACTGGCCGGAACGTGTAAAATCTGCCCTCGGCTTTACCTGCAGGACTTTGGTCTGAAGGCACAACAATAACAACTCTTTTAGATTGTTGACAACGGGCAAACACGCAGTTTTATTACATCAATTGTATCTCTCTTTGATCCACACGGTCATTCATTAACAAGTACAAAATCCAAAACAAGATAAGTGGTCACGTTGTGTAAATGGTAAATAAAAACAGAATACAATGATTTGCAAATCCTTGTCAACTTATATTCAATTGAATAGACTGCAAAGACAAGATATTTAACGTTCCAACTGGAAAACTTTGTTATGTTTTGCAAATATTAGCTCATTTGGAATTTGATGCCTGCAACGTGTTTCAAAAAAGCTGGCACAAGTGGCAAAAAAGGCTGAGAAGGTGGAGGAATGCTCATCAAACACTTATTTGGAACATCCCACAGGTGAACAGGCTAATTGGGAACAGGTGGGTGCCATGATT
Organism: Entelurus aequoreus; assembly: GCF_033978785.1. Taxonomy (NCBI): domain Eukaryota; kingdom Metazoa; phylum Chordata; class Actinopteri; order Syngnathiformes; family Syngnathidae; genus Entelurus; species Entelurus aequoreus. The sequence goes on along the minus strand of NC_084757.1, from coordinate 11,827,913 downwards.
GGGTGTAAAAGCAGCTTCCATGAAATGCTCAGTCATTCACAAACAAGGACGAGGCGAGGGTCACCACTTTGTTAACAAATGCCTGAGAAAATTGTTTAAGAACAACAATTCTCAACCAGGCATTGCAAGGAATTTAGGGATTTCACCATCTACGCTCTGTAATATTTCGAGAATCTGGAGAAAGCCCTGCACGTAAGCGGCAAGGCTGAAAACCAACATTGAATGCCCGGGACCTTCGATCCCTCAGGCGGTACTGCATCAAAAAGCGACGTCAGTGTGTAAAGGATATCACCACATGGGTGTTTAGGAACACTTCAGAAAAGCACTGTCAGTAACTACAGTTGGTCGCTACATCTGTAAGTGCAAGTTAAAACTCTACTATGCAAAGCCAAAGCCATTTATCAACAACACCCAGAAACACTGTGTGCTGGGCCCGAGCTCATCTAAGATGGACTGATGCAAAGTGGAAAAGTGTTCTGTGGTCTGACGAGTCCACATTTCAAATTGTTTTTGGAAACGGTGGATGTCGTGGAAAAGAACCATCCGGATTGTTCTAGGCGCAAAGTGGAAAAGCCAACATGTGTGATGGTATGGGGGTGTATTAGTGCCCAAGACATGGGTAACTTACACATCTGTGAAGGCACCATTAATGCTGAAAGGTACAAACAGATTTTGGAGCAACATATGTTGCCATCCAAGCAACGTTATCATGGACGCCCCTGCTTATTTCAGCAAGACAATGCCAAGCCACAATCTGCACGTGTTACAACAGCGTGGCTTTGTAGTAAAAGAGTGCGGGTACTAGACTGGCCTGCCTGTAGTCCAGACCTGTCTCCCATTGAAAATGTGTGGCGCATTATGAAGCCTAAAATACCACAAGGGAGACCCCCGGACTGTTGAACAACTTAAGCTGTACATCAAGCAAGAATGGGAAAGAATTCCACCTGAAAAGCTTCAAAAATGTGTCTCCTCAGTTCCCAAACGTTTACTGAGTGTTGTTAAAAGGAAAGGCCATGTAACACAGTGGTAAAAATGCCCCTGTGCCAACTTTTTTGCAATGTGTTGCTGCCATTAAATTCTAAGTTAATGATTATTTGCTAAAAAAAAATGAAGTTTCTCAGTTGGAAGATTAAATATCTTGTCTTTGCAGTCTATTCAATTGAATATAAGTTTAAAAGGATTTGCAAATCATTGTATTCTCTTTTTATTCACGAATTACACAACGTGCCAACTTCACTGGTTTTGGGTTTTGTAATAGCGCTGTTTAGTTGATTGTAAACAACAGTACAGCACGTGCAACATGCACAGGGTTTACCATACCTACATTTTAAAGTGCATGTAGAAGTAGATACAACTGCGAAATGCTGACCACTCATCATACTTTAAAGGCCTACTGAAATGATTTTTTTTTTATTTAAACGGGGATAGCAGATCCATTCTATGTGTCATACTTGATCATTTCGCGATATTGCCATATTTTTGCTGAAAGGATTTAGTATAGAACAACGACGATAAAGTTCGCAACTTTTGGTCACTGATTAAAAAAAAAAGCCTTGCCTGTACCGGAAGTAGCGTGACGTCACAGGAGGAAGGATTCCTCACAATTCCCCGTTGTTTACAATGCAGCTAGAGAGATTCGGACCGAGAAAGCGACGATTACCCCATTAATTTGAGCGAGAATGAAAGATTCGTGGATGAGGAACGTTAGAGTGAAGAACTAGAGAGGCAGTGCAGGGTGTATCTTTTTTCGCTCTGACCGTAACTTAGGTACAAGCTGGCTCATTGGATTCCACACACTCTCCTTTTTCTATTGTGGATCACGGATTTGTATTTTAAACCACCTCGGATACTATATCCTCTTGAAAATGAGAGTCGAGAACGCGAAATGGACATTCACAGTGACTTTTATCTCCACGACAATATATCGGCGAAGCTCTTTAGCTACTGAGCTAACGTGATAGCATCTGGCTCAAATGCAGATAGAAACAAAATAAATAAATCCCTGACTGGAAGGATAGACAGAAGATCAACAATACTATTAAACCATGGACATGTAAATACACGGTTAATAATTCTCAGCCTGGCAAAGCTTAACAATGCTGTTGCTAACGACGCTGAAGCTAACTTAGCAACTTAGCAACCGGACCTCACAGAGCTATGCTAAAAACATTAGCGCTCCACCTACGCCAGCCAGCCCTCATCTGCTCATCAACACCCGTGCTCACCTGCGTTCCAGCGATCGACGGCGCGACGAAGGACTTCACCTGAACACAGATGCGGTTGGCGGCTAGCATCGGCTAGCGCGTCTGCTATCCAAGTAAGTCCTCCTGGTTGTGTTGCTGCAGCCAGCCGCTAATACACCGATCCCACCTACAACTTTCTTCTTTGCAGTCTCCATTGTTCATTAAACAAATTGCAAAAGATTCACCAACACAGATGTCCAGAATACTGTGGAATTGTTCGATGAAAACAGAGCAGTTTGTATGGTGACACATTGGGTACGAATACTTCCGTTGCCGTCGTGACGTCACGCGCATACGTCATCATACATAGACGTTTCCAACCGGAAGTTCAGCGGGAAATTTAAAATGTCACTTTATAAGTTAACCCGGCCGTATTGGCATGTGTTGCAATGTTAAGATTTCATCATTGATATATAAACTATCAGACTGCGTGGTCGCTAGTAGTGGCTTTCAGTAGGCCTTTAAAAATCAGAGGGTTGCCTACAGCCACGGCCCGTCAGATTTTTAATTTTAACAAGTCAGATTTTTTTTGTTTTTGTTTTGGAAAGGCATGTTTTGTATGCTTTGGCAGATGCTTACGTTGAAGCGTATGTGCTTGAGGAGCCGGAAGTGGTCGGCGTACATGCGGAAGTAGTCCATGATGAGCGTGTTGTGCATGTAGTTTGGGAAGTGCGCGGGAATAGGGTAGTCGCTGTAGCACATCATCTCCTTGGAGGTGTTGATTATGACAGAGTGGTAGATGCTGGCCCGGTCCGACTCGGGGTGGTCCTAGAGGACACAGGAGATGTTCAAAATGGCATTTTTTTTTGGTGCAAGAGACATGTTGCCGAACCCACCTTGAACCTCCACAGGCCTCCGATGTCGTCGCTGCTCTCAAAGCAGACGGGCTCCAGCCCCTCGTCCAGGCAGCACTTGATGCAGGCCAGACCCGAGCTACCTGCTCCAATGATGGCCACACGGCGACTCATACTGCAACTGTCACAAGTTAAAGTTAAAGTACCAATGATTGTCACACACACACACACTAGGTGTGGTGAAATGTGTCCTCTGCATTTGACCCATCCCCTTCTTCACCCCCTGGGAGGTGAGGGGAGCAGTGGGCAGCAGCGGTGGCCACGCTCGGGAATCATTTTTGGTGATTTAACCCCCAATTCCAACCCTTGATGCTGAGTGCCAAGCAGGGAGGTAATGGGTCCCACATATAAAGTCTTTGGTATGACTCGGGGTTTGAACTCACAACCTACCGATCTCAGGGCGGACCCTCTAACCCAGACCTGGGCATTCTGCGGCCCGTGGGCCGCATCCGGCCCTTTGTGCGTCCCTGTCCGGCCCGCGTGAGGCCAATTATAAATTACAAAATAAATTTAAAAAAGTATCTATGTCGAGTGTGCAATACAACGGTGCTGCTTTTGTTTTGAAAATCGTTATTTGTATTACTTCCGTGTGGACGTATGCGTGTGCGTGATTGTGAGTGAATGTGAACAGCTGCAATCACAAATTACAAAATAAAGTTGAAAAAACATCTATGTCGTGCGCGCAATACAACTGTGCTGCTTTTATTTTGAAAAGTATTATTTATGTGCGTATGTCCGTGTGTAACCTGCGAGTGAAGGTGCACATGCAGCGACAAGTGATGCACGGTTTACACCCGAGACGCTAAAAAGAGAAAAGTTGATGAGGAATGGCGTGTTTCCAACAAGACATGGACTGCCAAGCAACGTTCCCTCTAAGGTGCGCGCCTGCGCAATTGCGCACTGCTCAAGCGTCCGCTGCGCGCAGCAAATATATGCCGCGCACCAAATCAAATCCCATCTGAATTCTAAACAAAATAAACATATTTATTTTATGTAATTTTGCAATGCAACTCTGAGTGACAGTGACAACAAGCGGCCCTAACGGTGTTCGTCAACACCGTTCAATTGAACACCGTTCAATTATTGTAACGTCTATCGAGATGCTTCGAGGACAGGAATTATATCGATCACTTTATTGAGCAAAACTGTTTATATTCGGACATAACCACACCAAAAACATGAGTAAAACAATTCTATCTCGAAAAACTAGTCATTTTCTGCCGTACAAACCAGGCCAAAACCAACTTGTCATCTGTCACCAACACGCATAGCACTAAACCACTGGTGCGTTTATGGCCACACAAAAAGTCGGACAACTCAAACACCACACAAAGTTACACTATGACTCCTCAGTCATACGTGTGCTTATTTTACTGTCATTTATTATTAATGTGAATTTATTTATATTTGTCATGGAATGCTGTTACACACACTATGTTGAAGTATTACTATTATTATTAATTATTATTATTATTATTATTATTTATTTTACGGTATATATCAAAAATAATATTGAGCAAAATTTAATTGAAATATTGTCGATGTGGCCCTCCAGCAGTACCCGGGTTGCTCATGCGGCCCCCGGTAAAAATTAATTGCCCACCCCTGCTCTAACCACTAGGCCACTGAGTAGGTTTAGAAACTCATTTTCAATTTTGCCCCGAGAGAAATGGCATCTACATAGATAATAAGCTTTTTTGTTGTTATTTGTTTACCTCAGGGGTGTCCAAACTTTTTGACTTTTTGAAAAAAGTAAATTTACAGTAGTGACATAGTTTACATAATTTTTTTTCCAAAATAAATACAATTGTCCGGGGGCCGAAAGCCTGCATGCAAACTAACACACACACACACACACACACACACACACACACACACACACACACACACACACACACACACACACACACACACACACACACACACACACACACACACACACACACACGTATATATGTGTATATGAGTACCTATTACTATAATAATATAATGCATATAATGGATAATAATATAATGGATACATCATTGGGGCGGCATGGCGTAGTGGGTAGAGCGCCCGTGTCAGAAACCTGAGGGTTTTAACATGTAAAGCGACTTTGGGTACTTAGAAAAGCGCTATATAAATTCCAGGTATTATTATTAACAATTACTATAATTGGATATAAAGAGTAAGTGAAAGTTACTTCCATGATGACCTCATTAAGGTTTTTTAATCAATCAGAAATATCAAGCAGCTAAAATGCACCAAACATGGATAAGTGTGGAGAGGGTGTTTTGCATTTTACCCATCATCCCTGGTCATGGTTTTAAATGGTCATAACTTAGATGTTCTGTGTGTGTATTGATTGGACATTTTTCATAACATTCACAAAGTTAAATGAGCAGGTTGCTGGATTTTTTTTTCTGCACCATGACTAGGGAAGGTTGTTTGGATTGGGTCAAATAAATAAATGATGTGCTCATTGTCGAGCCCCCGTGACTCAGTGAAACTTGTATTTCTATCAACCTGTGAGTCAGTGAAACTTGCTTTACTTCTGAGTCAGTGAAATTTGAGCTTTTGTCGAGGCTCGGTAAGGCAGTGAACTCCGAGCGTTTGTCAACCTGTGAGTCAGTAAAACTCGAGTTGTGTCAAGTGGCAGTGAGCAAGTCAAACTCTAATCTTCGTCAGTGAAACTCGAGTCTTCGTCAACCTATGAGTCAGTGGCGCACGAGTCTCTGTCAAATACCTCTGAATCCATGAAACGTGCGTTTTTGAGTCTTCATCAACCTGAGAGTCGGTGAAACCCGAGATTCTGTCAAGTACCTCCGAGTGAGATAAACTCAAGTCTTTGCGGAACATTCATGTGTCTGCAACTTGAGTCTTCAGTCAGGGAAACTCAAGTCTTCGTCAACCTGTGAGTCACTGAAATTCGAGTCTTCGTCAACCTATGAGTCAGTGAAACGTAAGTCTTTGTCAACCTGTGAGTCAGTGTAACTCGAGTCTTCATCAACCTGAGTCAGTGAAACTTGAGTGTCTGTCAAGTACCTCTGAGTGAGTTAAACTGGAGCCTTTGTCGAGCCCCTGTGACTCAGTGAAACTTATGTTTCTATCAACCTGTGAGTCAGTGAAACTTGCTTTACTTCTGAGTCAGTTAAATTTGAGCTTTTGCCGGGACTCGGTAAGGCAGTGAACTTCGAGCCTTTGTCAACCTGTGAGTCAGTAAAACTCGAGTTGTGTCAAGTGGATGTGAGCTAGTCAAACGCTAATCTTCGTTGAGCACACATTCGTCAGTGAAACGCGAGTCTTTGTCAACCTGTGAGTCAGTGGAGCTTGAGTCTTTGTCAAATACATCTGAATCAGTGAAACTTGCGTCTTTGTCAACCTGTGAGGCAGTGACACTCGAGATTCCTCTGAGTGAGTTAAACTCAAGTCTTTGTCGAACATTCATGTGTCTGCAACTTGAGTCTTCATCAAGTGCTAATAAGTCAGTGAAACTTGAGTCTTCATCGAGTACTTGTGAGTCAGTAAACCTTTAGTCTTTGTCAACATGTGAGTCAGTGAACCTTGAGTCTTTGTAAACCTCTAAGTCAGGGAAACCCAAGTCTCTGTCAAATACTTTGGAGTCAGTGAAATCTGAGTCTTTGCCGAGCCCCTGTGCATCAGTAAAACTCGTATTTCTATCAACCTGTGAGTCAATGAAACTTGCTTTACTTCTGAGTCACTGAAATTTGAGCTTTTGCCGAGGCGTTTGTCAACCTGTGAGTCAGTAAAACTGGAGTTGTGTCAAGTGGCAGTGAGCTAGTCAAACTCTAATCTTCATCAGTGAAACTCGAGTCTTTGTCAAACTGTGAGTCAGTGGAGCTCGAGTCCCTGTCAAATACCACCCTTGTGTCAGTGTAACTTGAGTTTTCCTCAACCCGAGAGTCGGTGAAACCCGAGATTCTGTCAAGCACCTCCGAGTGAGTTGAACTCAAGTCTTTGGGGAACGTTCATGTGTCTACAACTTGAGTCTTCAGTCAGGGAAACTCAAGTCTTCGTCAACCTGTGAGTCAGTGGAGCTCGAGTCTCTGTAAAATACCTTTGAATCAATGAAACTCGCGTCTTTGTCAACCCTTTTGTCAGTGTAACTTGAGTCTTCATCCACCTGAGTCAGTGAAACTCGAGATTCCTCTTTGTCAACCTGTTAGTCAGTGAAATTCGAGTCTTTGTCGAGCGGCTGTAAGTCGGTGAAACTCAAGGGTTTGAGCCAGTGACTCTTTTGGTTTGCAGCGCCCGTGATGAAGCTACAGTACAGCAAGAAGGGGGCAATTATGGATTTAAGGGGAGGATCAGATCTGTTGTTAAAAGGGTTATGTAAATGCACTAGCAAAATTGGTGACTCGTTTGCTGGTTTTCTTCTTCGTTTAGCTAGCGGCAGCGGGGGAAAGTAAATGTTTCAAGTCGAGTCAAAACCTTCAAAATAAATTTGTTTTACCTCATTCATTTCGTGTGGTGTTTGAAAGTAAACAAAACACATGCAGACGATACGAATAAAACAGTTTTCAGTGTTTACATTATGTTAAAATGGGGTTTGAAACTCAAACAAGACCAGTTTGACAGAACTTCATTACGTTTGCTGTGCCATGGGTTCCTTGGTTAACCTCACTCACTAACGTCCAAGGTGACAGCTCCAGCTCGGTGTCTAGCCCGACTCTCAAGGTTCGGAATAAAAACCGGGGCTGGACCAGCCGAGGTTACGTTACGCGTAGAGTTCTGAGGGGTATTCCAGGGAGGAGGTTCAATAAACTCTAAGTTGAACTGAACTTGACTTACTCTAAGATGGGAAATTCTGAGTTTTGTGTTCCGGTACGTTAGTTCAATACATCCTGAGTATGTAGACCAGGGGTGTCAAACCTACGGCCCCCGTGAACAGGTTTTATCCGGCCCGCGGGATGAGTTTGCGAAGTATAAAAATTAGCCGACATTTTTGAATGAAAGAAACTGCTGTTCTAAATGTGTCCACTAGATGTCGCAATAGCAATTATTTGTATATTTGTAGATGATGCTTCATATATAAAAAAAATAAACCACATATTATAGTGCACCAGTCGAGGAAAATGAGCAAACTCCATAAATAACATACTGTAATTTGATTTTGATATCATTTTTTTTATCGTGATAGATTGACTGATGAACATTATCACATAATGTATTCAGAAACTATAAATAAAGACAAATAAAGATAAAATACTATTAACCGCAACATGTAAGTGTAAAAAAAAAAACAACCCAACAACATTACGATTTGTAAATTTTCAGAATGTGCTTGTTCTATTTTTAAACAAAGAAAACAATCTGAAGTTGTCTTTATTTTTAAGTTATCGTGCCGTGATTTTACCAGTCCGGCCCACTCGGGAGTAGATTTTTCTCCATGTGGCCCCCCATCTAAAATGAGTTTGACACCCCTGATGTAGACGCCGAGTTAAGACCACAATAAAAAGGCCATGATCCTCCAATTCACCATAGCAACTAGGGAGGGAAAAGGCCGTCTTTCTCTACCCAGCTGGAGGTCAAAGAATGAATGTGTATATGTGGTGAGTATAAATACTTGTTAAGGAAGTATTACAGTGAAAAAACCATAGACTGAAGCGATTGATTACTGTAATACATACGCTTGAATGCAGTAGTTTATTATCTTAACATTTTATGACATTTTCTTATTAGCAACCAGGTAAAAAGGTCGTATTGATCTAGAAATATTGTTGTATATATATATATATATATATATATATATATATATATATATATATATATATATATATATATATATATATATATATATATATATGGACTGTATATGTGCGTGTATGTATATTTATCATTTATTTAATATTTTTTATTTATATACACAGTGTTTATGTACAGTACAGGCCAAACGTTTGGACACACCATCTCATTTCAATGTGTTTTCTTTATTTTCATGACTATTTACATTGTAGATTGTCACTGAAGGCATCAAAACTATAAAATGAACACATGCGGACTTATGTACTTGACAAAAAAAGGTGAAATAACTGAAAACATGTTTTTATATTGTAGTTTCTTCAAAATAGTCACCCTTTGCTCTGATGACTGTTTTGCTACTGTTTTGATTACTCTTGGCATTCTCTCGATGAGCTTCAAGAGGTAGTCACCTAAAATGGTGTCATAGTTTTGATGCCTTCAGTGACAGTCTACAATGTAAATAGTCATGAAAATAAAGAAAACGCATTGGATGAGGAGAAGGTGTGTCCAAACTTTTTGCTTGTACTGTACACACACATATATATATATATATATATATATATATATATATATATATATATATATATATATATATATATATATATATAATTTTTTTTTAAGTTTTTTTTTTTTTAATAGTTTTTTTTAAATCCAAAAATCCAATTAACACTAAGTATCTCAAATCAACGATTTTAAACTTGACCAACAAGGTCTTTTTTTCTTACGGCTTGTTGAAGAAAACCTGCCAGTCAGCAGGTTAGTTTCCCAGAGTAAGTTGCCATGGTAACTGAATTTGAATTTGATTTATGAGAGCCTGACAAAAAAATTAAAAAAATCAAAATAAATATATATATATATATATATATATATATATATATATATATATATATATATATATATATATATATATATATATATATATATATATAATTTTTTTTAAAGTTTTTTTTTTTTTTAATAGTTTTTTTTAAATCCAAAAATCCAATTAACACTAAGTATCTCAAATCAACGATTTTAAACTTGACCAACAAGGTCTTTTTTTCTTACGGCTTGTTGAAGAAAACCTGCCAGTCAGCAGGTTAGTTTCCCAGAGTAAGTTGCCATGGTAACTGAATTTGAATTTGATTTATGAGAGCCTGACAAAAAAATTAAAAAAATCAAAATAAATATATATATATATATATATATATATATATATATATATATATATATATATATATATATATATATATATATATATATATATATATATATAATTTTTTTTAAAGTTTTTTTTTTTTTAATAGTTTTTTTTAAATCCAAAAATCCAATTATCACTAAGTATCTCAAATCAACGATTTTAAACTTGACCAACAAAATATTTTTTTCTTACGGCTTGTTGAAGAAAACCTGCCAGTCAGCAGGTTAGTTTCCCAGAGTAAGTTGCCATGGTAACTGAATTTGAATTGGATTTATGAAAGCCTGAATTTCCCCTCATCCCAGGGTTTACATATTTAGCCTTTTAACTTCACCTCCTCGTGTCTTTGATCCAAACAAAAACAGACAAAAATAACAGATGTTTGTTTTTAAATACCTGATTGGACCTTCATTAATGTGTTGTCCATCTGGGAATGGCACTTAAACGGGGGCCACGTTTTACTCAACACACTCACTAAAAATGTCAAGTTTTTTTTAAAGAATCGGATCTCAAGGTATTGATGTCAAAAGTATTTGATACCCGTCTAACTAGATTTCAGGTCACGTGACTGGCGCTCACACCTCTTAGCATTGTTAGGGCAGACAAGCCGTGAATCAGTAACATGAAAAAAACTCGGAAGTTTTGAACGACTCGTTCATGGATCGCACATCTCTACTGTAAGCGTTGTAGTAGAGCTGCACGCTATTTTGCAACGTTAGCCCAGCTGTGCAAAAGTGTTTCAAAAGCACCCACAAAAACGTCGACATGCATGAAGAAGTAGTGTTGGAACACTTTGAGTGGTTATAGGTATATTAAATTAAAAAGAACAAAAACACGTCGTTTACCAACATAAACGTGACAAGCAAGCGGCAAATCCTACTGTCCGTGAAAGCAGCACAATAAACGACTAGATAATACAGTACTCCTTAAGAGTTTGTTTTTTGCAACCAAACTAGTGAAAAATTGATGAAGTTACAACTCACATGGCTGATGTTTTTCCCCCACCGTGGGAAGACGGAGGACGTGACTCGGACTTGTTTGTTGTCCTTTGCCGTTCGGTGATGGGCGGAGTGTGCAGAGACTGCAGCCTGGACCTCTGAACTCATCACGGCGGAGTTACTTAACTGGTGGCAAAACAAACACATCCCGGCGCCTGCAGTTGATTATTAATCGGCTCTGTGCGTTAGGGTGTTTGTTCCTATCATCATTATACTAATGTATTACAACTGGTGAGTACAACTTTCCTTTAGAGTTGTTTACTCACCTTGACAAATCCAGCGTGTAACTTTGTACAAACATAGTGGTGATGCTGCAACACTACAATGCATTATAGCACTGAAATGTAACTCCAGTAACTACTTATCTCTCTTACTGCAATACTGTCACATAATATAGTATTAACTAACTATTGCTACTTTAAAAATATATATATTCTAGCATCGAGGACGCCCTTTTACTATTTACTCCCATTCTTACAGTCAGCTTGTTTCAGCTTGGCTGCAAATGCGCTCCTACAACACAAGAGGGCGCTAATTCTCCAGACATATCAATATACACTCTCCAAAACCCCAAACCAGTGAAGTTGGCACGTTGTGTAATTCGTAAATAAAAACAGAATACAATGATTTGCAAATCCTTTTTTTTTTTTTTTTTTTTAACTTATATTCAATTAAATAGAGTGCAAAGACAATATATTTAATGTTCGAACTGAGAAACGTCAATTTTGTTTGTGCAAATAGTCATTAACTTTGAATTGAATGGCAGCAACACATTTCAAAAAAGTTGGCACAGGGGCATGTTCACCACTGTGTTACATGGCCTTTCCTTTTAACAACACTCAGTAAACGTTTGGGAACTGAGGAGACCAATTTTTGAAGCTTTTCAGGTGGAATTCTTTCCAATTCTTGCTTGATGTACAGCTTAAGTTGTTCAACAATCCGGGGGTCTCCGTTGTGGTATTTTAGGCTTCATAATGCGCCACACATTTTCAATGGGAGACAGGTCTGGACTACAGGCAGGTCAGTCTAGTACCCGCATTCTTTTACTAAGAAGCCACGCTGTTGTAACACGTGGCTTGGCATTGTCTTGCTGAAATAAGCAGGGGCGTCCATGATAACACCTGTTGCTCCAAAACCTGTATGTACCTTTCAGCATTAATGGTGCCTTCACAGATGTGTAAGTTACCCATGCCTTGGGCACTAACACAACCCCATACCATCACACATGCTGGCTTTTCAACTTTGCGCCTATAACAATCCGAATGGTTCTTTTCTTCTTTGGTCCGGAGGACACAACGTCCACATATCCAAAAACAATTTGAAATGTGGACTCGTCAGACCACAGAACACTTTTCCACTTTGCATCAGTCCATCTTAGATGAGCTCGGGCCCAGCGAAGCCGGCGGCGTTTCTGGGTGTTGTTGATAAATGGCTTTGGCTTTGCATAGTAGACTTTTAACTTGCACTTACAGATGTAGCGACCAACTGTAGTTACTGACAGTGGTTTTCTGAAGTGTTCCTGAGCCCATGTGGTGATATCCTTCCAACGTTCACCAGCCAGCCTGACAGAACTGGAGAGGATCCCCAAAACCAGGTGTGAACAACTCATTCCCAGGAAGATTTATGGCTGGGGTAAAGGGTCTGAATACCTATGACCATGTGGGATATTTTCCTTTTTTTTATTAATTTTTTTTTTATAAATTTGCAAAAATGTCAACATTTTCTGTTTTTTTCTGTCAAGATGGGGTGCTGAGTGTACATTAATGAGAAATAAAATATATTTTTGTGAATTTACCAAATGGCTGCAATTAAAAAGGGAACAATTTAAAGGGGTCTGAATACTTTCCGTGCCCACTGTATAATCAAAAATAAAGCACATGAAAGCTATGAAGGCGTATGAAAGCACTTTTAAATCATGTGATCATATCATCACATTGACCACATCTGCTTACTTTGGTAACAACTTCATTGAAATATATGGATTTCAGCGTATTTCATCAGGAATAGCGCGCCTTTCAAACTTGGAACTAAACCATGACCACCTCTCGGCGACCACTAAGAATGGGGATAGTGAGTCCGTTCCTTCCTGTTTTCTGTTTCCTGGTGATGCCCAGCACCTTGTTGTATTGTAAACATGTTTCCCATGAAAATATCCCCGCACTGTGTGGGAATAGTGTCGAGGGTTGGGGGATGACGGTGGAGTGGATGCAGAAACACGCGTGTCACCAGTGAAGGACGCAGAACAGCCAACAGCAGTGCCTTTGCAGGCAGCTGCGTGGTGGAGGTGATGCAGAGGAAGAGGCAGAACGGGAGTTTCGAAGAATGATCCCTGAAGGAAGAGCTTGAGATGAGGAAGATGAATTAGTGGTTCCTGAGTGACGACGCTGCCAAAGTTAATACTATACTGGACTTCCAGATTTGGAAGTGGTCATAGGTCTGTTGGCTTGTATTTTGCCACGTCCGACACTGACCACAAGAGCACGGCCACCACTTCAGATGCTTTTCCTTCAGCTGATTTGCTTAAGGTTAAACTTACCGATAAAACACATTGCTCACCTTTTTTATGTGGACAGAAAAACAGCCTTCAAAGCTTTCTGTGACATGCACAAGTGTGTGACGTGTGTAATTAAACCAAATACGTGGTGTGTGACTTATGTGATGCGATTAGCTGTTGAGTGTTACCGGGAGGTGTTGAAGGTGCGGAAGTCCAGAGAGGGCAAGGCAGGCTCGGAGGTCCGTGGGCAAGCGAGAGGTCAAGGGCTGGAGCGAGGCGTCAGGGTCCGTGGACAGGCGAGAGGTCCAGAGGGAATCCAGGGAGACGAGGCGCACAGCTCGAAACCAGGAAACGGAGGGGAGCTGAGGGACGAGGGAACAGGACACGACACGATGAGCACAGAGGAGGGGAAACACAGAGAGCGAGGAAGCACGTAGGCAAAAAGCTAGAGACGTGCAGGGCTTACTGTACAGGTACAAGTAGCTACGTTCTGGCACTGGAATGCAGAACGCGCTGGCTTAAGAAGGCAGTGGAGTATTCATTAGCGTCAGGTGTCTCGATGCGGCAGGAGAGGAACGCCCGTGGACGTGTCCACAGGCACGCTCAGAGGAGCGCACAGAAGAATGTGTGGCGGCAGGTGTTTGAACCGTCGCATTCTGTGCAACAATCAGCCCTTCGGTGAACCGGTCATCCAAAGAGACATTGTATGCTACTACGACTCATCAGTTTGTAGAGGCGTTTGGCAAACGTGTTGCGGGTATACTGGACTGTTTTTTGAGATTTTCATTTAGAAACCGTCTAATCTAAAAGCCCAAGCCCAGTCGTACAAACACAACACTATGATTGGGGTAACACCACAAGGTGCGATTTATTGTATTTCTAATGTCTGGGGAGGACGACAAGCACATAACTGAATATAGTGGTATTCTAGACAAACTGCTACCGGGTGATTTGGTGTTGGCTGATCGCGGGTTTGACATACAAGACAATGTGGGTCTCATGTGTGCTGAAGTAAAGACCAAGGGACGCTGCCCACTAGATGCGAGAGATGTGGCGAGCACAAGGAAAATAGTCCATCTCCGCATTCACGTGCAAAGGGTGATTGGTAACATCCGCAATAAATACACCGGTTTGGCAGACAAGGTTCCCATAAGTCTTGTATTGCCATGATAAGACCGCGGTTGTATGCTGTGCTCTAACAAACACGAGCCAAAGTGTGGTGGGCCAAAACCAATCGTGCTGTAAACCTTGGGTAGCACATCCGCTTGTGAAACATAATTGATTGGTGACATACTACTTCTTGCAAAGAACAAACATGTTAAAACATGAATGTAAACAATAATTTATTTGAAGTCGTGTAACTTGTGGACATTGTCCATCTCCAAGCTTTAGGGGCAAACATTTGTGCAATATGTAAATACCATGAAATCAATATACATTTGTGAACACACCACGTGAGGCACACAGTTTACTGACATGAGGGACAGAGCCAAGGGACTTCAGCTGCAGGGGCTCGTTTGTTTGTCCAATCGTATAAGGGTCTACATCGTTAATTATCGCAATTTTCTCTACATACCGATTTTCTGCCTCGCTTGTTAATGTTTCCCTGTAAATCCCAGTTAAATTTTCTACATTTAAGCATGTTTCCGACTTCAGTTTCACAGTGCGACCCGACTAATACTGAGCGACGTAGTAACTGTTTACATACGGGGGTGTTTCCGAGGTGAGGGCCACGCCCCAGCATGCTTAGTGGCTCCCATTCCCAATTAAAACCTTCATGTTGATTAATCGTGGAGCCCTAGCTATAGCTAAACAGGTATCTAAAGTATTGGAAAACAATAAACATACTATATTATTAGTTTTTCACTAATCATTTAAGCACCTGCATGTTATACTTTATTTAAATAATGCCACATTGCAGATCTACCAGCTTGTTGCAATGTGTTTCGTATGGGTGAGTAATAAACATTCCTAATCCTTAAATCAATTACTCCAGTACCTTTTTAAGAACATGTAAGCAACCCACTGTGTAGTTATCATTAGTTTATTCACGACTCTGCACAATGTAAAGGGATATTGTTCAATATAATGGTCTTATAAGAGGTTTGTGCGTGACGGGCGGGTCTGGACCAAAAAATCCAGGGCCAAATGTTTCAGGCGATAGTCTTGAGCAGTCTGGCAGTCTTGTTCGCTACACGCGACAGTTTGTGTTTGGCTTTACGCTACTCCCTAGGTTTTGTGTTTTTGCTTTCCATGCTAAAGACTCTTTTCTTTGCTATGCTAGCTAAAGCTAGCCTCAAACATTTCGTATGTTCCTAGCGGTACGCTGGTTTGATTTTTGTCTTCTGCCTATTGAGAATAAATCAGTTGCTTCCTGACGTCCTTTCGCATCTTGGGGAAACGACCAACACAACCATGCGACCCAAACGCAACAGAAGACTGCCGGCACAAAGTTTCCCCGCAATGGACGACATTTCTCCAGAAGAGAAGGCGGTATTTGAGGAAAGGGACTTGGCGGGTGCTGAAAGAGTTGGAGACGGCAGCCTTCGTCACAGACTGGAGGAGAACGGGATGTTGATATGGGGGCCATGCCGCGCTGGTCCTGATCGGCTCTGTTTAGTCCTGAGACATCTCGTCACGCCGTGGTTATTCCATGAGGACAAGGAGGTCATCTCTCCCGAGGGTATTAAAGCACAGTCTTTCGTCCAAAATTATGGATGCTGAGATCAGGCACCTCTCCCCAGAGGTTGAGGTAAAGACCCAGACTCGAACGGACAAGGAAGGTGATCGTCCCTGCATTGTTCCCATGCAGATTTTCTTCCTCAAAGACTTGGACAGATGCTTCTGCATCACCATTTCAGCCCAAGCATGGTATGTCCGACACACACCTGTCATCTGAGTCACAAGCAGGGGAGCACTTACTAAGAGGGTCAACTCCCAAAGGCTCTAGCTCCACTTTCTGCTCCAGCCCTGCAATCTACCGCGGACCCTCCAGAGAAGTACAGCGTGGCGTGGATGGACGGGTGGTACCGAAGAGTGTTGATTGAGCTGGAAATTAAGGATCGGCTTCTTGTGTTGGCCAATCACGCGCCAGCTTCAAAGCCAGCTCAACCCGAGCTCGCTCCAGCTACGACGCCCGCCCAAGCCGAGCTCGCTCCAGCTACGACACCCGCCCAAGCCGAGCTCGCTCCAGCTACGACACCCGCCCAAGCCGAGCTCGCTCCAGCTACGACACCCGCCCAAGCCGAGCTCGCTCCAGTTACGACGTCCGTTCAAGCCGAGCTCACTCCAGCTCCGACGTCCAGCCAAGCCAGGCTCGCTCCAGCTTCGACGCCCACCCAAGCCGAGCTTGCTCCAGTTATGACGCCTGCCCAAGCCGAGCTCGCTTCGACCCCCGGCCAAGCCAAGCTCGCTCCAGCTACGACACTCAGCCAAACCGAGCTCGCTCCAGCTTCAACGTCCGCCGAAACCATGCTTGCTTCGTCTACGACGCCCTTTCAAGCCAAGCTCGCCACAGCTTCGACCCCCGCTCAAGCCAAGATGCAACCTCCTGCACAGCCCCCGCCGCCAGTCCTACGTCCAGCCCAGCCGCCGGCTGCACCAGGTCGACGCCACCACCCTTGACTTAAGTGGGCCCTCCAACGCCCGCTCAAGCCAAACTCGCTCCAGCTACGACACACCACATTCTCCGGGCTGTGTGTTTGTTGATACTAGCTTCGTTGTGATATTTATGACAATTCGTTGTGTATTTTATTATTTACATAATTCTGAAGTATTTCAATTACAATTCTGTTTAACAGGAGCTGCAGGATGCGCTGGAAAACCAGCCAAGTGTCCTCGCAGTCATCCGGAGGGATGAAGGTGGACATTTGGTGGCGGATGTCCCGCCTGTAGCTTATAAAGGTAAGAAACTTCACTGATACTTCGATCTGACACAGGGGCAAGAAAAGCAAGTTTTTTCTCAAATATATTCTTTAGCAAACAAAGTAGAACATAAAACATGTGTGGCGTTACCTTCGCTGGGCGTGGCCTGGAGGAAGGCCCACAAAACGCTGCATTCTGAAGAGAAAGAAAGAGGCTTGAAAATCGAATATCAAAATCATGAACACAATTCATAAACTTGCTCCTTTTCAATAATGACATAACACAAATGTCACCAAACATTTTATGTGTGTGAAAATAAAGAAACAACATTGTTTGACCAATTCAGATGACCGTGGGGGTGTAAGGGACCGTCTCAATATATCGTTGAGACTAGCTTATGGTGAGTGATTTAATTACGTAACATTTATTTCCAAACGTAACTACAAAGATAACATTGTGTAATCCCTTTCAGAGCAAATCAGGCGGATATTAGTGACACTGTGGCAAACCAGACGGCAGCTCCGCATTGTCCTGCCCGAGGGCACGATCCATGTGCCGAGTGTGTCCGACATGGTGAGTGGCCAAATAGCACGGATTTTTACAAGACCTCACCAATCTACACGTAATAACATACCAATACCGACTTTTAAAATGAACTGTTTGTCCACACCGGACTGTGTGGCAAAGTTCTGGAAGGGGTAGGCTTTGGCATACTAGAAAACAAGCCTTTCAAAACGTAGTAACCACCAGTGGTGAGCCGTCAGGGCCAGCAAGGCCTTCTCTCCTGGCCTAACAGTTTGTATCCAATCAGAATTCAGCTGGCTTATGTTGCCATGCGGTACGAAATCTGCCCGGGGCCATTCAGAATCAACAATGTCTGTGCACTGTCAGTGAACGGACACATACAGTTGATAGACAATCAGATCACAAGTTGTTGTCAGTAAGGCCTTCTAGCTGGCCTTACGCTGTGATTGGATACTCACTAATTTCACTTGATCACTTGGTTCCGGCTGATATCCTCCGCAGTGGACACTGGTATATCATGGATTACATTCAATTCAGTATTACTGATGTTGATTTTTTTTTTAAATTGTGATTGTCACAGAGTTTTGCTTTTCTGTTGTTGCAGGTAGTTGGTTTGGACCTTCAGGAGCAGCAACGTCTGGTCAATGTGATAGCCTATCAGGAAGCTGAAATACAAAGGGCAAACATAATTAAGTGTGAATGATTTTGTGTTTTTTTTAGTTCAGTAGAATTGATAAAAAAAATGTTTTAAAATGTACTGTAAATTGCGGACTATATGCTACTTTTTTTTCCTTCACTTTGAATCCTGCGGCTTATAAAACGGTCCGGCTAATTTTGGGGCGTTTTCTTATCCATGGCAGCCATAATAGAAAAATAGCCAAGTACTTGTTTTATTGTTTCTGCTTTGGCGCCATCTTATGGACGAGTTTGCTCACTGTAGGTGCTGCTTCCATTTACAGGTAGTGCTTTTATTGTTCCCAACCGGAGTACTGTTCGGTCTTCCAGCCGTCCATAGCCTTCTACTCGTATGGATTCTTCATCACTCCTAGCAACATTTTGTAAGTTTTATAGTTTAAATAAAACTGTTTATACTTACTAAACCGTCCCATGTGTGATGTCTGTAAGAGTGTTTTAATGCATTTTTGTACCTGCTATTGTAATGTAATGACGCTAGGGTTGTTAGCGTGAGCATGAGTGTCTCTGTTAGTATTATTAACTTACAATGACATTATTTTTGTATTGTTTCAGTTTCACAAATTCTTCAGTAATTTCACCCAAATGCCACCGTGGAGTTATTGAGTCTGTTTAGCTAGAGCTAGCTTCCACAGCTAGTGGGGTCCATGACGATGACTTCTGTTTTGTTTGATTATCGGTTGAACTACTGCGTTACAGACACCGTTTGGAAATGAAGTGAATTAATTAACTCATAATATGTTCTATATATGGTGAATGTTTATATTCAACTTGGAGAAAGCGAACCACCAGGTTTAAGTAAATAATGGTTGAGCCCACAATAAATTAAGGAGCCTTAAATGGACATACGGATGTGGACTGGAATTAGCTCTCTCACGAGAAGAGGCGATAAATTCAGACTTCGCAATGCAAAAGTGGTAGCTCTATCCTGGAGGAGAGACTCCATGTCTATCTTCATGCCAACATTCAAGGTACAACCTACAGAGGTTGTCTTACACATGAACATCTCCTTACATGGTCAGGTTGTGCTGTCCTGACTTAGCACACACCCAGAGACAGAAAGGAGGAATATAAAAACTGATAGTTTGGCTTCTCCAGGTTAGGAGTACCACTTTTTTTTTTTACTTAACTTCCTCCAGGTGCTGCAGTTATGGTTGAGGAATTCACATTAGTCGCATAATTTTGGTCTTGACCTCAGATCTTCAGGATGAAACCTTTTAATCAAATTTGAATAATAGGATATTGAGACTGATTTGGTGGATTTAAAGATTCCTTTTTTATTTATAAATTAAATCGTAAATGGGTATTTGGTGGGTAGATTTTGAAATGTATTGTATTGTATTTTGTATATTATATGATGATGTATATTTTAACTGTGGGTCCATGTCCATAAGCTGTGTGCTCCTAGGGATGGCCTTTTTGCAGAACGGACTCTGATAATAACAAAAGAAACAATAATGAAATACAAAACTAGGTCTGACTGTAAATAAATAAATAAATAAATAAAGTCCTGTATAATGATGCTCGCTTGTAATAACGCAACGTCTCTTTTGATCCAGCTGCACTGCTGTGTCGCCCTTCTGACGAGAACAGAAATACACATTAGAAACAAATGAGGTATGTAAATAAATATTTATAGAATCTTTCTTTGTAAATAATTATTTTCACTTATTTTCCGGTGCGGCTAATATATGGAACAATATTTATTTATTCTAAAATTTAGTGGGTGTAGCTTATATACCAGTTCGCTTTATAAAATATGGTATGTTTCCCCACCGCCCCCAAAAAACTATTAATATTAAATATCTAAAACCAAGTTGTTTTTGTTGTTGACTAAAAATATATTTCTTGTCAGGGTTTGGCGAGGTCATTATTCAGTTATCCAGTATTTATAATATTCTTAATAATTACTCAATATATATACACTATATTGCCAAAAGTATTTGGCCACCTGCCTTGACATCCCATTCCTAACCCATAGGGTTCAATATGATGTCGGTCCACCTTTTGCAGCTATTACAGCTTCAACTCTTCTGTGAAGGCTGTCCACAAGGTTGCGGAGTGTGTTTATAGGAACTTTCCACCATTCTTCCAAAAGCGCATTGGTGAGGTCACACACTGATGTTGGTCGAGAAGGCCTGGCTCTCAGTCTCCGTTCTAATTCACCCCTAAGGTGTTCTATCGGGTTCAGGTCAGGACTCTGTGCAGGCCAGTCAAGTTCATCCACACCAGACTCTTGTCATCCACGTCTTTATGGACTTCGCTTTGTGCACTGGTGCACGGTCATGTTGGAAGAGGAAGGAGCCAGCTCCAAATTGTTCCCACAAAGTTGGGAGCATGGAATTGTCCATAATGTTTTGGTATCCTGGAGCATTCAAAGTTCCTTTCACAGGAACTAAGAGGCCAAGCCCAACTCCTGAAAAACAACCCCAGACCATAATTCCTCCTCCACAAGGCAGTCCGAAATGTACCGTTCTCCTGGCAACCTCCAAACCTAGACTGGTTCATCAGATTGACAAATGGAAAAGCGTGATTCATCACTCCAGGGAACGCGTCTCCACCGCTCTAGAGTCCAGTGGCGATGTGCTCTACACCAGTGGTCCCCAACCAACCAGTACCGGTCCGCGGACCGATTGGTACCGGGCCGCGCAAGAAATTAAAAAAAATAAAATAAATACAATTATTTTTTTAAATTGTTTTATTAAATCAACATAAAAACACAATATATACATTATATATCAATATAGATCAATACAGTCTGCAGGGATACAGTCCGTAAGCACACATGATTGTATTTCTTTATGAAATAAAAAAAATAAAAAAATTAAAATAAAAATCCCCCCACCCCCACCCCCGGTACGTGGGACACATTTTCAAGCGTTGACCGGTCCCCAGCTACAAAAAGGTTGGGGACCACTGCTCTACACCACTGCATCCCACACTTTGCATTGGACTTGGTAATGTACGGCTTAGATACAGCTGCTCGGCCATGGAAACCAATTCCATAAAGCTCTCTGCGTACTGTACGTGGGCTAATTTGGAAGGTCACGTGAAGTTTGGAGCTCTGTAGCAACTGACAGCGCAGAAAGTCGGCGACCTCTTTGCACTATGCATCCGCTGACCCCTCCCTGTCAGTTTACGTGGCCTACCACTTCCTGGCTGAGTTGCTGTTGTTCCCAAACTCTTCCATTATCTTATAATAAAGCCCACAGTTGACCTTGGAATATTTAGGAGCGAGGAAATTTCACGACCGGATTTGTTGCATCCTATGACAGTTCCACGCTGAGAGCGGCCCATTCTTTCACAAATGTTTGTAGAAACAGTCTCCATGCCTAAGTGCTTGATTTTATACACCTGTGGCCGGGCCAAGTGATTAGGGCACCTGAGTCTGATCATTTGATTGGGTGGCCAACTACGTTTGGCAATATAGTGTGTATTAATTAAATACTGAGTAGAACTTGAATGTGTCATAATACAGAAGATTTTGTCCGACCCTTTTTGTGGCCGTGAACGCATCACTGGCTGGGCCAAGTATGTGGGTCTTTTGACACAGTTTTGGTGTGATTACGGCAGGAAGTGACTTGTTTTGTTGGATAGTAGTTTTGTTGCTTCCCTTAGTAAGTCAATAGAAATACTAAAGTATCTCTTGTATCTGTTTTGCAGTTTTTACAAGATTGAAAGTAGAAAAATGGATGGATGGATGAAAGTAAATCGTCTTTAGCCAAGAAACCTGTTTGGCATCATTTCTGCGGCCACTGAAAATGTTTAGCTCGCTGCATAAGTTGAGTTAGAAAACACTGATCTGGGGGCAGAAGAACTTCCTAAAGCAGGCCATGGAGGTAGAAAAGTGTCCTTGAGAACTTGAACTCCGTTTAAAGTCCTTGTTTGTCTGGCCTAGCTTGTCCCGCCTCCTCAGGCCAAGTCCCGCCTCCTCACTCAGGTCTTTATAAGGGCCGCTGTTTTGTCAGTCCAGTTATGCTCGGACCAATCTCCTTCATCATCATCATGTGGGCCCATCTGCTCCTGGCTGTGCTGGCGTGCGCGCTGCTCCCCGGCGAGGCGGTGACACCCTCGGAGGACATCACGTGCCACCAAGACAGCGTTGCGGCCGCGGCGAACTTCGCCGTCCATCACATCAACGAGCACCACCAACACGGCTACAAGTTCAAGTTCGGAGAGATCCGAGGGCACAACTACGAACAGGTACCGAACGGCACAGTCTCACCTGCGCCTGTGTCATGTGTTTTTTTTGTTGTTTTTTTTAAACTCAACTCGCCCGAACGATGAAATTAGAGAGGACCTAAAACGGAACCTTGAGGAACACCGCTGATAAAAAATAAAGAACAAATGACTTCTGACTGTTTCTGAAGTAAACAAGCTACAGCAACACCTTTAGTTCAGGGGTGTCAAACTCATTTTCATTGAGGGCCACATTGCAGTCATGGCAGCCCCTCAGAGGGCCACATGTATAAAAAAATACACATTAAAAAATGCTGGGTTATTTTGATAACCCAATTTATGAGTTGCGAGTGTTGGGTTCAATTTTTGAGTTATTTTTACGGAGAGCAATCCATTTTTGGGGTTAAAAGGGTATTATTTTAACTCAATTTCTGGGTTTTAAAAAAAAAAGTTAAAGTACCCATGATTGTCACACACACACTAGGTGTGGCGAAATTATTCTCTGCATTTGACCCATCACCCTTGATCACCCCCTGGGAGGTGAGGGGAGCAGTGAGCGGCAGCGGTGGCTGCGCCCGGGAATCATTTTTGGTGATTTAACCCCCAATTCCAACCCTTGAGTGCCAAGCTGGGAGGTAATGGGTCCCATTTTTATGGTCTTTGAACTCACAACCTACCCATCTCAGGGCGGACACTCTAACCACTTCAAAACTATAAAGAATTTTTGGGTTGTTTTTCAATGAGTAATGCATTTTTGGGTAAAAGGCTTTTTTAAAATTATTATTAAAAAGGTACTTTTCTCTTGAAGGGAATTTTATTAAGGATTAAACTCATTAACATTATTTACAATCACACATCTTATGTACAAAGGGGCGCTGGATTTTCTGGCTGACCCTGTAATGTTTTGTCTGATCTTGAACGGGATTGTGCTGAAAATCTAATTACCCTTCGGGGATTAATAAAGTACTATCTAATCTAATCTAATCTAATATTTGAGCATGATGTATAGAACTACTGATGTCATGATCCGTCATGTTTGTTTAGTTTTTGACTCCCCCAGTTCCTGTTTTGAGCACCCCTGGGTTTGTGTTTTAGTTGCCATGACTGCAGATTGTTTCCACCTGCCTCTGATTAGTGTTCGGGACGCTCACCTGCTCCTGGGCACTAATCAGAGAGCTACATATTCCCTGCTTTTTGCCTAATTCAGTCTGGTTTTTGTATTTGCTTCCACGCAACGATTACGACGGCTACTGATTTGATTCCTGAGCTAAGCTTTTTTACATCTTGTCTTTGCAGTCTATGCAATTCAATATAAGTTGAAAAGGATTTGCAATTCATTGTGTTCTGTTTTTATTTACCATTTACACAACGTGCCAACTTCACTGGTTTTGGGGTTTGTATGATAATAATAATTTATTGCAATGTTAAGATAGTATTAAAGTTTAAAAGATATGCAATTGCATGCAGTACATGTATTTTTTTCCGTCAAAATGGAAAGAACGGGTGCTACACTGCAAAAAGTCCGTGTTCAAAAACAAGAAAAAAACAAACAAAAATTAGGGGTATTTTATTTGAACTAAGCAAAATTATCTGCCGATAGAACAAGAAAATTCAGCTTGTCAAGACTTTCTAAAACAAGTAAAATTAGCTAACCTCAATGAACCCAAAAATACCTTAAAATAAGTATATTCCCACTAATAACAAGTGCACTTTTCTTGGTAGAAAAAAATGAGACCTTTTTGCTCAATATGTTGAAAAATATTCTTAAATTAAGTAAATGCTAATGCTAGTGCCATTATCTTGACATAATGATATGCGCTCGGCATCGTGATTTTTTTTTTTCATGCTTGAAGTAAGAAATTATTACTTTAAAAAAGCAGTTTTATACTTGTGAGTGTTAATGACACAGCTTTGCAACAGTTGATATTCTAGTTTCAAGCATGTTTTACTCAATATAGGTCATAAAATCTCAGCTACAAGCTGTAATATCTTACTGAGATCATTTAGGACCAAAACAAGTACAACACGCTAACATAAAATCTGCTTAGTGAGAAGAATTATCTTATCAGACAGAAAATAAGCAAATATCACCCTTATTTGAGATATTTAATCTTACTTAGATTTCAGTTTTTGCATTGTACTACTTTTATTTTAAAGGATCGAGAAACTGTTTCTATTGGCTGTTGTACTTAAGTCGTTTTACTGAAACATTTTATAGATTGTTTTATGTAAGTACATTATTTTTATTGGTGGTGTTTTACTGCTGCTATTTCTGTTTTTTTTGGATGTATTTCTCTAACTTTGTTTTGGCTGCCCTCTTGGCCAGGTCAGTCTTGGAAAAGAGATTTGAATCTCAATGATTAAAATAAAAGGATCTTGATTGGAATTTTTTTTTTTTTTAGTATTTTTAGGAATTTGCTGCAAAAAAAGTTGGTCTCCCAAGTTTTAAACACAACTTGGGTGTCGTTCCCGGCCCATATTTGGCCTCTGCGCCTAAAAAGTAGAGATCCACCAGTGCATCACACGGGTGCATTAAAGCCTTAGCGGAGTTCTGACCTTCATGTCCTCTTGTCCAAACATGGTTTGAAGCGATGAAACAAACAAAAGGGATGTTTGCATAAACGGCTGACCTCCTGTTTTTCTTCGTACAGACGGCTGACGGTTGCAACATTGATCTGCAGCTGATGGTCCAGGAGACCCAATGCCACTTCACCGACCCCAAACCTGTCGAGAACTGTGAGGCGTTTGAGATGAGTCAACGGGTAAATATGTTTATCTACTCTTAAAATTGATGCTTATAAATAAAATAAAGCCATGATATCTTTAGAAAAAAAGTAATTCACCAAGTACTTTAGGAATCCCCTGATGAAGACCACTGCTTTAGTCTACTTTGGGTCTTCTCAGCCTTGTTTCTGTGCATGCTGACCAATCAACCAATCCTTAATAGTTTTGTAGGTTACAATCTTGCTCAAAAAGGTTAATTATGAATGCTCTTTCCTCCCAAATGATGGTTTCCTTGTGCCGCTTCCTTAGTTTGATCGCCTCCTTGATCCATCGTTTGAATTTGTTACTTTCTGTCCCGATGATTTTGCCGTTGTCCCGGTCCATGATGTGGTTATTTATTTTGCAATGATCGGATATGGCTTTGTTTTAAGATTTCCTGTTTGGAATTTTTGTTTTAGGCTTCTTGTAAACCTTCCAGTTGTCTCTTTTTCACATTCTTTCTTCTTTGTGTTGAATGTCCTCCCTGTTTCTCCGATGCGTGATTTACACGGGATTTCGTAAATGACTTTGCATTTCTTGTCTTGTTCTATTTTGTCCTTTGGATGTACGAGTGACGGTCTTGTTTTTGTGTGAGGTTTAACTGTTGTGTTTATTTTGTTTTTTCATGACCCTGCTGTATTTATTCAGTTGCTCCCCTAATGTATGGTAAGGTTATGACCTCTTTGTTCTTTATTTCCGGTTTCTCTTTTCCTTGTTTTTTACTTGTTGTTCCCCTTTTTTGATGACCCAGGTTGGATATTGGCAGTTTTTGAGTGCATTTTTGATGCGTTTCTCCTTTTTTTTTCCTGTCTTGTTCGTCTGTTATGACGTTGGCCCGTTCATAGTGTTCTCACGACTTGACAGTTTGTGTGCTGTGGGTTGTTTAGAGGTCCGGAGTAGATATTGGTTGGTGTGTCGGTTTTCGATGAACAGTGTTTTGACTGCCGTCATCTCTGCGGTGGATTTTTCATGTCCAAAAAAGTTATGGTCCCGTTCATTTCCTCTTCATGTGTGAATTTGATGTTTCCAGTCTCGTCAATACTGTTGAGGTGGTAAGATCAAGTGTGTCCCACTTTTATTTTCTCCAAAATGTCATCCACGTATCTTCTCCAGAAGGTGGGTCAGCGGTGGTTTCCAGATCTTCCATGAAGAAACTGCTGATAAAGGGTCTCCCATTGCAAAGCTCTCGTTTGTATATTATTCCTTTGTATTAGAAGTGTGTGGATTTTGCAACAAAACCGAGTAATATGTGTATGTCTTCCGGTGTGAGGTTTGTTCTTGCTTTTAGAGTCCTGTCTTTTGTTAGGTTACAATCTTTACACTTTTCTCCTTTTTGTGTCTTGGTGCAGGGTGCGGTCGCCATCTGCGGCGTGATGTTGAGCGTGCGCGCGAGCGGGACCACAGTCACCCGTCATCAGTGTGCCACTAAACAAAGTGAGCCCATTTTTCCTGTCCATCTGAAGCTTCTAGAACAGTGATTCTGAAAATGTGGTACGCGTACCACTTGTGAAACATAGGCTCCATCTAGTGCACAGGTGTCAAACTCAATAATATCTCAAAAGATGTGGCCCGCCACTTCATTTTATTTGGCCCCCGAAAGCCTGGAAATATGTATCAAAGTACTGTAACTTTTCTCACCAAACTTATTTCTATTTTGGGAGGAAAAAAATAATTGTACTCCCAAGTAATCGCAAATTATGTTAACTTAAATATTGTCTTAATATGCAAAAATATATTCTCAAAACATTCCAACCATTTTTTAAATACTAATAATGATTTCAAAGCAAGTTATCCATCAAACTGTGCAATGTAAAAGTAGCAATAGATTTAATGGTCAAATTGTGAAATTTACTGTGGTTTTTACAGCATTTTTCTCTAAATGGAAAAAAACAGTACTTTTTTCACTGTAATAAACTGGTGCTGTTTTGGCATTAACAGTAATACACCAAAAAATCTACACTTGTTTTGCGGTAAAAACAAATCTGGCAGCTCAGGTGCCAAAATTATACTGTAAAATTGCAAGTTTTTTTTATTTACAGTAAAAAAACTAATTTAAATTTAACCGCAAAATTCTGGCAACTGAACTGCCTTTTTTTAACGATAAAAACGGCAGTACTGTTTTTCCATTTACAGTAATATACACTACATTTTGAGGTTAAAATTTTTGCAATTTACCATATTTATTTTACATTTTAGTTTTTTTTAAAAATGCATTAAAAATGGTATAATGTTAGACGCGGCCCCCGGGGGCCAAACACAACTGCGATGTGGCCCTCAGTGAAAACGACTTTGACACCTCTGATCTAGTGCTACGTCGAAGAATCACTGAATTAAATATTTAAACAGTGTTACTGTTATTGTGGCCAAAATATTAAAAATACATGTTCAATAAAACATCTGCCACTTAAAAAAAAAAAAAATTGAATAATTAGGCCTACTACGCGACTGTTTTTAGTTTTGGTCATTATGGTGGTACTTGGAGAGACAGATTTCTGAGGTAGTACTTTGTGAAAAAAGTTTGAGAATCACTGTTTTGGAAAGGTCGCAGATTGTACTGCGCTTCATCAGTAATGTAGGAGTTGTATAAAATGTAGCTTGGATGCTAAACTGGGGTTTGTGGTTTGAAAGACACAGGTGTCAGCTTGTAGTCCAGCACCACTCTTAAAGACCTTAGACCAGGGTTCCCCAAACTACGGCCCGCCAGCGTCCAAAATCCAGCCCGCTGGTAGTACAGAGTAAAAAAAACAACAACATATTTTTAAATTGTATTTATTATTAATTATAATTTTTAAAATCTATCCCAGTGGTCCCCAAAGTAAAAAAAAAAAAAATTTAAAATGATTTTTTTTGTAATTATTTTTTTAATCTGTCCCAGGGGTCCCCAATCTATTCCAGGGGTTCGGCCCGCGGGTAGTCCTGAGTAAAAAAAAAAAAAAAAGAAAAGAAAAAGTTTTTAAATTGTAATTAAAAAAATAAATAAATAAAGTTTACTTTTTCATCTCTTTTCTAGCCCATCCATCAATGTGTGTGTGTGGCCAAAGCGGCCCCCGGGTCAAAAAGTTTGGGGACCCCTGCCTTAGACAGTGAGCTTGACACACGTACTATCGCACAGCCGCACGAGCCGACATCCGTAACACACACTTTGGTGTATCCGTAGCTTTAAAGTTATTAAACTGTGTTTGTTCACACCTGCAAGTGCTACCATAGTTACACAGCTAACATTACTTGCATTTTAACAGCAACATCATGCTAGAGTTGGTCTTGTTTTAAGATGTGTAGCGAAGCCAGCTTCTCGTGTGTTCAGGTGACAAACTCACCTAATGTTTTTCCTTCACGACGTCGGAAAAAGCTACAATTTAAAATGCGCGCATTTGAGCAAGTAAGGGCAGATTTTTCAATGTTTTTTTTGTTTTTTTAATCCAAAAATATGAACAGTTTGGGGATGGGAAAACCTCCAGAAAAATGTTAGAATTGATCTGTGTTTTGTGTGCAGGATACTCTAATACAGAGATGGCGATTATGTGTCCCGACTGCCCCGTGATGCTGCCTCTCAACGACCCCGATGCGGTGAAGGCAGTCCAGGAGGCGGTGCAGAAATACAACCGGGAGTCCAACAACCAGCATTACTTTGCTCTGCTGGAAGTGGGACGTGTGCTGAGCTCGGTGATTACCTTTTTGTGTGCACTTACTGCAGCCAGAGAGGCCCTGCATTTAACACACGTTTCCTTCCTGTCGCAGTACATCCCATTCAGTGGCATGATGACCTTCCCCAAGTTTGTCCTGGTTGAGACAAACTGTCCCAAAAACTCCAGGATCGCCCCCGAGGCCTGCACACCTCGCTGCCCCCATAGAGCTGTAAGTTCTCGCAGACACCGAACGCCAAAACCTACTTTTATGTTAATGCTATGATGCATGTGTCCAAACATTTTGACTTGGGGGGCCGCATTGGGCTATCAAAATTTGGCTGGGGGCCGAAAGTTGACTACATGTAAAGAAACTACATATCTATATATGTATATACATATATACACTACCATTTAAAAGTTTGGGGTCACCCAAACAATTTTGTGGAATAGCCTTCATTTCTAAGAACAAGAATAGACTGTCGAGTTTCAGATGAAAGTTCTCTTTTTCTGGCCATTTTGAGCGTTTAATTGACCCCACAAATGTGATGCTCCAGAAACTCAATCTGCTCAAAAAAAGGTTAGTTTTGTAGCTTCTGTAACGAGCTAAACTGTTTTCAGATGTGTGAACATGATTGCACAAGGGTTTTTTTAATCATCAATTAGCCTTCTGAGCCAATGAGCAAACATATTGTACCATTAGAACACCGGAGTGATAGTTGCTGGAAAAGGGCCTCTATACACCTATGTAGATATTGCACCAAAAACCAGACATTTGCAGCTAGAATAGTCATTTACCACATTAGCAATGTATAGAGTGTATTTCTTTAAAGTTAAGACTAGTTTAAAGTTATCTTCATTGAAAAGTACAGTGCTTTTCCTTCAAAAATAAGGACATTTCAATGTGACCCCAAACTTTTGAACGGTAGTGTATACACAGTCGTGGTCAAAAGTTTACATACACTTGTAAAGAACAAAATGTCATGGCTGTCTTGAGTTTCCAATAATTTCTACAACTTATTTTTTCGTGATAGAGTGATTGGAGCACATACTTGTTGGTCAGAAAAAAAACATTCATGAAGTTTGGTTCTTTCATGAATTTATTATGGGTCTACTGAAAATGCTGTGTCAAAAGTATACATACAGCAATGTTAATATTTGGTTACATGTCCCTTGGCAAGTTTCACTGCAATAAGGTGCTTTTGGTAGCCCTCCACAAGCTTCTGCTTGAATTTTTGACCACTCCTCTTGACAAAATTGGTGCAGTTCAGCTAAATTTGTTGGTTTTCTGACATGGACTTGTTTCTTCAGCATTGTCCACACGTTTAAGTCAGGACTTTGGTTAGGCCATTCTAAAACCTTAGTTCTAGCCTGATTTAGCCATTCCTTTACCACTTTTGATGTGTGTTTGGGGTCATTGTCCTGTTGGAACACCCAACAAAGTGATTTTAGGTTGTCTTGAAGAATTTAGAGGTAATCCTCCTTTTTCATTGTCCCATTTACTCTCTGTAAAGCACCAGTTCCATTGGCAGCAAAACAGGCCCAGAGCATAATACTACCACCACCATGCTTGACGGTAGGATTGGTGTTCCTGGGATTAAAGGCCTCACCTTTTCTCCTCCAAACATATTGCTGGGTATCGTGGCCAAACAGCTCAATTTTTGTTTCATCTGACCACAGAACTTTCCTCCAGAAGGTCTTATCTTTGTCCATGTGATGTCACTTTTCTAAATAGAGGAGACCACAAAAAAAGGCATTATTGGCTTTATTTTAACAAAAAATCTTAGGGTACATTAAACATCTGTTTCGTATTGCACTCCAAGAACAACGTTGTCCTTAAATAAAATGGTGAACGTACAAGACAACTTGTAAACAACACCAACATTTTGTATGTTCCATTGAGAATATAGAACATGACACACGGCACTCAAAAATCTATCAAAATGTTTTAGAACAGCTTTGGTAAGTTATGAAGCCGCACCGCTTGATGGATTGTACTGTGCTTCAGCATAGGAGTATTATTATGGTGTGTATAAGGTAAAACATATCTGGCGTTTTGTTTCGTAATATGCAAAATCAACGTTTCTTAGCTTCGTACCTGCTGATCTGTATTTGGGCTCTGCATAAATCCTGAAATTGCGCGCATCCGCCTTTGTAGTCTGTGCTGACACCGTAGTCGATAAGCTTCTTTTTCTCTATCTTCTTATGGGACATTCAACCTCAGCTGTTGCCATTTCTAATATAAAGTAGTGTAAAGTTCTTACTTATATCTGTCAGTAAACTCGCTATGAAAGCGCTAAAACATACCGGTGTAGTGAGTTTACATTATTCACCCAAGGAACTTTAGTTATTAAAGTTCCGGTCAGACGTTTTTTCACGGGACACATTTCTGGCGTTGTTGTCGTTTCCGGATGAGGAGATGCTGCTCCGTTATTGATGGACGTAAAGTCTGAATGTCATTAAAACAGTTAGCTCCATCTTTTGACACTTCTTCCACTCCCGTCCTTGCACGCTACACCGCTACAACAAAGATGACGGGGAGAAGACGCTGCCGAAGGTGAGCCACGTAAATAAGACCGCCCACAAAACGCTGCATCCTGAAGCGACTGTCAGAAAGCGACTTGAAGATGATCTGTAAAACATCTATGCAACATTTTCACCAAAGAACCACCATTACATGTTATGTAAACCACAAGGAAGTATTTTACATTTACAAAAAAATATGACTCCTTTCATGCGCCCTATAATCCGGTGCGCCTTATATATGAAAAAAGATTGAAAATAGACTGTCGGGTTCAAACACCGATGACCTTTATTAAACAGACAAGAAGCAAGGAATTAAACAGACATAATTAAATTGAGCTCATTGAGGATAAAAGTCTGGGCTGTACTCTTTGTACGGTCTTCCACCACGCTCTGGCAAAATGGTTGCACACCACCTCTTATTTGGACTTTCCCTGATTACATGGCAACAGCTGTTTCTAAAGGGACCGGGGGTCGTAAACAGCCGTCGTCCTTGGTCACATAACAGTTCAAAGAAAAGATGCCTGGAGCTTGCGTCAGGTCCTGCTTCCTCTCTGCTTTGTATATCTCGGGTCAAGACAAGATCTTCCTGTGGATCACAATAGATCAAAGAAACAGACACCTCCATGTCGCTTCCTATCGTACACAGTGGACTTTTACAAGCCTTTTGCTTGGTAAGCTTTTGTCCTCTCACCGGGAACTCATGGCAACACAAAGTTTTGTGATAACTTAGATACAATTATTCTGACATAGACCTTTCGTCAGCAGTGCGCCTTATAATCCAGTGCGCCCTATGGTCCAGAAAATACAGTAATAATCAGGCCCTCAGGTGTTTGAAAACACTCAGTGTAATTTTATTTTGAACTCGTGACGTCTCGCGGGCCAAAGTGGAGATGCTGGCGGGCCGCACTTAGTTTGTAAACCTTTGCTAAAATCTTATTGCCTTGTCATTTTTGTCTTACAGCAGCACGCCGTGTGCGCCACAACTCATTCCCAGGATGGAGTCAGCCCACCAGAGTGCGAATTGTTCCCAGCCAAAGTAAGCACACACTTAAAGACGTCTTCACTATTGGATTATAATCACGTGAACTCTGCCGTAGAACTCGACCCCCCTCGGGCCTGGCGAGGTGGAACCCCAGTGCGGGCCGTCCTTTCACCACAGTCATGAGGCTGAGACCTGCCATTCTCAGATGACCGACAATAATCCAGCTCTCCACCACATTTGTCCCTTCCCTCTCCCCGCAGAGCTGCCACATCAAGAGGCGGTTTAGAGTGTGCGCTGTTATCACCTAACACATGTCAAGTCAATAAAAGGATTGAAACTTAAGCCTTTCTGGTCTTGATCTTAAACTCAGCCGATGTTTGAGTAGAGTCCGAATCTGTGCAAACAAACCTCTGATCTGAGCTTCCCTTCGCTCAGAGCTCCAACGCTTCCTCCTCGGGTGTTTATCAGGCTCACCAGACGACATTCAACTGGAACACAGAAGGAGAATAAACAATTAGCCCAAAACTCTCCAAAAATCTGTTGTTCTGGAGAAACTTTTTCCCTCAAACTTTAAAAGGATTTTGACCGAACATAATTTTTACCCCAAACTAAATTAAAGAACTACACATCAAAACCATTCACAAGTTTTTAGATGTACAATTCATCCAAGATTGTTCTCCAGAATTCTGTTTATCTTGAAAAAAAGTCCCATCTCCCAGTTATTTTGGACCTAAATTTATTTCTTACTGACCAGTTCTTACACTGTAAAAATCACCAGGATTCATACTTGCCAACCCTCCCGATTTTCCCGGGAGACTCCCGAATTTCAGTGCCCCTCCCAAAAATCTACCGAGGCAACCATTCTCCCGATTTCCACCCGGACAACACTATTGGGGGCGTGCCTTAAAGCAGTGGTCCCCAACCACCGGGCCGCGGACCGGTATCAATTGGTACCGGGCCGCACAAGAATTTGAAAAAAAACAAAAAAAAAAACATTTTTTTTTTTTTTTTTTTAAATGAAATCAACATAAAAAACACAGTATATACATTCTATATCAATATAGATCAATACAGCCTGCAGGGATACAGTCCGTAAGCACACATGATTGTATTTATTCATGTTAAAAAAAAATAAAAAAATAATTTGTCCGTGGGACAAATTTTCAAGCGTTGACCGGTCCGCAGCTACAAAAAGGTTGGGGACCACTGCCTTAAAGGCACTGTCTTTAGCGTCCCCTACAACATGTCGTCACGTTCGCTTTTCCGCCATACAAACAGCGTGCCGGCCCAATCACATAATATATGCGGCCCATACACACACATAAGTGAATGCAACGCATACTTGATCAACAGCCATACAGGTCACACTGAGGGTGGACCTATAAACAACTTTAACACTGTTACAAATATGCGCCACACTGTGAACCCACACCAAACAAGAAATACAAACACATTTCGGGAGAACATCCGCACCGTAACACAACATAAACACAACAAGCAATACACAGAACCCCTTGCAGCACTAACTCTTCCGGGACGCTACAATATACACCCCCCGCTACCACCAAACCCTGCCCCACTCAACCCCTCCCACCTCAAACCAACCACCTCAACCTCGCTGCCCATCTCCCGAATTCGGAGGTCTCAAGGTTGGCAAGTATGCCAAGATTTCACAGCATTTTTCACATTAAAATACTGTAATCAAACTTTATTGGCGGGTATGCTTGGAACTCAAATTATTGCTTGAAATTTAGAGCATAACAATTAGTCGACAGACAGCTCTAATCTCAAAACACTTAATTGGGCACTCTTTGGTTGAGATACCACTGTAAATATTACGTTTTTTTAATGTACAAATTGATTTGCTTTGAAATCATAAGTCATGCTGATAAGCATTAAAGTACAGATGTCAAACTCAAAACTCAGTTCTGGCCTGCCACATCATTCTATGTGGCCCGCGAAAGCCTGGAAAAAATGGGTTTCAATAAAACATATATATACATATATATTTTTACCAAATGCTTTCAATTTAGACAGAAAGAAAAATGCATATTTTAAACTTTAACTTAATTTTAATCATGCCAAAACTATTTTTGTGAAATAAAAACAAATCGTTAAATATCTGCTTCTCACCTTTATGATTTTAAAGCGAGTTACACATAAAAAATCTAATAATCAAATACATATGCGTTTCGATTATTCGTGACTAATCACGGGTTACTACCCGCATGCATGATGTAAATTAATTTTAAAAAAGCGGCTCTCTGAAAGCAGCCATTACTGCGATGTGGCCCTCAATGAAAATGAGTTGTACAAACCTGCATTACAGTATTTCCCAAAAAAAGTTAATGCAGTTTAAATATACATGTATATACATGTGTATATATATATATAATATATATATATATATATATATATATATATATATATATATATATATACATACATGTGTGTATATATATATATATATATATACTGTATATATATATATATATATATATATATATATATATATATACATGTGTGTATATATATATATATATATATATATATATATATACATGTGTGTATATATATATATATACTGTATATATATACTGTATATATATATAAATATATATATATATATATATATATACATGTGTGTATATATATATATATATATATATATATATATACTGTATATATATATATATATATATATATATATATATACATATATATATATATAGAGTCAAGGTTTCTGTGGTTTATCCGTTATACAGTGCTCAATACCGGCGTAAAGCGGAATATACGTTAGGTCAGGAAAAAACACAGAGGCTATTTCATCCCTGCAAGCCTGTTTTGCAGGGGATATTGAAGAACAAAGAAACCTGTGAAACAGGCTTTTATATATATATATATATATATATATATATATATATATATATTATATATATATGTGTGTGTGTGTGTTGGGTCAGGAAAATATTGAAGAGCAGAGAAACCTGCGAAACAAGCCTGTTTGCAGGTTTCTCTGCTCTTCAGGGGATATTGAAGAGCAGAGAAACCTGCGAAACAGGCTTGTAGGGATGAAATAGGATGAACTAGCCTATGTGTTTTTTCCTGACCTAATATATATGTATATATATATATATATATATATATATATATATATATATACACACACAGTGTATGTATATATATGTAAATGTATATGTATATATGTTTATGTATTCATTTGATAGGGAAACAATTCTACAGACAATACGAAACAGACCCCCCTCCAAAAAAATAAAATAATAGTAAATAAACAAAGATTAAAAAAAACCCAAATAAAAATCCCTTTTCGCCCTCTCCCTCCTCTTGGTCCTACATTTTCATGCCACTGATCAACTTGTCCTGGGTGTACCCCGCCTTCCGCCCGTGTGCCCCCCGCTACCTTGTAAGGGACAAGCGGTAGGAAAATGGATGGATGGATGGATGATCATTTACCATACTTGCCAACCTTGAGACCTCCGAATTCGTTGTCCGGGTGAAAATCGGGAGAAATTCAGGAGAATGGTTGCCCCGGGAGATTTTCGGGAGTCTCCCCGAAGAATCGGGAGGGTTGGCAAGTATGTCAATCAGAGTGGGTCGCAATGCACAGCCCTCCTCTTCATCACAAGCAGACATAAACATAAACCAACTGATCCTAAATAAAAACGTATCACTGTTAATGAATCAAAACAAAACATAGAGAATTGGGGTGTAGTAAAAATGTAAATAATCATAATCAACAGTGAGTGTCACATTTTAAATTTAACATGGCGGGCTTTGTGTTTGACACCTGTGTCTTCGAGTATGGTCTGAAAAAGTCCGGCAACTACTAAATATTTTTTTTTATGTCCACAGTTAGAAAATATTTTCTTTACGTCTATGTTCACATTGTTGTTGTTCTGAGAGACATTGTTTGGTTTTAAAAAACTGTGGTTTCATTGACGTTTGAGCCTTATAGGCACCGGTAGGAAAACTCGGAAAATGGCCGCCGTAGAAAGCACTAACCTGATGAATGACAAGGATGAAAGTCTTATTAAATACTCAAAGACACGCGGTCGTCACGCATCATGGATATTACAGCAACTTTCCTAACTTTTTTAAAAAAATTGTAAGCATTCCGCCTCCCGGACTATGGCGTCCATTCATAAAACCGCCGCTGCTTGCACCGTCATAATTGAGAATCTCGAAGCCCTTTGAAGTATTTGACGGACGCCATCGAAGACATTTCCACTGAGTAATAACTGTCAATTGTGGACAAATATACCAACAGAACACCACGCCGTCATTGTCCCTGGCCTACACGCTGTTGTATAGTTTGCTGAAGAAGGAAAAATAAGTTCGAGCAAAATGGAGAAGATATTCGACAAAGTTGTCCAAGTCAAGATCAAGTGCGGATCCAGCGAGGAAAGGTAGGACTGTTGACATGAAACACCATAAAGTGACTTATTTACCAGCATTGTGTCTTTATGTCCGCTCTCTTGTCCCAACATGGCCTTTTTTCAACCACTTTGACTAAAATATCGCACAGTGAAATTAAAATACGTAACAGGAGGCATAGGCGCCGAGCTACTTTTCTGCCAGTGGTTGCTCGGTGTGTGTATTAGTGTTGTCCCGATACCAATAGTTAGGTACCGGTACCAAAAGTATTTCGGTACTTTTCGGTACTTTTCTAAATAAAGGTCACCAAAAAATGGCATTATTGGCTTTATTTTAACAAAAAAATCTTACAGTACATTAAACATTTGTTTCTTATTGCAATTGTGTCCTTAAATAAAATAGTGAACATACTAGACAACTTGTCTTTTATTAGTAAGTAAACAAACAAAGTCTCCTAATTAGTCTGCTGACGTATGCAGTAACATATTGTGTCATTTATCATTCTATTATTTTGTCAACATTATTAAGGACAAGTGGTAGAAAATGCATTATTAATCTACTTGTTCATTTACTGTTAATATCTGCTTACTTTCTCTTAACATGTTCTATCTACACTTCTGTTAAAATGTAATAATCACTTATTCTTCTCTTGTTTGATACTTTACATCAGGGGTCCCCAAACTACGGCCCGCGGGCTGGATCCGGCCCCCCAGCATCCAAAATCCGGCCCACGGGAAGTCCCAAGTTAAAAAAAAAATGTTTGTTTTAATTTTTAATTTATTAAATTAATTTATTTTTGTAACTTTTTTTTTCTAATCCATTTTCTACCGCTTGTTACTCTCGGTGTCTCCTAGCTGCTCAGGCAAATCATATTGTCTAAAAATAAATGTTCCCATTAATAATGTGACAATGTTAAATGTTGATGAACATCAATGTTAATTGATGTTAAATGACAAAACGGATTAACTCGCTGGAATATAAAGACAATGTGTGTGTATATATATATATATATATATATATATATATATATATATATATATATATATATATATATATATATATATATATAAATATAAATATAATATGTGTATATGTATATATATATAATATGTGTATATGTATATATATATATATATATATATATATATATATATATATATAAATATAAATATAATATGTGTATATGTATATATATATAATATGTGTATATGTATATATATATATATATATATATATATATATATATATATATAGAGAGAGAGGGAGAGAGAGAGAGAGAGAGAGAGATATACATACATACATACATACATACATACATATATATATGTATATATATATATGTATGTATGTATGTATCTCTCTCTCTCTCTCTCTCTCTCTCTCTCTCTCTCTCTCTCTCTCTCTCTCTCTCTCTCTCTCTCTCTCTCTCTCTCTCTATATATATATATATATATATATATATATATATATATATATATATATATATATATATATATATATATATATATATATACATACACATTTTTTCAACCCAATGCGGCCCCCGATTCAAAAAGTTTGGGGACCCCTGCTTTACATCCAAAACTATGATACCATGGGTATCAATCCGATACCAAGTAGTTACAGAATCATACATTGGTCATATTCAAAGTCCTCATGTGTCCAGGGACATATTTCGTGACTTTATAAACATAATATGATTTTTTTTTTAAATGAAAGAAGATTTTGTGATGTTAAAAAATATCGATATAATTGTGACGCGCTAGCTGTCCAAAGTCGGGACCCAGGGTGGACCACTCATCTGTGTATCAGTTGGGGACGTCTCTACGCTGCTGACCTATCTCCACTCAAGATGATCTCCTGCTGGCCCCACTATGGACTGGACTCACACTATTATGTTAGATCCACTATGGCAGTGGTTCTTAACCTTGTTGGAGGCACCGAACCCCACCATTTTCATATGCGCATTCACCGAACCCTTCTTTAGTGAAAAATATATATATATTTTTATCCAAATTCAAGACAAAGTTATATGTTTTTGGTAACACTTTAGAATGGGGAACATATTCTAAGTAACAACGACTTAATTTAGAGTTATTTAGTTAGGGTTAGAGGGTTAGGGCCAGGGTTAGAGGGTTAGGGTTATAATAAGGCCATGCTGAATAAGGCATTAATAAGTACTTAATAATGACTTGTTAAGAGCCAATATGTTACTAATTTGCATGTTAATAAGCAACTAATTAATGGTGAATATGTTCCCCATACTAAAGTGTTACCATGTTTTTTTTACTGGTGCACAAAATGAAACGTGCATGAACATCACCTTGTTCAAAGAACAAAACCAACACAGTGCATAAACTCACAACAAACTACACACCTGCAAATCAGTCTGACTTCTGCTGTTGCCGTATCCGTAATACGCCGATAGGGAGAAGTTTTTAATTACACGATGAGTCGGGTGTGTCTTGACCTCCGCCGAACCCCTGAGCCTGACTCACCGAACCCCTAGGGTTCCATCAAACCCAGGTTAAGAACCACTGCACTATGGACTGCACTCTTACAATATTATGCTAGATCCACTCGACATCCATTGCACCGGTCGCCCAGGGTGGGGTGGGGGTGTCCCCACATCTGCGGTCCCCTCCAAGGTTTCTCATTGTCATCCCATTGGGTTGAGTTTTTTCTTGCCCTGATGTGGGATCGTTGTGGCTTGTGCAGCCCTTTGAGACACTCGTGATTCAGGGCTATATAAGTAAACTTTGATTGATTGATAGTAGTATCGACTAGATACGCTATTGTACGTGATATCATTACAGTGGATGTCAGGTGTAGATCCACCAATGGCGTTTGTTTATATTGTAGCGTCCCGGAAGAGTTGATACTGCAGGGAATTCTGGGAATTTGTTCTGTAGTGTTTATGTTGTGCTGCGGTGCAAATATTTTTCCAAAATGTGTTTTTCATTGTTGTTTAGTGTGGTTCCACTATATGGCACATACTTATGACAGTGTTGGCATTGTTCATACTGCCACCCTTAGTGTGACATGTATGGCTGTTGAGTAGTCATTCGCTGGTTGACCGGTACTTTTTAGAGGCGGTATAGTACCGCATATGAGTTGTAGAAATGATTGGAAACTCAAGACAGCCATGACATTATGTTCTTTCCAAGTGTATGTAAACTTTTGATCACGACTGTGTATATATATATATATATATATATATATATATATATATATATATATATATATATATATATATATATATACATACGTAAGTCGCCTATAATGATTGCAGCATGCTGACATGTGTTCCTCTTCTCAGGGCTACCAGATCATCAAGAAGTTTCAGGATGGTGATCAACCTCCAGACCAATGACTTCCAACTGAAGAACCAGCATCGGATTCTCGGGAGACCAAGGCCAAACTTGAGCATGCTAAAAAAGACCTCCATGAGACTCAGCAGCAGATCTCCACCATGGACCAGCAGGTGTGTGCTAACGTGTTTCTGCAACACATTCCATTGTCGACCCAGCACGGCTGCCGCTCGTCTCTTGCTGTGTCTCAATTCC
This sequence comes from Entelurus aequoreus, assembly GCF_033978785.1. Taxonomy (NCBI): domain Eukaryota; kingdom Metazoa; phylum Chordata; class Actinopteri; order Syngnathiformes; family Syngnathidae; genus Entelurus; species Entelurus aequoreus. The sequence continues at coordinate 11,787,288 of NC_084757.1, read as the reverse complement.
ACCACTTTTGTACTTAGATTTAGTCTTTCGAGTGCATAGGTGCGTTCAGGAGTGCGCTGTCAGTATCTGACTCTTGCACTCAAATAGTTGATTGCAGCCGGGCCGGAGCAGGAGGGGATAGAAAGAGGGAAAAAAAGGAAGACAGAAGGGGAAATTGTGGGGACAAGATGGGGATAAGACAGAGACACAACAACAACAGCAAACACAACAATAACAATAACAACAACAACAATAGAACAACATCAGCAAATAGGATATGTACAAATATGATGGTAAAAGTGATAGCAAAGAAGCAGTTAGTGAAATAAATAATAATACAAAAATGACAATGAACATTATTATACTACAAATGGAGCAATACAAATACCAATAGAAATAGCACTATTGGTACTGAATTATAACAATAATTACCTCTATTATCAACAATACAATTGTTCAAATGCAACAATACATATATGTAATGATAACTTGTAACACAAAAGAAAGCAGATAAATGGAGGGCAAGAAGGAAAAGCCAACTATATTAACCTTGTAGATTGTTATAGTAACAATAAGTTAAGCTTTGTCAGTGTGCCATGTGTTACCCAGTTTCCTCTAGGGCAACAACGTTAATTTATGTTTGATGAAACATAATTATATGCATGAGTGTATGTATGTATATGTACTTGTATATGTACAGTATGTGTAAATTTAACTCTTGTTATCCTTTCTATGTTTTCTATGTAAGCTTTAACCATGAATTGATTTACGTGGACCCCGACTTAAACAAGTTGGAAAAACGTATTCGGGTGTTACCATTTAGTGGTCAATTGTACGGAATATGTACTGAACTGTGCAATCTACTAATAAAAGTTTCAATCAATCAATCAATAAACAAATGACTTCATCTTCCTGTCGTAGTTGTCTAGAATCACAGCAACTAAATGACCACAACTACTGCCACTTTTCCAATGTTTGACCCTTTGATGCCAAACATTGCCCAGTGTGGTCATCCTCAACCTTTAACATTGTGGAAGCCAACAGTGGTGGACTGAGCAAATGTTTTGTCAAGGTTTTGACTTGGACCGATAGTCCAGATGATAAACCGTGACCCTGTTTTGTTAATGATCGGTGGCCGTAGAGCTGCATGATGGATTGACTTTAATGGGGCCCTATTAGGCAAAACCAACTTTTCCTAGGAAATGGATAGATGGATTGATTATATAATGAGTTGTTTTGGCTGATATAAATGTTGACCACACAGGAGATGAATGCTGAGAGAGGCCAGTCGTTTGGATCTTTGAACAACCAATGGGTAAGTAAATGTTTCTTTTTTAAATAAGCGTCATAACTCAACTGCTGTCTTGTCTATTAGGGTTGTACGGTATACCGGTATTAGTATAGTACCGCGATACTAATGAATCATATTCGGTACTATACCGCCTCTAAAAAGTACCGGTCCACCACCCGTCGTGTCATGCAGAACTAATTCTTGTCTCCATGGAGACACATCAAGTATGATTATTTCAAGTATCCGCCCTGTAGGACGCGTGATAGCTCTACATGCATCACTTCACACCGCAGCACATCACAGCAATGATAATGGATGAGTAAAAACTTGTCTACAATTTTCAAAGTCAAGACAAGATTTCATTATATCCAATCATTAAACATTTAGGCGACCATCTTAACTTTGAACACACTAATCACATTTGAATGAAGGGCATACTTAATCAATCAAACACACTAAACAACAATGACAAACACATCACACAACATAAACACTACAGAACAAATTCCCAGAATTCCCCGTATCACCAACTCTTCCGGGACGCTACAATATAAACAAACGCCATTGGTGGATCTACACCTGACATCCACTGTGATGATACCAAGTACTGAAGCGTATCTAGTCGATACTATTATGATTACATCGATATTTTTTAGCATCAAAAAAATAATTTTTTTTTTTTAAATGCATATTATGTTTATAAACTCAGGAAATGTGTCCCTGGACACATGAGGACTTTGAATATGACCGATGTATGATCCTGTAACTACTTGGTATCGGATTGATACCCAAATTTGTGGTATCATCTAAAACTAATGTAAAGCATCCAAACAGAAGAATAAGTGATTATTACATTTTAACAGAAGTGTAGATAGAACATGTTGAAACAGAAAATAAGCAGATACTAACAGTAAATGAACAAGTAGATTAATAATACATTTTGTACCACTTGTCCTTTATAATTTTGACAAAATAATAGAATGATAAATGACACAGTATATTACTGCATAGGTCAGCAGACTAATTAGGAGCCTTTGTTTGTTTACTTACTACTAAAAGACAAGTTGTCTAGTATGTTCACTATTTTATTTAAAGACAAACTTGCAATAAGAAACATATGTTTAATGTACTCTTAAGATTTTTTGTTAAAATAAAGCCAATAATGATATTTTTTGTGGTCCCCTTTATTTATAAAAGTACCGAAATATTTTGGTACCGG